>NW_027507789.1:183523951-184006451 GCF_037356315.1 Lithobates pipiens | reverse complement strand
CTAGCTCCATCTGGTGGGTCATCTTGTCTTTAACCTGGTTCCTGGCAGCTGGTATGAAGTGGGGGCATGAAGCAATTGAAGCAAATTCTCAATACTTCCACCTGGCAGCCTGGGCAGTGCCTGCTGTGAAGACCATTACCATTCTGGCCATGGGGCAGATCGATGGAGACCTACTCAGTGGAGTCTGCTTTGTAGGACTTAATAGCATTGATCCATTGAGGGGCTTTGTGCTTGCGCCTCTCTTTGTCTACCTCTTCATCGGAACTTCATTCCTTCTTGCTGGGTTTGTGTCCCTCTTCCGCATCAGGACCATCATGAAACACGATGGCACAAAAACCGAGAAGCTGGAGCGGCTGATGGTACGAATTGGAGTCTTCAGTGTCCTCTACACTGTGCCTGCCACAATCGTCATTGCCTGTTTCTTCTATGAACAGGCCTTCAGAGAACACTGGGAGCGTAGCTGGGTGAGTCAAAACTGCAAAAGCCTAGCTATTCCTTGCCCTCTACAGTACACCCCACGTATGACCCCGGACTTTACCGTCTACATGATCAAGTATCTCATGACCCTTATCGTCGGCATCACTTCTGGATTCTGGATCTGGTCAGGAAAAACTCTTCATTCTTGGAGGAAATTTTACACCAGGCTTACCAACAGCAAACATGGAGAGACAACCGTGTGAGAACTCATGGTGGCACCCATAACCACCTAGACCAGTGATGGTGAACCTTGGCACCCCAGATGTTTTGGAACTACATTTCCCATGATGCTCAACTACACTGCGGAGTGCATGAGCATCATGGGAAATGTAGTTCCAAAACATCTGGGGTGCCAAGGTTTGCCATCACTGACCTAGACTGTACCTTCAAGACTTTTCCAGTTTCCCGTCACTTGTTGCTATCTGTGTATATCGACGTACGATACCTTCAGGCACATCTCTCTGGAGTTGTAATTAAGACTGTACATAGGATTTTTTGTAAATTATATATTTCTATTTAAAAATATGAGGGTTAAGGAACTGGAGGAATGGGAAATGTACGTGGAAAAAGAGACCCCCTTATCTACTCCAGTTGTTTGCTGACTATATCTCATGGATAATTGGAGTTGTTTAGAAACCAGTCTATATTGGCTCTTTCTGGAAACCCTATTTACAGTATTTTTTTTTTATTCCTAATTTTTACGTGTCCTCCCAACGAACAGTGGAATTTGTACAAGTTGTCCCTTATAATATTAGCCAATATAAACTTTGCAGAATCTGTGAGGGTGATCTGGAATCTTGGCATCTTATGACAGGTGGTACCGCTGCTGCTATGGTGTCTGTCAGAATGGTACAATTGGATTTTTTATTGGGGGGGGGGGGGTTGTTATTTTGAGTTTGAATTATAAATTCCCTTTTTTTTTCATTTGTAATGCATGATTTAAAAAGGACAGCTGCATATAATCATTTCTAGATGACAGGAGTTGGCTGGACACCAGAAATGACATTTTTTTGTACAAGGGAACGTGGTACAGATTTGACACTTGTCAAAAAAAAAAAAAAACTTTTCATGTGTGGGACGAGCAAAGGAAAGGGACATGTAACCCCTTATGTGCCGAAGAGAACCTAAAGACGTTGGAAACCATCAGGGGCCTTCATTACACTGTCTAGCCCTTGATCGGAATATGTATTGATCTGTTTTTAAATATATGTTGATTTTTTTTTTCTTAATTTTCAAATTAAAAAATTAAAAAAAATATTTTTGTTATGAACAACCAAGAAAGTCTTTTGCGCTTTCTTCTTTGTTCCACTGGAGATTCTTGGGGGATGATGAGGTTATACATAACGTTTATTTTAATAGTTCATCATACTATGAATACAAAGAACTAGTTGAGATATCGAGGTGACTGCTAACATTATTTGATAGCTGTATGATAGTCAGCCTGATATGTGAGAACTGAGAGGAAAACAACTATCTATATTACCCAAGGCTAAAAAAAAAAAAAAAAAATTAAAAAAAATCTCAGTTTTTACCTATCTAGTACAGATCAAACATGTAATAGAAAGGATCTTTTATTTTTTTTTAATTGATAAATTAATCCCATGTGAAGCTTTGTGATCCTAACATCCAGGCATTTTTTCCTTGACCGTTATAAATACCATCAGGGATCGCCTTCCAAATAAGTCACATGACTCGCGATGCCGCTATTTTCCACCTCTGCTCAAATATCCGTTACATCAGTAACACTTATTCATTTTATGCCTCTCTCTCTTTTGGTTTCTTTATACAAATCTGTAGGTAGCCACCCGATATTTTACAAATGCCCTACCTAGTTCTGACCAATCCAGACATTTATTGTTGCCATTGAAAGCTGATTTCTGATTGGTCCAGCTGGGTTGCAGGACATCACTGATGTTTTGAATTAATTTAGTAGAGCAATGTGCAATAACCCAGAGTATTCTATTGGAAAAAAGTGTATTTGACATGTGCATATGTATATATATATATTTTTTTTTTCTTATTCAATATATATATATATTTTTTTTTCTTATTCAATATATATATATATATAATTTTTTTTATTATTCCATATATATATATATTTTTCCTTATTCAATATACATATATATATATATATATATATATATATATATATATATATGGAATAATAAAATAAATATATATATATATATGTATATATATATTTTTTTTTTTATTATTCCATATATATATATATTTAGCTTTTTTAATAAAAAAAAAAAAAAATATATATATATATATAACACACACACAAAAATATACTGCAGTATCAACGGTTTGCAAAACTGAATCACTTAGCAGTCAGTGAAATCCAGTTGGTGCAGTTTATTGCAATACATTAACAGTTTGTTTGTTTATTGGGTTACTTTACTAAAGTAATAGAGACTGTTCACTAAAGCTGGAGAGTTCAAAATCTGGTGCAGCTCTGCATACAAACCAATCAGCTTCCAAGTTTTATTGCTAAGGCTCCATGCACACTGAAGCTCAAAAAAGCTTTTTCTGGACGCCAGATTGCTGGCAGAAAACGCTGGTTGAAAAACTTGCTTTTAACAGCGTTTTGTACTAGCGTTTATGAGCGTTTATTAGCGTTAGCGTTTATGGGCGTTTTCAATAAAAATACACAGAGGACACTCCAAAAATCCCACAGTACATTCCAAACTCCCACAATGCATTGAAGAAATAGAATGCCGAACACTAATTAACGCGCGTTTATAAGCATTTATCAGCGTTTGTCGTTTTTTGGCGGTGAAAAACAGCACTTTGAACGCAAATTTCTGGCGTTCAGAAAAAAGCCCATAAACTCCACTGCTCATTAAAGCTGAAAAACGTCCATGTGTGCATGGACACATAGGCTAATATAGAGTGGAGTTTATGGGCTTTTAAAAAAAACGCCCAAACTCCAATAAACTGCAGTTTATGAACTCCAGTGTGCATGGAGCCTAAAACTTAATTGAACAAGCTGACGTTAAAAGCTGATTGGCTATCTATCATGCACAGCCTGCTCCAGATTTTTCACTCTCCAGTTTTAGTAAATCTTAGTGACTCTTTGTAAGAAGTGTTCGCTTTGAATACCTAATCACGTGCAAAAGAATAAATAAAACAGGTTTTTGCTTGCACATGATTCAAGTGCGACTTGTCATGCGACTTGGGACTGAAAAGTAGCATGACAAGTTGTACCCCATGATTTACAATGAGTACCGTTCATATCTGTGACCTCAAGTCGCAGCTACTTCAAAGTAGTCACTGTACTACTTTGGTCCCACTTTGATGCGACTTGAGGTGCATAGACCTCAAAAATACACAGGCATTGCTTCAAGTCGCATCAAAATCGCGCGACTTTGTGGTTGCAATAGTGGAAACTTAGCTACCTGAATATTTACATCTTTAAGGGAACAGTCTTTTTTTTAAATTTTTTTTTTAAAGCGGGGTTCCACCCTAAAGTGGAACTTCCACTGATCGGAACCCTCCCCCCCTCCGGTGTCACAATTGGCACCTTTCAGGGGGGAGGGGAGTGCAGATACCTGTCAAAGACAGGTATTTACACACACTTCCGGGCATAGACTCCCGTGGGAGTCTATGCCATTTCCTGTCCTGCCGCGTTGTCTGCTGGGACACACACGGGTCCCAGAGACAGCGCGGACAATTCCTATTGCGCTGCGTGACTCGCGCATGCGCAGTAGGGAACCGGTAAGTGAAGCCGATTCGCTTCACTTCCTGATTCCCTCACCTAGAATGGTGGCGGCAGCAGCCGAGAGCTGAGCGATCGATCGGCCTCGGCTGCCGGCATTGCTGGACCCCGGGACAGGTGAGTGTCCATTTATTAAAAGTCAGCAGCTGTAGTATTTGTAGCTGCTGGCTTTTAATATTTTTTTCCGCAGTACAGTCCCGCTTTAAGTAAATCAATTCTAATATGTTTTAATATATTCATGCACACAGGATGTAAGCTGTAAAAACCCGCTTGTGGCTGCGTTTTTGACTAGTGTTTATGCTCGTTTTTTGGCGTTAATGTTTTTTAAAGTAAAAACATTCCCTATAATGTAAAAAACAGCGTTTAGCTGTATTTTTGGGCGTTTTGCGTTTTTACAGTTCTGCTCCCGGACACAGGCTGACGTTTTTTTTTTTTTTTCTACTGCCCCTAAACGCTTATGCCTCCAAACGCCTCTGAAATTTTATGTGCACATGGACACATAGGCTAACATGGAGGGGCATTTAGAGGCAGTAAAAAAAAAAAAAAAAAAGGCAGGCGCCCCTAACAGCAGTTGTAAAAACATTATGTGTGCATGAGCCCTAAAAATGCAGCAATACACGTATTGATTTTTCATGCAATCGACTGCTTAATGAAGGTGTCCTTATCAGTCAGATACCAGGAGTGTTTATCCAATGCAGCTCAGTGAACCCACATTGATTAAAGTCAAAGGTTGGAGGGTTAAGGTAAAAAAAAAATAGTGATTGTTTTAGAAATGATTGACTGCTCCATGCACCACACTTTTGACTTTTTTTTATTTTCTGAACATATCCCAATGATGTCCTCCTTATCCCACAAAATTGGAAGAGACCAAAATAATAGTAAACAGGATATGATTACTAGATTTAACCAGAATACTTAACCAATTAAGGACCGAGCCTCTTTCTGAGATTTGTTGTTTACAAGTTAAAAAGTTTTTTTTTGCTAGAAAATTACTTAGAACCCCCAAACATTATAAAATTTTTTTCTAACACCCTAGAGAATAAAATGGTGGTTGTTGCAATACTTTCTGTCACACCGTATTTGCGCAGCGGTCTTGCAATCGCACTTTTTTTGGAAAAAATACACTTTTTTTAATTAAAATAAATAAGACCGTAAAGTTAGCCTAATTTTTTTTTTTTCAAATGTGAATTTTATTCAACTCTGGATAGGACAAAGCCCCACAGTACAAATAATAAAACATACAGAGCTAGCCCAATTTTTATATTGTGAAAGATAATATTGCGCAGATTAAATTGATACCCAACATGTCATGCTTCAAAATTGAGCCCGCTCGTGGAATGGTGGCAACTAACTTTTACCATTAAAAATCTCCATAGGCGACGTTTAAAAAATTCCACAGGTGACATGTTTTGAGTTGCAGAGGAGATCTAGGGCTAGAATTATTGCTCTTTTGCGCTACCGATCGCTGTGATACCTCACATGTGTGGTTTGACCACCGTTTTCACATGCGGTTTTCATATGCGTTCGCTTCTGCACACGAGCTCAGCGGGACCGGGGTGCATTTAAAAAATAAATTTTTCTTATTTATTTTACCTTTTATTTTTTATTTTGACACTGTTCCTTTAGGGCTGGGGAAAAAATCGTCTTGAATCGAGTTGAGAGGTCAAATTGATTCTAATTTTCAGAATATCACATTTTTCTTTCTTTTTTTTTTCACCAGGACCGGCGCTGACACCACACCCGGTCCTGAGGACCTGCAAGCGGGAGTTCTTAGGCGAGGCCGTGGCTTCAGCCTAGTCTGCGCTCAGGACCGGAGCGGTGTCCATCAAAAAAAAAAAAAACTTGATTCGAATCCTGTGAGTTTCTTTTTTAAAAATTGCAGATTTTTTTTTTTTTTTTTTTTAGAAAATCGCCCAGCTCTATGTTCTTTTAAAAAAAAAATGTGTAAACATCCTTTGTAATAGAACAAAAGCATGATAGGACCTCTTAAATATGAGATCTGGAGTCAAAAAGACCTCAGCGCTCATATTTACACTAAAATGCAATAATAAAAAAAGGAAAATTCCGTCGCAGAGACCATTTCTGGCCGTGGCCATCTTGACTAAGGGCAAATGATTAATGTAGCATTTACTTTTTGGAATCTGTCAGCCCTTAGCTCAAGCATGCATGCAGTAGGGCGTGCTTAGCTGAGAAAATCTCTCCTCCCCTTCTGAAGACTCCTGGGATGTATGACATCATTTGCCTAGGCAAGAAATCAGGAAGTAACTGAATACATGTAAAAAAAAACAAAAGTTTAAAACATGTAAATATGATATGCTTTTCTATCTATTTACTATTGATAGCGGCACGAGGATTAAATATGATTGATGTTGATTGGGTGAGTGAAGTTTCACTTTAAATTAAACAAAAAAAAAAAAAAAAGAAGCCTTTAATTGCGCTCAGCCTCCAGCAAATCTCTCTTTTTTTTTTGTTCTTCTTGCTGCTGTGATCCAACTTCCTGTTAGGAGGTGGCTACATGTGTCCTTCATGGTCCCACTGTATGTGGAAGCATAGCCAACCTCTTATGCCCTGTACACACGGTCGGAAATTCCGACGGAAAAGGTCCGATCGGATTATATTGTCAGAAAATCCGATCGCGTGTGGGCTCTATCGGACAATTGGAAAAAAAAATGAGAGCAGGATCTAAAATTTTCTGTCCAAAAAATCTGATCTGACTTTTTCCGATCGTTTGCAGAGAATTCCGACGGACAAAGTGGCACACATGCTTAGATCAAATTACGAGACCAAAGCTATTGGCTACTAGCCTCTACATTCCCGTCATATGCAACGAACTCCACCACCTTCCGAACGATCGGATTTTCTGACAACTTTGTCCGACCGTGTTTATGCAACAACAGTTTCGGACAAAATTTTGTGGTCGGAATGTCCGACTGTGTGTACAAGGCATAACTCTCCAGATGGACTAGAAACTATGGATGGGCAAGCGCAGGGTGTGTGCCAGGTGTGCCTGGGCACACCCTAATCACCCCATGTGGTGCAGGTTCCCCCTGCTGATATTTCACCACAGCCCCCCCCTGGCTCTTAAAAAAAGTGTAAAAAATAATACAAAAATTTAAAATAATAAAAGACTACTGACACCAATCTCTGCCCTACTAACACAGTACTTGTTTTAATTCATTTTAAAATATTTTTTCCATTTATTTTTAAGTATGTGTGTATATATTACACGTACATACATGCACACACGTGTGTTTGAGCTTTGGGGTACACACCCTAATGCAATAGGCTGCGCACGCCTTTGAAACTGAAGACCAGTGATGGCGAACCTTGGCACCCCAGATGTTTTGGAACTACATTTCCCATGATGATCAGTTACATTGCAGAGTCCATGGGCATCATGAAAAATGTCGTTCCAAAACATCTGGGGTGCCAAGGTTCGCCATCCCTGCTATAGACTATGGTACTGTACACAGAGCATTGCACATGACATGTGCATGGCTCATTCCAAACAAACGGACGGCAGGGGGAAACGAATGAAATAAAAATAAGTTTACATGACTATTCAGTAGTGGATTGGTTTGATTTCCTAAAGGCAAATAGAATGGTCACTTTGCAAGGGCATTTTTCCTAGAGCTGCGTGAATGAGGTGGAGCTCTGCTGAATTTCTATCATCTAATCACGTGCAAGCAAAAATGCTTTTTTTTTTTCCTTGCACATGATTGGGGGTATTCTTTGCAAAGTAAAATTTCACCACATTCCCTAAGCTTTGGGGAAAAAAAATCCCTTTGCAAAGGTACAGCCTATCTGCCTTTAGTAAATCAAATCTTTGAGTATGGATTCTTTTTTTTAGAGAATAGTAATATTGTTTAGTGTCACTATATTGAAGTAGACTCTTTAAAGCGGGATTCCACCCTAAAGTGGAACCTCCGCTGATCGGATCCCTCCCCCCCTCCGGTGTCACAATTGACACCTTTCAGGGGGGAGAGGGGTGGAGATACCTGTCAAAGACAGGTATTTACACCCACTTCCGGGCATAGACTCCCGTGGGAGTCCACGCCATTTCCTGCCCTGCCGCGCTGTCTGCTGGGACACACACGGGTCCCAGTGACAGCGTGGAGATTTCCTATTGCGCTGCGTGACTCGCGCATGCGCAGTAGGGAACCGGGAAGTGAAGCCGATTCGCTTCACTTCCTGATTCCCTCACCTAGAATGGTGGCGGCAGCAGCCGAGAGCCGAGCGATCGATCGGCCTCGGCTGCCGGCATCGCTGGAACCCGGGACAGGTGAGTGTCCATTTATTAAAAGTCAGCAGCTGTAGTATTTATAGCTGCTGGCTTTTAATAATTTTTTTTTTGGTGGAATCCCTCTTTAACAGATAACAGTACCTAAAGCCATAACATAATCATCACCTGATATGGCTGGTGAGCAAGAGACGCTGTCAGGTAGGAATTCTCAGAGATATAGTAGGATGAGCTTGTATTTCTCCAGGTGTATAAGACAGATGCTTGGAATGTCCGCACCCCATTTGCCCACCTGCTCAGGAAACAGGAGGGTGATTATTCATGTGCTAATTGGTTAAAAATGATCATTCAGAGCAGGGCTGCAACTAACGATTATTTTCATAATTATGTTTCGGATAAAATCATAAAAAAAAACGTAGTATGCAATTTTTTTTTGTTTATTTAAAGTAATAATGAAAATTATGGGGCACTATTCGTCCCGGGAACACCAACTATTCCTCCTGGGAACACCAATGATGGGGCACTATTCCTCCCGGGAACACCAATGATGGGGCAGCACTATTCCTCCCAGGAACACCAATGATGGGGCAGCAATGTTCCTCCCGAGAACACCAATTATGGGGCACTATTCCTCCTGGCAACACCAATGATGGGGCAGCACTATTCCTCCCGGGAACACCAATTATGGGGCACTATTCCTCCTGGGAACACCAATGACGGGGCACTATTCCTCCTGGGAACACCAATGATGGGGCAGCACTGTTCCTCCCGGGAACACCAATTATGGGGCACTATTCCTCCCGGGAACACCAATGATGGGGCATCACTATTCCTCCCGGGAACACCAATGATGGGGCAGCACTATTCCTCCCGGGAACACCAATGATGGGTCACTATATTTGTTGCTAAGGGCCTTCACTTTTCCAACCTAGTAACTGTGGTCTGAGCCTAGAGCCAGTATTGAATGTCCTCATATAAAATAAGCAATTCGTTATTGGCCACTGAGGGAGTCCTAATGGATGCTGAGATGGGTTTTCTGAGGCTCTGGAAGTCCAGGCACTTAGTGACAGCACATTCCTGGGATCAAAGGGATACACAATAGAGGCTTGTCTGTTAATAAAGGTAATAGCCTGCTCTGAGACAGACTTTTCGTTTTCAGAGTTTATGAACGGTGACGGATTTGTTTGAAAGAGCTTCACAAACCACTATGTGCATCTAAGTGACTGGCTGGAGAGAGGCCTTCAGGGTACTGATATCACATTTGAGCACCACAACATTGTGTACCTTAGGTCAGAACTTATCTGGAACTTAGGCCCCACTAACTCTTTTGTGACAGTGCTCAGGCTTACCTTCCTCAATAAAGGAGAGTCAGGGCTCAATGGGTAAGGTAGGCCATACACCGTTTAAATCTTGGCCATTGAGCAGATAACGGCTGAGATTTGAACCATGTATGGGCAGGCTGAATGTACCAAGTTGATCCATCGCTAGCCAGTACAATGGTTCAGCGGGAGGGATTCCCACACCAACACTGTCTATGTTGATAAGGGAATCAAACTAATTTCTTTCCAGCAACCTGTGGTTGCCCTACACAGGCATCTGATATTTAATGGATATTTTTTCCAAAACTTTGTATAACAAACACATATACAATATACAGTACATATACAATGTATATAATGAATACAATTCTGAGTTTAGAGAACTCTGCCTGCTATATAAACTATCTATGTCCCCCCCCAACCAATATAGCACAGAGTCTTCTGTGGAAGTACCCACTCATAGATGTCCTGGAATTCTCAAGAAACTTACACAAACTCTATCACTAAATGTAGAGGAGTGCAGACAGAGTTCAGTTCAAGGCTGCTACAACTCAAACTGACTCACCATGACTATGAGACGCCAGTGATATGCAGGATACAGGCTCGTCCAGGGCAGTGGTGGTCAACTTTCCTCACAACGGGAGCCTCAAGTGTAGCTGTTGACATCACCAACAGACCGCAAATAATGGCCAGTGGACATGCCATAGAGGTTGCTTGAGAAGACAGTCATAGACTGGACACACAATACACAAGACTGCGAAAGATCACTACCATCACAACAGGTTTACAAATCAATGTTTTCACATTTGTGCTTCTTACAGCCCCCTTAAAGCTTAACTTTTAGTTCAAATTCTTATTTAAAGTGGCATAAGGCCCGGAACTTAAATTAATTGAGAAAGTATCCCTTGTGCTGGTGGCTGCTCTCTTGGTTTAAATCTTCAGTCCTCTGCCCTCACGTGGCGTTATCTTCCAGTGCTGTGGGGGTTAATATGAGCCGCTGCAACTGTCATAGGCACTAGTCAAAATGTCGACTTAGGCCCACCTATTCTGCACCCTTCCTCCATTCATAAAAGCTATACTATAGCTTCCCACAGCGAAAAGTGCCCTATGAATGGAGGAGGTAGACTTTTCATTTATCCACCTGTCCTCCATCAATAGAGTGCTTTTCCTCAATTTTATTTTTATTTTATGCCAGCGGCCCAAATCTTTATGGAACATTTTTTACAGTTTATTAAAGTGGTTGTAAAACCTTTACAACCACTTTATACTACAGGCAAGCCTATAATTAGGCTTACCTGTAGATGCACTGGATATCTCCTAAACCAGCACGGTTTAAGAGATATCCCTGTATTTGCATGTGCTGATGTCATCTGCACATGCGCACTTAAGCAAACTAAAGCAATGCAACGTACATGACGTTGCTCCAGTTGTAATGTGCCGTTACCGGGATGCGCAGGAGTGACGCCATCACCATTTCGGCCAATCTCAGTGCCGGAGCATCGATACCCGGAAGTAAACCCCCCCCCCGGAGAGATGTTGGCCGCCGGAGCGGTGAACGAGGACTGCTGCAGGGGCTTCAATCTCAGGTAAGTAATTCATAATGAGCTAGTATGCTATGCATACTAGCTCATTATACCTTTGTCTTGCAGGTTTGTTTGTTTTTCTTTTTTTCTTAAAAGGGTTTACAACCACTTTAATAAACACCAAAATTACAAGGTACACCTGATTTCTCCTATAGCATGAAATATATACTCACTGGCCACTTTATTAGGTACACTTGTTCAATTGCTTAGGAACACAAATTGCAAATCAGACAATAACAGCATTTAGGCATCTAGATGTTGTGAAAACAACTTGCTGAAGTCCAAACCGAGCATCAGAATGGGAAAGAAAGGGGATTTAGGTGACTTAGAACATGACTTGGTAGTTGGTGCCAGACAGGCTGGTTTGAGTATTTAGAAAACTGCTGATCTACTGGGTTTTTTCACCAACAGCCATCTCTAGGGTTTACAAAGAATGGTCCGAAAAAGAAAAAATATCCAGTGAATGGCAGTTGTGTGGACAAAAATGCCTGGTTTATGTCAGATGAGAATGGACAGACTGGTTTGAGATGATAGAAAGGCAACAGTAACTCAAATATCCACTCGTTACAACCAAGGTATGCAGAATACCATCTCTGACTGCACAACGCATCAAACCATGAAGTAGATGGACTACAGCAGCAGAAGACCACACTAGGTGCCAATCCTGTCAGCTCAGAACAGGAAACTGAGGCTACAATTCGCGCAGGCTCACCACAATTGGACAATAGAAGATTGGGAAAATGTTTCCTTGTCTGATGAATCTCGGTTTCAGCTGTGACATTCAGATGGTGGGGTCAGAATTTGGTGTAAACAACATGAAAGCATGGATCCATCCTGCCTTGTATCAATGGGTCAGGCTGGTGGTGGTGTAATGTTTTGGGGGATATTTGCTTGGCACACTTTGGGCCCCTTAGTACCAATTGAGCATCGTTTAATCACCACGGCCTACCTGAGCATATTTGTTGACCATGTCCATCCCTTAATAACTACAGTGTACCCATCTTCTGATGGCTCCTTCCAGCAGGATAATGCACCATGTCACAAAGCTCAGATCATCTCTGAGGAATGTTTCCAATGCCTTGTTGAATCTATGCCACCAAGAATGAAGGCAGTTCTGAAGGCAAAAGAGGGGTCCAACCCGGTACTAGCAAGGTGTACCTAATAAAGTGGCAGGTGAGTATATATTTTCATATTAAAGTGTTACTAAACCCACTACAGTAAAATCAGTCTGTATATGTAGTAAATCATGCTTGTTATACTCACTGTGGAACTTAAAGTGTTAGTAAACCCTTACAAACCACTTTGACCTACAGGTAAGCCTAGATTAAGGCTTACCTGTAGGCCTAAGAAATATCTCCTAAACCTACACGGTTTAGGAGATATTTGCCAAAATACAGGGACAGCGGCGCGCAGGCGCACTGAGCGTGCCGCTGTCAACACCGATATGCCGCGAGTGGCGGCTCCGATGCGCATGCGCGGGAGTGACGTCATCGGGGCTTCGTCGAATGACAGCGGCGGAGCAGCGAGACCCACCGAGAAGATGGATGCTCCGGACTACAGGGGACAGCAGTGACTTCGCTGGCTCTTGTGTCAGGTAAGTGACACCTAATGGACTACTATGCGATGCATAGTAGTCCATTATGCTTTACCTTTGCAGGGAATCAAAGAGGAAGTAAACCCATCAGGGTTTACTTCCTCTTTAAGGTGTTAATCCTCTGCATTGTGTAAAAGGGCCCTTTATCCTATATGCACAGATCCTCCCCTCCTGCACTGTCTATCTGGGGAAGGACAGCTAACACAGGCAGAGTAGCCGACCTGTATATGCTCAGTTGTGTCTTTTATGCTGGAGAGAACAGTTACTTGTTCTCAGAGCTAGCCAGGTCACATGATATTGACATCACACTTGTGGGCGTGTATACAGGCTGCAGTGGAAATCTCCTCCTTCCTAAACTCTCAGCACTGGAGAAACTGTGCAGTTTATCATGTAACCGTGGTTTACAGATTATACAAAAAGGTATATAGTGGCAGTATGTTAATGTAAAAAGAAGATTTATAAGCTTGTTGGCAAGAAGAACTATTTTCATATTACTGGGTTTAATAACACTTTAATTATATGCATGCTAAGTAATGTGCAAGTGTAACCGTCCCAGAGATTTATTACCGCTAACAGAAATCACAGTATTCCCCCTGACAATACCTTTATTTACTTTTGCTTCAGAAGCACGGAGTGATCATAGTTCAAGCATCACCCAAGGTCTTTTTCAAGCATCACCCAAGGTCATTTTCTACTTTCTGGACTGAGATGTTGGCTCAAAAGTAGCAATCTTTTGAAATCCTTGTGTCTGAATTTCTTGGCTGTATTTACAAATGTCTGACACAGATCGACCCCCTTGCTGCAGTCCCTTACCTTGTGACTTGCTACAAAGTTACAATGTATAGTCTAATCACTGGGGGAGAGTAGACTGAAAGGAATTCTTCCTCTGGTCTGCAGCAGACTGATGACATCATCCCAGCCTAGGCAAAGTCATTGCCCGGAGGTCATGGTGAGCTTTTAAAGCGGAAGTAAACCGATCCATAAAACAGTTTCATTTCCAGCACAACCCGGGAATGTAACACTCCCATTGGTTGTGCTCTCAACCAAACTATCAAACCACCCAATAGCTGGTGCCATAACTGATCACATGGCAGTTGTAGAATAAACAGAGGCAAAGATGGCAGCTTCCTTGGCTGAAAACGATAGGGGGGTTTACTTACACTATTCATAACAAATGATGGAGCTTTTCTGAATAAATATATTGTTTCCATACAATGTGACATGTCAGTAATTAATTATTGCAGACTTCAAAAGTTACTGAAAGGTCTACTTTAATCATGTGAAGGACAAACAAATTGGGGGGCAATGGTAATTTTTTTGGAAATAATTGCAACTCAAACTACAGACACTGCTTCCTAAGGGGCATAGCACTACAGCAGCAGGTTTATGGAAAAATAAATGGTCTGATCATGAAATTTACAGAATTCATGACTGTAAACAGTCACCCTGACCAAAAGAGTCCTCGAGTTGGAACATGTTATGTGTGTGCCTGCTCCACAGTAAATTGCCTTAATAAGCTGCAGTAAATTATGCCAAGATGGACTATGATTATCTTCCTGCTTGTCTGGAATGTACAGGCTTCATTCATGACAAAGGCAGCCCTGCCTGAGCCACCTAACACCCACCTTCTGGCTCCACGTTCTCTCCTGTCCCCACCCTGAGTGCTTCCACTTTCAAGGCCTTGAAATTAAGTAGTGTTATTGCAGCTGTGCTCAATTAAAGGGGCTAGGAAATAGCTGCAGTGTGTAAGAGAATTCAGTGTGGATCTGTATGTTGTGCGTCTGGATCCTGCACTCCCATAAGACTACTGTATATATATATATATATATATATATATATATATATATATATATATATATATATATATATATATATTATCTCGCAAAAGTGAGAATATCACATTTTTGTAAATGTTTTATTATATCTTTTCATGTGACAACACAGAAGAAATTAAACTTTGCTACAATGTAAAGTAGTGAGTGTACAGCTTGTATAAAAGTGTAAATTTGCTGTCCCCTCAAAATAACTCAACACACAGCCATTAATGTCTAAACCGCTGGCAACAAAAGTGAGTCCAACGTGTCAATATTTTGTGTGGCCACCATTATTTTCCAGCACTGCCTTAACCCTCTTGGGCTTGGAGTTCACCAGAGCTTCACAGGTTGGCACTGGAGTTCTCTTCCACTCCTCCATGAAGACATCACGGAGCTGGTGGATGTTAGTGACCTTACGATCCTCCACCTTCCATTTGAGGATGCCACACAGATGCTCAATAGGGTTGGCCAGTCCATCACCTTTACCCTTTACCCATCACCTTTACCCTTAGCTTCTTAAGCAAGGCAGTGGTCGTCTTGGAGGTGTGTTTTGGGTCGTTATCATGTTGGAATAATGCCCTGTGGCCCAGTCTCTGAAGGGAAGGGATCATGCTCTGCTTCAGTATGTTACAGTAGATGTTGGCATTCATGGTTCCCTCAATGAACTGTAGCTCCCCGTGCCGGCAGCACTCATTCAGTAGAACCTGAGATAGATATATAGATGCATCCACCAAAAAGTCAGGAGTGCCCAATCCTTACAAAATTCTTCAATCATCAAACACTTGACTTCTGGACCTCCATAGACTGAAAAGATTAATGATCAATAATCAGTAGTAAAAACAAAATTGTAAAACTCTGAAACTTTGGAGCTGTAACCTCTTACAAAACCTATTTTATTCTTACAAACTTTAAAACAATTTACCATGGTACATTAAAATACAGTAATGTATTTTATTGGGATTTTATGTGATAAACCAACACAAAGTGGCACATAATTGTGAAGTGGAAGGAAAATTATAAATGGTTTTCCAAATGTTTCACAAATAAATATCTGAAAATTGTGCTTTTGTATTCAACCCCCTTTACTCTGATACCCCTAATTAAAATCTAGTGGAAACAATTGCCTTCAGAAGTCACCCAATTAGTATAGATTCCATCTGTGGGTAATTTAATCTCAGTATAAATACAGCTGTTCTGTGACGCCCTCAGAGATTTGTTATAGAACCTTAGGCCTGATTCACACATATGCATTTTTAGTGCTTTTTGCATTTTACAGATTTGCACTACAGAACGTGTTCCATAGGAAACCATGGTGAATGGACTGTAGGGCAAATCTGAAAAATGCAAAAAGCCCTAAAAATGCATAGTTGTGAATCAGGTCTTAGTGAATCAACAGCATCCTGAAGGCCAAGGAACACATCAAACAGGTCAGGGATAAAGTTGTGGAGAAGTTTAAATGCAAGGTTTGGTTATAAAAAAAAATATCCCAAGCTTTGAACATCTCACAGAGCACTGTTCAATCCATCATCTGAAAATGGAAAGAGTATGGCACAACTGCAAACCTACCATGACATGACCGTCCACCTAAACTGACAGGCTGGGCAAGGAGAGCATTAATCAGAGAAGCAGCCAAAAGGCCCATGGTAACTCTGAAGGAGCTCAGGTGAGAATCTGTCCATAGGACAAGTATTAGTCGTGCATTCCACAAATCTGGCCTTTATAGAAGAGTGACAAGAAAGCCATTGTGTATAGCCATAAGAAGTCCTGTTTGCAGTTTGTGAGAAGCCATGTAGGGGACACAGCAACGTAAAACAAAACAAGATAAAGTTGGCGCACAAATGAATGGTCTCTTTAAGAGCGTTTGACTATCTCGTGGGATGTTTGTTTATTTAAATAAATGTCCTGTAGATGGTCTCAATGTGCGGCTGTTAACCCATTATGGACTTGGCAAAAAATGGATGCAGCAGAAAAAACGATCAAAAACAGCGCATCAAAGGGACTAGTAGATTGATGTGAAAAAGACTTTAAAATGTCATTTATTAAATGTAAAAAATAAACACAGACATCTGATCCCTGCAGGATCTCAAACACATAAAAAACACCAATCATAAAACGGACAGATGTTTGATAATGAAAAGCTCCTCAGATCTCTCAATTATAACTTTGGAAAGGTCAAAACCAAAGACCAATGTGCACAGCTTTCGAATGCCTAATGAATGCAATCAATCATCTGAAAGAACCCAAAAAGTCAGTGTAAACGAATGGAACAACGTTCCTAGGGACACTCACTTCATAGGTGTTCAATGGGCTGCAGAGCTGATGAGTCCAGTCTGATGACCGAGGGGGAGGTGTTTATTTCAGCTCCATCTGAAGCGTTCGGCTTGGAGGCAGAGGTGTAATGCTGCACGCTAGGTGGTAAGGATCAAGCTTAGTCACCAGATGATATCAGCTGTACACATAGGCAGCTTGGAGAACGCTGCACTGCCTGCAGTGCCGCTTGTCCGAGCGGCTGTGGATCACATGAGAGGCTTGTCACGTGGAAGGCTGTGAAGGGGAAGGTTGCTATGCCGACTCTCCTGCTTACATGTTTCGCGCTCCTGCGCTTTGTCAAAGCTGGAGCGGCATACAGCAAACATGTGGAAGAAGGTGCTCTGATCAGATGAGACTAAAATTGAAATTTTTGGCCTAAAATCAAAACGCTATGTGTGGCAGAAAACTAACACTGCACATCACCCTGAACACACCATCCTTACCATGAAACATGGTGGTGGCAGAATCATGTTGTGGGGATGCTTTTCTTCAGTAGGGACAGGGAAGCTGGTCAGAGTTGACGGGAAGATGGATGGAGCCAAATACAGGGCAATCTTAGGCCGCGTACACACGGGCGGACTGTATGGCCTACTTAGTCCGTCGAAACACATTTCAGCGGACAGTCCGCTCGTGTGTGGGCTTCAGCGGACTTTTTCAGCGTGCAGTCTGGCGTACTAAGTATTTCGGATTTTTCGAAATTCTGTCCGTCATACTTTGGTTTCAGTGGACAATCCGCTCGTGAGTAGGCTAGTTCGACGGACACTAAGAATGGCGCATGCTCAGAAAGGATTTACACGGCGGAAGGGTGCATTGCTGTGTATTGGACTTCCTATTTCTAGTCCCGTCGTACGTGCTGTACACGTCATCGCGCAAGCTTTCGACGGACTGTTTGTGCATCCGTGTGTGGTCAAGTCCGTTCATTCGAAAGTATGACGGACTGTCCGTCGGATTGTATGATGGACTAAGTAGGCCATACAGTCCACCCGTGTGTACGCGGCTTAAGAAGAAAACATTTTAGAGTCTGCAAAAAGACTTGAGACTGGGATGGACGTTCACATTCCAGCAGGTTAATGACCCTAAACATAGAACCAGAGATACAATGGAATGGTTCAGATCAAAGCATATTCATGTGTTAGAATGGCCCAGTCATAGCCCAGACCTAAATCCAATTGAGAATCTGTGGCAAGACTTGACAATTGTTGTTTATTCTCCATCCAATCTGACAGAGCTTGAGCTATTTTGTAACGAAGAATGGGCAAAAATGTCACTCTCTAGAGGTGCAAAGCTGGTAGAGACATCCCCAAAAATGTGTAATTGCAGCGAAAGGTGGTTCTACAAAGTATTGACTTACGGGAGTTGAATACAAATGCATGCCATACTTTTCACAAACTGTATTCATTTGTAAAAAATGTTGAAAACCATTTATCATCTTCCTTCCACTTCACAATTATGTGCCAATTTGTGTTGGTCGTTCACATAAAATCCCAATAAAATACATTTGCGTCTTTTGGTTGTAACATGACAAAATGTGGAAAATGTCAAGGTGTATGCATACTTTTTCAAGGCACTGTATATAGCTTAACCTGTAGAAATATACAAAACTGTCTATGTACATAGGTAGCTGCATATGTAGCCTCAGCTGCCTGAATCAATTGAAATTTTCTTTATCCACCCACAGGCTGAACAAGAGAAGATCAAGTCATCTATGGCCAGCGTAATGCCCCGTACACACGATCCGAATCTCGTACCAAGACGGTCGTCCAAGGAAGGATCGTACGATTTTCGGATTGTGTGTACACTACTTTCGACAGCCGATCACGACCGTTCATCCGATATTATTCGATCGGATATGCACGGAAATTCCAGATCGTCCGATTTTCGTTTAGTCAATATAGTTTTCGTCCGAAAATACAATACAAATACATTACATTTTTCTATCGTATGAGAATTTTCGTGACTTTATTTAGCTATTCAATTTCTACTTGCGATTATTAACCGAAAACGGTCGTGCGATCGGTCGTACGATATTCGGATCGTGTGTACGGGGCAATAGGCAAGTCTAGGATTAGGAGTCAAATAAACCTTCTATGAGTATGAGCCATTCATCCACTTTTTCTTTTGTAAGGCTGTCCATCTCCAGGTTGTGTTGAGTGGAGTGGAGTGGAGCATGCACCTTTTAACTGTACCTTGTTTAATATTTACTATATGTAAGGCCCTTTAGGGCTTTCATGCTTTGTGCATGTGAGCTGTCTGTATATTTTGAATATGTATGATTTTACATTTGCATCTGGATTATTTTATTTTTCTAGTACAGATGCAGTGGACAGCCACTTTAAAATGCATTAGTAATTGATAAAGTGTTGTCTTGGCAGGCTTGGCATAGTTTGTGGCCCGACATGAGCTGAGATTCCTCACTTCAGCAGCTTCTGCTGCTCAGTGGTGTCATAACAATTGGCCTTCTGGCTACATGTCCAAGGAGTTCACACATAGGCATTGTAATTCCACCCATCAGCCAGGCCTAAATCTTCAGAAAGAGAGAAAGAAGCTATCTTGGGGAATCATTAAACCTGCTCTTTGTTCCATCAGAAAAAAAAACAGAAGGTACCATGTGACATCCCTATATGCATCCCTTCTACGACCACCTCCTCCGTTCTGGAATCTTGAGTAGTGACCTAACCAAAAGATCCAAATCAGTCCTAATATGGGGATACCCGTGAACCCTTGTTTTTATTACTACACCACTAAAGAGGATTCCCTGCCCCCAATCAAGCCAACATTCTGTTCCATTCACTTTTCTCCTACACTCCAATGGCGAGAAGAGCCACACAGATCAGGGAGCCAAATGGCATTCCTGTACTCTGCAGGAGTCCATCCTATTCAGCGGGAGGGTATCATTCTTCACACTCTTACTCACTGCTGACCCACACAAACAGAGACAAACACATATACATAGAGGACTTTGGCAGCTGTATAGAAGCACATTTTAAACATTGCATTGGATGGGATTATGCTTCAACTGGAAAACTGGCCACTGATATTGTCCAATGGCTAAAAAGTTCATATTTTACTACTTAAAATGATTTTTCACCTTTGTAGAGTGTACCTCTTGTTCACACTTTGCATACACATGTGCAAGTATAACCTAACAACCCATGCATGTGATGAAAATGACTATGATGGTCAATATGATGCTGATAACTGTCAGGGTAAATGGGCAGTACAAAATTATACTAACTAGCACAGAACCTAGAATTAAGCGGTGTTTAAAGTGGAAAATATAGTAGTTTTAAAGTACAAGTAAAAGCAAACTTTTTTTTTCCATTTTGGATAGACTAATGGCGCATACACACAACTGGACTTTCCGGCAGAAAAGGTCAGACGGAATCATTCTTTCGGATATTGCGATCGTGTGTGGGCTTCGTCTGACTATATTTCTTCAAAAATTCAGATGGACCCAGAAATAGAACATGTTTCAACGACGGAATCAATTTCTATCGGGAAAAACTTTAGTCTGTATGCTGGTCCGACGGACCAAATACAATGCAAGGGCAGCTACTTGCTATTGAACTTGCTTTTCTAGTCCCATCATACATCATCACGTTCAAAACGAATGGACTTTAGTCCGTTCATGTGCGGGCAAGTCCGTTCAGTTGGAAGCCCATCGGAACTCCGTCAGGAAGACCGTCTGACCTTTTCTGACGGAAAGTCCGGCCGTGTGTATGCGGTATAAGGCAGAGTTATTACCCAGGTTTTTTGCCATCTGTGTCCCATTGGGGAAAAGGTCCCTTCACTTCCTGCCCCAAAGACAAAACAGGAAGTTACAGAACCTAGGACTAGTGTCCCAATGGGAAGATTTCCCCTTCATTCCTGTTCTGGTGACAACTCAAAGTTTGGGATGTTATTTTTTCTTTGCTTTTGGTGATAATGATCAAAAGGACAAATACAGAGGGTGAATATTCCTATAGAAAAAAAAAACAATAGATGTTCTAATTCCTCACTACTCCATCCAAAACTAAACAAGTTCAGTTTTGACTTTAGTTAAACTTTAAAGAGAATCTGTCATTGTCTCCCCTGACTGATACTGCGCTTCCCAACAATCAATTGGTCTTTGAGGGCCCTCGGAAATACCTGGTATTTCCAGGTATGGGGGAACACCTGACCAGCTTCCCAAGATGCAGTGTTTGGGCCTAAAGAGAAGGGGAGAGGTCACTCACTCTAGGGGAGAAGAGAAGAGTACTAACCCCTGACACAGAACAAGAATTCAATTCAGGGTTCCCACAGGTGAACAAAGCAGCAGGGGAGGCACAAGAAAGATAGGTTTTATTAGGTGTGTTGCCTATCCATAGAACCATATCGGCCCTGACTGTACTAGTAAAGCAGCCACAGCAGGGGAGAAGGACCAGGGCATATGGTATATGCCTAAGCCCAGATAGCAAGGATAACTTGCCACATATTTGTGGCAGTGTTGAATTGTAGGAGTGTTAACTTGCTGCACATTTTCACTGGCAAGTTGTACGTTTGCAGAGCACTTGAAGCACAAGTTCTAATTGAAACGTTTCCAATTTGTAGAAAATTTGCTTGGCAAGTCTCTAACAACAGCAAAGTTGCAGTGGTGAGTCTACAGCAAGAGCTCTGCAAGTCTACAGCATGACAATTCAGCCACAGTGACCCCCTGTGGTGGGATGACTATTTCACAACATAAATAAACCAGAACTTGCAGCAGACTTGCAGAATGTTTGCACTGCAGTTGATGTCATACAATACTGGAGTCATACAATGCGGACTTGTTGTAATTGTGCAACAAACTTGTGAAGCCTGACAAGTCTAGCAATAGCTTAGAAAGCCATTTTCAATCTTGCAGCACAATTGCTTGCTGTCTGGGAGGTTAAGTTCCTAGGGCATAGGCCATATGCCCTGATTCTTCTCCCTTGTCCGGTACTGAGGCCTATTTGGCTGTAGGTCATAGGTCTAAGATCTACATCCCCCTCAAAAAGTTTTGTAGCTTTTTATATGACTTTGAAGCTTATGAAGTTGTTTTGGACATTGAAAATCTGCGTCAGCTCTTTTAACAAGCATTTATCAAGGTTTTGTGAGTGTTTCCATGGCATACAACAGAAGCTGAATATGTCTAAATAGGTTAGGGAAATTCAGCATGCTGGAGATTTTCAAAATGCCCCACAGCACAACGCCCCAGTGTGAGAACAATGCAGTTGCTCACATCCTAGCATTTTGTTAATGTTTCAAACAGCTGCAACGTGCTTGGAAATGCTCACAGTATGAGCGGGCCCTAAGGCACAGCAAAAAGAGCAGCGATGAGATACAAAGAACAGAAACACTGAGGCAACCAATGAATTTCACCTTTCCACGGTTTTGGGCAATTCCTATAATAGACCATGATTTGTTGCTTTGGGTTACTATGTTGACTATTGGCCTAGTTAAAAAGTATTGAAGTTGACCACACATGATACAATTTGACTGTATAATCTGCTTTAGGTTTTCTAACAACTAAGTAGCCACACATGATACAATTTTACTGTGTAATGTGCTTTATTACCAACAACTATGCAGCATAAGGGGCTGGGCTCCTCTTAAAGTCTATGGGGCTAAAAACTCACTATGTCGCATTAAAAGAAGCAAGGTGACACAGGAGCTCATTGCATAGGTGTGAATGAGCCCCACAGACAATACCATAATTGCTCTTGTCATTCATTACTGTGCGTCAGCCAAAATGCTACAGATCTCACAGCATTGCATAGGGACTTATACAGAGTAATCTTTCATTTTATGATCTTTCAGCACACATACTGCTAGAGAATGATCAGGTTTACTACCAGTCATTTGGAGGTTCTTCTGCTTGATTGCCTGGCTGCTTATAATACATTTTGGGTTATTCTCTCCTTTTTATATTACATTTTCTTTTAGATCAGTTTGGTATATGTGTGGCCAGCATGGAAGCTCTTAACTTAGCAGATGTAAACCCTAGCTGGAAAACATTTCGTTTGCTAAAGCATTGTGTAACATTAACAATGGTCAAGCTTTTCTTCCATAAAATGTCTGTTTTCTCCCTTTTTATATCCTTTGTTGCATCTCAGTGCTACTGATCTCCTCTAGTTTTTTTGTGGCTACTTCTTGTAGCTAATGGGGACACAGAACGAGCCAATCAGTCCTTGGAGCAATTCCTATGTTGCTATATTGCTGACCATTATAACAACTGGTCAGACCTCTTAGCCCTTGTACACACGGTCGGACATTCCGATGGACAATGTCTGATAGCACCGTGTTGTCAGATAATCCGACAGTGTGTGGGCTCCATCGGACTGTTTCCGTCTGAGTATTCGACGGACCAAGTTTTCCAGCTGGGCTATAAAATTTTCTGACAACATGATCCGATCGGACTTTGTCCGATCATATGTAGAAAATTCCGATCGGACAAAGTGCCAACGCATGCTCAGATCAAATTCCTAGACCAAAGCTATTGGCTACTAGCCTGAACGTAGTCCCGTCCTAACGAAACAACGTCATCACGTTAAGTACGATCGGATTTTCTGACAACTTTGTCCGACTGTGTGTATGCAACAGTTTCGGACAAAATCCGTCGGACAAAATCCGACGGATTTGGTTATCAGAATGTCCGACCGTGTGTACAAGGGCTATCTGTGCTCACAATAGTGCCTTGAATTATGCTTCCCGATTGTCCCCGTTTATGGCGAACTATGTTTCCAACTTTCCATTGCCTGAATCATTTTTTCCCCAGAGTATTCCTGTGGTTGAGGAGCATCTCCGTGGTCTTTTTTCCACTTGGGCACAAGTCCAGGAGGCTTTGCGACATGTTAATGATAGGAACAGACTCCATGCTGACCGCAGACGCCCTTCTGCGCCTTCCTACCAGGTTGTGGACAGGGTCTGGCTGTCATCTCTCAACCTCTGACTTCATGTTCCCTCTCTGAAGTTCGCACCTTGGTTTATTGGGCCTTTCCATATTCTTCACAGGATTAACTCAGTGGCTTACGCATTAAACCTTCCTTCTAATATGCGTATCTCAAATGTATTTCATGTCTCCTTATTAAAACCTTTGGTCTGCAACCGTTTTACCACCTCAGTGGCTCATCCTCACCCTGTACAGTTTGAGAACCATGAGGAGTATGAAGTACAGTCCATTGTTGACTCCTGTAGGTTTCCGTGGGCTCATACAGTACCTGGTGCATTGGAAAGGGTATGGTCCGGAGGAACGCTCTTGGGTCTCATCCTCGGACGTACATGCTCCTGTCCTCCTCTGTGATTTCCTCTCACGCCTGGTGGCCCTCCAAGAGGGGGGGGGTCATAGAGGAGGGAGTACTGTCAGGGCTGGGCTCAGTCCGTCCATATCTGAGCTGTCAGCTAATTGCCAGCTCCTATCTCTCCACAGTGACTCACCTGTTGATAATATCCTGCTCGTCAGTCCTGCCTACTTAAACCGTCCAGCCCAGATGATCTCTGCCTTCGCCGCGGTCACATCTCTAGAGGCGCTCTCCTATGTTACTGTTAAAGAGTTGTTTGGCTGACATTCCTTCTAGCTCCAGATCCTGCTTGCTGTTCTGCTACGCTGTTCTCTGGCTCCCTGACGTTTTGTCTTGTCTGACTATCCGTTCTGGTTCCTGAACTCTGGCTATGTTTTGACTACGTTTACTCTGTTTACCTTTTTTATTATTAAACAAGTGTGATTTAACTGTACTTCAGTCTCAGTCTGATTAATGGATTCTGACACTTTCCCCTTAGTTCCGTCCCTTTGCAGCTCTAGCCATAAGGATTCTACCTCCTCCCTTGCTCCCTTAGCGATGTCATCTCTCAAATTCACTTGTACATCAATTTTGATATACAGGCATACCCCTCCCTCTTTTTTTACCCTCTCTATCCCTGTGATATAGGGAATACCCTTGAATGGTTGTGAGCCGATCATGAGAGCTGTTAAACCAAGTCTCTGAAGTTCTTACAAAATCCTCCTCGAAAAACAGTAGCTCTAGTTCTCCCATCTTGTCCGCCAGACTCCTGGCATTGGTGAACATGCCACGTAGTTTAGACCGGTCGCAATACTGTCTCCTTTTTGGGTGTTCTGAGGTTGCAAATAGGACTTTCTACTATACTTACCTTGGGTTTAGGTGCTTTACCACTACCACTAATGCCCTCAATACTACTCTCTGGAATATGTTCGGAGCTGACTATTCTCCTAACTCCTAGTGTTACAGGAATCATGGCTTCAAAAATATGAAGCGCCTTTTTAATAGTAACTCTGGGGTCATGTTATGTGGTCAGTTTAGATGTAAAATGTTCATGGCTGAGTTCTCCTTTAAAAACTCCAGTCACAGAGCAGTGAAAGGGTGCAGACCAGCAGCTGTATGAGTGACAAATGGACTGGAGGGGTTGACAAGGTCACAGTTGTCCACTTGTGTTTTGCACTGTATTTTTCTTCCCATGCCGTTTTCACAAGTCAGAAAGAAAGTCTCCACCTCCAAATGGAATGCTGTCTGTCCTCAGTCCATATACACACTTTCTCTCCATATTTTACTGACAGAGTCTACTATACTGTCTCATTCATATGGGAATGTACTGCAACCTGCCATGTCAGTGTGAACAGGCTCTGCACACAATGTCTGTTTGGTGGAACCATGCTCAGAGTCAACATTATGACCTGGAGCAAACACACTGCGTTTCCTTTTCCCTCAGCTGTGAGTTGTTTTGCCAACATATACATCAGTGGTGGTCAATTTTCTTTATACAGAGTGCTCATTTACGGCCCTTGACGTGGGCCATACACAATATTCTGTTAATATAATGCTACTAACTCTCAGATACTATGTACATGCAACAACAGATGGTCAGAGACTTCAAACCCCCTATAGTTGTATGTAGACTGCATACATGCTTCTGGAGATAGTCATAGATTAAAACACCCTTTTTTAACCTGGGTTCTATGGAACCGTAGAGTTCCTCCATAGATTTTATGGAGTTCTTTTAGCTGTAAGCAATTTCTGTCTCTCAAATAATTTACCATTCACCCCAATGGGTGAATGGTGTATTTAGGTATCTGTAAGCAAAGCATTCTTTTCTCTGACCACCAATGTAAGGGACATTCTTCACTCTGACCACCAATGTAAGGAGCATTCTTCACTCTGATCACCAATTTAAGGAGCATTCTTCACTCTGATCACCAATGTAAGGAGCATTCTTCCCATTGTTTGATCACCAACGTAAAGAGCATTCTTCCCACTGACCACCAATGTAAGGGACATTCTTACCACTGATCACATAGTTACATAGATAGTCAGGTTAAAAAAAGACACAAGTCCATCCAGTTCAACCATAAAAATAAATAAAAAATTATATCATACAATCCCATATACCCAATCCTATACCCAGACTTGATCCGGAAGGCGAAAAACTCCAGCAAAGCATGATCTAATTTGCTAAAGCAGGGGGATGACTTCCTGATCCCTGAAAGGCAATCGGATTTTCCCTGGATCAACTTTACCTATAAATGTTAGTACCCAGTTATATTATGTACATTTAGGAAAGAATCCAGACCTTTCTTAAAGCAATCTACTGAGCTGGCCAAAACCAGCTCTGGAGGAAGTCCTACATTTTCACAGCTCTTACTGTGAAGAAACCTTTCCGTATTTGGAGATGAAATCTCTTTTCCTCTAGGCATAAAGAATGCTCCCTTGTCCTCTGTGTTGACCGTAAAGTGAATAACGCAACAATAGATTTGTATATGTTGA
The DNA here is from genome assembly GCF_037356315.1 of Lithobates pipiens. NCBI lineage: Eukaryota > Metazoa > Chordata > Amphibia > Anura > Ranidae > Lithobates > Lithobates pipiens. The sequence continues at coordinate 183,979,635 of NW_027507789.1, read as the reverse complement.
TCATATCCCCCCTTAATCTCCTTTTCTCAAGATAGAATAAATTCAGTTCCTCTAATCTTTCCTCATAGCTGAGTTCCTCCATGCCTCTTATCAGTTTGGTTGCCCTTCTCTGCACTTTCTCCAGTTCCCCGATATCTTTTTTGAGAACTGGTGCTCAAAACTGAACTGCATATTGCAGATGAAGTCTTACTAATGATTTGTACAGGGTCAAAATGATATCTTTCTCTCTGGAGCCAATACTTCTCTTTATACAAAAAAGGACTTTGCTTGCTTTGGAAAATGCCAGCTTGGCATTGCATGTTATTATTGAGCTTATGAGCTACCAAAACCCCCAGATCCTTCTCCACAATGGATCCTCCCAGTTGTACTCCCCCTAGTATGTATGATGCATGCATATTCTTGGCCCCCAAGTGCATAACTTTACATTTATCAAGATTAAACCTCATTTACCACATAGTCTCCCAATTAGACAGTGCATTGAGGTTGTCTTTTAAATTTAAGACATCCTGTAAGGATTCCACTGCATAGCTTAGTGTCATCTGCAAAGATGTGCTGGGACCATTCCTATTTAATTTGTGAATAGACGACCTGGAGGATGGGGCAAACAGTTGAATCTCTGTATTTGCGGACGATATTAAGCTAAGCAGGGCAATAACTTCTTCACAGGATGTGGAAACCTTGCAAGAAGATCTGAACAAATTAATGGGGTGGACAACTACATGGCAAATTAGGTTTAATGTAGAAAAATGTAAAATAATGCATTTGGGTGGCAAAAATATGAATGCAATCCATACACTAGGAGGAGAACCTCTGGGGGAATCTAGGATGGAAAAGGACCTGAGGGTCCTAGTAGCTGAGCAATGGCATGCAATGCCAAGCTGCTGCTAACAAAGCAAACAGAATATTGGCATGCATTAAAAACTGATTAACTCAAGGGATAAAGCGATAATTCTCCCACTCAAGATTCTGGTCCAGCCGCACCTGGAGTATGCTGTCCAGTTCGGGGCACCAGTCTTCAGGAAGGATTTACTGGAAATGGAGTGAGTACAAAGAAGGGCAACAAAGCTAATAAAGGGTCTGGAGGATATATGTTTTGAAGAAAGGTTGAGAGCACTAAACTTATTCTCTCTGGAGAAGAGACGCTTGAGAGGAGATATGATTTCATTTTACAAATACTGTACTGGTGATGGTGACCCCACAATAGCGATAAAACTTTTTCATGAAAGGGAGTTTAACAAGACCCACCTCTGACTACTAATGTAAGGGGTATTCTTCCCACTAACCTCAATGTAAGGGACATTCTCGCCCCTGACCACTAATGTAAGGAGCATTCTTCCCACTGACCACCAATGTAAGGGACATTTTCACCCCTGACCACCGATGTAAGGGGTATGCTTCCCACTGACCACCAATGTAAGGGACATTCTTTCTACTTGCCACCAGTAACCGCCAGTATTATTGAGTCTTCTTGGTGACCAACAATGTTATTTGTAGGTATATTTATTTTTACCAGGAGTTCCCTGAGACCTAAAAGTTATTTCAAGCGTTCTTCCATTTTAAAAACATTAAGGAAAGTTCAGACAAGAGACATATTACATGAGACTGTTAGACATCACTGCTATTACGGTACTGGATATGGTTTCTTCCCATTGCGAGACACCAGCCCAACTTCAGCACAATTTCAGTGCATAAAGTGCAATGCATTACAGCCAGGTCCAGGAAGCCTGCATATTATAGGAATATCGGACACAGGGCTCGCTATCGTTTAGGGATTAACCCTACATGGCCTGATTGTAACAAATATTGCTCAATGTGGTGTTGAGTTATGTTTGGAAAACCTAGGGAGCACCACCGGGGAGAGGATAGTTACAAATAAGTACATTTTAAAGTTAACATTAACATAAAGTAAAAATCTGTGAAAAACACCCGACAAACTTTTAATGCTTCACGCTTCTTGGCTGAACAAACGGCTGTATAATCTCATGTTAAACATCTGCAAGTGAAGCAATTGTGACTCACTGTACTTTCCTTTTTAGTACATCCAAATGATCCTATTCCCATTTCCAGTAACATTTCAATGGGAAGTGTGAAAAACAACCGACTTCTTAGAAAGATTCTTTAGTAATATTAGGACAGAATAGATTATGTGATGATTTACTATATGTTGTCTGAACAGGTCATATTTTTGTACAATCTGTCCATTGATGGCATGCACTATATTCATTCTGTGCGTACTTCATATGCAATTATGGAATCAAGAATAATAGATAGATAGCTAGATAGATGGATGGATAGATAGATAGATAGATAGATAGATAGATAGATAGATAGATAGATAGATAGATATAGATGGGTAGATAGATAGATAGATAGATAGATAGATAGATAGATAGATAGATAGATTGATAGATATTGACTATGTGTAATGGGGTCTCCCAGCAGAACTATTAAAGCCTTGGGGGAAAAAAATTCTGAAAATAATCAGCACGAGGCACGTTACTTATATTTAAAGAGGGAGTCCACCCGAAAAAAAAAAAAAATTAAAAGCCAGCAGCTACAAATACACTTCCCGGTTCCCTACTGCGCATGCACGAGTCACGCAGCGCAATGGAAATGGTCCACGCTGTCTCTGGGATCCGTGTGTGTCCCAGCAGACAGCGCGGCGGGACAGGAAGAGGAATAGACTCCTGTGGAAGTCTATGCCCGGAAGTGGCTGCAAATACCTGTCTTAGACCCCCTGCACCCCCCTTCCCCCTGAAAGGTGCCAACTGTGGCACTGGAGCGGGGGAGGGTTCCGATGAGCGGAAGTTCCACTTTAGGGTGGAACTCCGTTTTAATGCAAAGTGTCCTTTGTGCTGGTCTGGTTTTTACAATAGAAAGTCCTTTGACCCCCCACCCCTCCCTCCCATACCCCATAGCTGTAATCATTCAAAGCTGCAGGGGTCAATACCAGTGCGGGATCTGTGACATGATCTCATCAAGGGTGCGAATTATGCTCGCCTGTTTCTGCCTCCCTCCTCCATTCAAAGAAGCTGTATTATAGCTTATATGAATTAAAGGGCTCTATGAATGGAGGATGGGCAGATTAATGAAAAGTCTACCTCTTCTGTTCATAGATAATATTTCATCCATAGAAGCTATCTTACAGATTCTATGAGTAGAGAAGCAGAGCAGAAATGGCAGCACCAGACGTTTATGGTAGGGTGACCAGACATCCCCGGTTTCGGGGACAGTCCCCGGATTGAGGACACTGTCCCCGAACTAAGTCTTTCCCCGGTTTGTCCCTGGATTGGATTTGAACAGGGGCTGGGGCAATTTCAAAGACAGTCAGTGCAGAATTAAAAGAAAAAATCTGAATTACACCCCCTGCTCTGCTGCTCCTACTAGCTTAGGGGGTGGGGGTGTATTTTTTTCATTATCTGTGCCCCTTTCTGATGATCATGCGCTAGTCAGAGCGGAGAGGATATTTCTTCAGTTTTGGGTGCATGCCCATTCTGCTCCTGCTCACATGTTCTTCTGCCTTGGCTCAAGTCCCAGCCAGCCAACTGCCCATCTCCTTGCCTTCCCTGGCGGAGTGATCTTCCTCCACTCCCCACCCAGTAGTAGTCGGGGCCCTGAGAGTACAGGCTGTGAGGCGACGGGCAAAGAGTCGCTAATTTCCACCATTACTAGTAAAAAAAAATATGTCCCCGGATTTAATTTAAAAAATCTGGTCACCTTAGTTTATGGTTGCAGGGTATGGGAGGGAGGCAGAGGACTTTCATTGTCATTATGACAGTCAGCACAAGGGACACTTTGCATTACTTGTATGTAACATTCCTTGTGCTGATTTTTTTTTTATAAACATGTTTTAACTAAATTTAGGCTTTAAGGGGTTTACTGTCTCTGTTATTTTCACTTTAAAGCAAAACTCCAGAAAAAAAGAACATCCTCCCATACCGCAAGATTTAAGAGCTCATTTATTCCTAGAGTACCACTCCCCTGGCAGCCAGGGCTCTCCTCTTCTCCTTGATGCTCCAAGTAGTGGGCAGTCTCTCGGCATCCTCACGTACAGTGCATAGCTAGTGGCTTTGCTCTGTACTTGATTATATCAGATTGCTTGTAACCGACAGGGTATCTGAGAGAAGAGGCTGTGGGGGTCACATAGAATGGAGGGAGCCTGTAGTAGCAAGCAATTAGGTAAGTAAAAGTTGTTGTGTTGTTAATGGTACCCTAGACATAAACAAGCACCCCATGTAGAGCAGGGTGATCCCCACTGCATGGAAGGATAGGTCCTCTAAATAACAACTCCTGTGGAATAATTTTCAGATTATTATATCTGATTTCGAGGGACTGTCCCTGATTTGGAGCAATGTCCCTCTGTCCCTCATTGCTCCTCATTTGTCCCTCATTTTGATCTGATCTGTATATATGTATATAAAATGCACTTTTTATCTATCAAAAAGTGTTTTCCAGTACTAAACCTTTCATCTGATTTCTAAATTACTGTATTTGTTCATTCCAAAAGCCAATAAAGGAATAGTAGTGGGGAAAAAAAACACTTGTGGGTTTAACCAATCTTGTTTTTTGTACAATTCTCCTTTAAGGTGGCATGGCAGGGGATGTGTCCTATGCATGCATACATTTGCTGATAGGTGTCCCTCACTCCCATCTCAAAAAGTTGGGAGGTATGGTATAGCCTCCTCCTGTTAGTGTGTTTCAACTTCCTGTCCACTGAAAATATCACTCTCTTCCAACTGGACTTTGCAAGCATTGGAGGCAGAGATTTATTAAGACAAGATGAGTCCCTAAGCAAGGTGGTGGCTTTGCCCCCGTTCCTTCTAATGAAAAAAGTAGGGACTGCAATAGGCAAAGTAATGGCACCCTATTTTCATTGACTGTACTGGCATGGCCTCATCAGACACAAGCTGACTACAGTTTTAATCCTCCTTTGTGAAATGACAGGCTGGTGTTTAACTATGCTATCCCACTGGTTTGCTGCAGGAGCATAAATGTTGTAGCTGGGACCCCTGGAAAAATACTTTGCCCTAGGCCAGTGATGGCGAACCTTGGCACCCCAGATGTTTTAGAACTACATTTCCCATGATGCTCATGCACTCTGCAGTGAAGATGAGCATCATGGGAAACGTAGTTCCAAAACATCTGGGGTGCCAAGGTTTACCATTACTGCCCTAGGCTCTTTCCTTGGTTGTCTAGGGCAGTGGTTTCCAAACTGCGGGCCAAATTCAGCCCTTTGCTTGACTTTATCCTCGCACCGACACCAGCAATGGAGCATTATTCCTCCTAATGACACCAACGATGGGGCACTATTCCTTCAATACCAATGACAGTACACTATTTCCACTCCTACTGACCAGAGGTGCTAAGTCAGATGCATTGTTTACTCCTACTGCCGCTGGGACATTTTCTACCACAGTCCAACCCCCCTAATGTCTGAAGTACAATAGACTGGCCCTTATTTAGAAAGTTTAGAGACCCCTGGTCTAGGGGGTGGTATGGCTCTTAGTGGAGTGGTGTAACACTTGGGCAGCAAGGTTGAGCAGAAATGATCATTCTCATTGGGATTAGTTACCCAGCAGTTTCTAAAAGATATTCAGCATGACTCCCTCCCCATTCTATCTTGCTGCTCAATGACCTCTTAATGCCAAAAGCTTTAGGTTAGGGTGGACTAGTATGGTGGCATTACTGCATAGACAGGACTCCATTCCCTATTATGTCACTCTTGGCCGAGTGTTAAAGGAAGCATGGGTAAAGGGGGCAGCACCAAGTTTAACATTTACAATTTGTACGATTTTTTTTCTTATTTGGTTTCCCTTTTTCTATTCACACTTAGACATCTTTGGTTAAATTTAGCAGAGAAGTGAAGTGAAGGGTGGAGATGGAATTTAGAGGGTTCTTTATGGTAACAAAAATATGAAATGATGAAATATGGTAACAACATTTTCTTTGCCTTGTTTGGTGGTCTGTACAGTTGAAAGTAGCTTTGTATATAAAGTAGTAGACCCCAGTAGCATATTTGAGAGTTTTTAGTATAACAATCACATGCCAGAACAGGAGGAACCTGTATAAAAAGACATCATCATTGTGATGTGCTTGGTGCAGCATGATGTCCAAACACGACCCTGTGGATAGGGGATGGCGCTTCAGCACAGAATGTAGAGGTGGAACCTACTGCATGGCATATTTACCGGTTGCTAAACTTCCACCAATCAGATCACACCAGCACCATCTTCAAATGTGTTTTTGCCAGTCGGTTGAAAACTGACTTGGTAACAATACTACTTGAGACATGATTCAGTCCCATGTATGAGCAAATGAATGCTGTTTGCACATTATGACCTTAATCCATGTAGTATGACTGTGTCCATCGCCGCATCTACTTTGTGTATTTTCTCTACCTCTTGCTCTGTCTTAGTGCCCTACCCAACAGAAAATTCTCCCTCACATTAAATGTCATAAATGAAACCCAGCACAGTAATTCAAGCTGCTGCGGCTTTGTGCATTGTGCTCAGCATAGAGCAGACATGTGACTATGGAATGGAATTAGGATATCCCGAGACACTAAACACTTGAGCCGGCTGCTGCAGTGAGTCATGTTACCTGGAGCAGAACGGCCATTTCCCCCCCACTCTACCTCCCCTCTTATATAGATGCTTGAGTAAATCTACACACGATACTAACAGAGATCTCCAGTATTGAACCTAAATGCTGACTGTAAAATAGATCTCCACACTAAACCAAGGAGGGCTATTAATATACATATTAGTCAATTTTGGAGGTTCTCTTGAAAGCTTACCCACCCACCCAGTTTAACTCAACTTTACCGTGCTCTGAGCTGTTCTGTTCCTCTTTTGATGCCAGTGCTCAGGCCTTGTGATTGGCCACACCGACCTGAGCCCTGGAGTCTGGGCATAAGGGGGAAAGATCACAAGCTCCCTCATACAAGGAAGCACTGGGTGCTTCCGACAGCTCCAGGGGACAATCGGAGTTGCGTGGACGCACTACGCTGCAGTAACTCTGTTGAGATTTGGGATCCTCAGCTTTCCCTTGGTCTTGCAGGAAGGCCCAAGATATCACCCTTGCCTAGGTGCTTTGGGCATGAGTTATAGCAGCATTAAAGTGGTTGTAAACCCTTACAAACTACTTTGACCTTCAGATAAGCCTAGATTAAGGCTTACCTGTAGGTCCAAGAAATATCTCCTAAACCTATACGGTTTAGGAGATATTTGCCTGAAGACAGGCACCGCTGTCTACGGTGCATGCGCCGTAGACAGCGGCGCGCAAGCGCACTGAGCGCGGCATTTCCAACAATGGAGCTGACGCGCGTGTCGGCTCCCATGCGCATGCACGGGAGTGACGTCATCGCGGCTTCGCCGAATGACAGTGGCGGAGCTGCGAGACCCCACCGAGAAGATGGATGCGCCGGACTACAGGGGACAGCGGTGACTTCGCTGGCTCCTGTGTCAGGTAAGTGACACATAATGGACTACTATGCGATGCATTATGTTTTGCCTTTGCAGGGAATGAAAGAGGAAGTAAACTCATCAGGGTTTACTTCCTCTTTAAACCCAAAAACAAAAATGGAATATATTGCAGCTTGTTAATTCTTATGCCTCGTACACACGATCGGAATTCCGGCCAGAAAAAGATCGATGAGAGCTTTTCATCAGAAAATGCGACCGTGTGTGTGCTCCATCGGAATTTAGCTGTCCAAATTTCCGCCAGCCAAAAATTGATAGCATGTTCTCAATTTTCCAGACGGAAAAACTTTTTATCGGAATTTCCGATCGTGTATACGCGGCATTAGATGTGGTGGCTACCTGATGATCTGGCTAGTAAGTCTCTTATTTTTCAAGTAGCAAAATATGATTATGACGCCATGACGTGGGCGCGTCGCCGTCATGATGACATCATGATGTAAGGACGTAGATGCGGCTGCCGTGATGACGGCAGCGCATCTTGCGTTCTGATTGGAGGAACGGATTCATGTACGAGCGGGGCTGTCCTGGGGTGTTGTGGCGGTGCTGCACTTCCGTGTGGGGAGGTGAGGGCACGTATTACACGACCAGGACATGCCCTTACAACGCTGATCACGTCGGGTGGCCATGTTTGTTTTGTCTGGCTGGAATTCATATGGGGTTTGAGCCAGCCTGGTCGCCCTTTTTCCTTGCGCTAGCGTTTGGAGCGCTACAAGCTCGTATGATACATTGCCATATTTTTTTTATCCAACACATCTGGTAAGAGTGTTGCATCTTTCCATATGATTTTCATCCCTTTGAGATCCACTGAAGATCCAGTGTGATTATACCATCCTATCTATTGGGGTATTAGACTTTATATGTATATTTACAAATTTTCGGGAATATTTGAGTTTTCACCTTCACGGGCGTCACTTTTTGATTTTATTATCACAGTTTGAGCATATCAATATTTGTTCTAGATGAATTAGCGCTACACTATTTTTCTACATGTAAATTTTGGACTTTGTTTGTTTGAGTGTTGGCAGCTTCTTTATATTTTTACATATTGTTTTTTGGGTTTTAGAGCAGTTCTGTTCACATTCTTATTTTTCAAGATTCTTTAACCCCTTCCCGACAGCCGCACACCGATATACGTTGGCATTCATGGCATGGGTGGGCAAAAGGGTGTACAGATACGTCCCCTTTAAGATGCGGCATTGCGGGCATGCGCACGCCCACCGTGTTTTCTATAACCGCGGGTCTCGTTGACTCGATGTTTGTCGGGTGCCTGAGATAGTATCACGGAGCAGATGAACAGGGAGATACCTTTGTAAACAAGGCATTTCCCCGTTCTGCCTAGTGATATTACAGAGATCATTGCTCCATATCATCGGGAGCAGTGATCACTGTCATGTGAATAGTAGCCCATCCCCCCCACAGTTAGAATCACTCCCTGGGACACACTTAACCCCTTGATCGCCCCCTAGTGTTTAACCCCTTCCCTGCCAGTGTCATTTACACAGTAATCAGTGTATTTTTATAGCACTGATCACTGTATAAATGACAATGGTCCCAAAATAGTGTTGAAAGTGTCCGATTTGTCTACCATAATGTCGCAGTCACAATAAAAATCGCAGATTGCTGCCATTACTAATAAAAAAATGTAATAATAAAAATGTCATAAAACTATCCCCTATTTAGTAAACGCTATAACTTTTGTGCAAACCAATCAATATACGCTTATTGCGATTTTTTTTTACCAAAAATATATAGAAGAATATATATCGGCCTTAACTGAGGGGAAAAAAAAACGTTTTTTTATATATTTTTGGGGGGTTATTTATTTATTAGCAAAAAGTTAAATATATTGCATTTTTTCACAATTGTCGCTCTTTTCTTGTTTATAGCGCAAAAAATAAAAACCGCAGAGGTGATCAACTACCACCAAAAGAAAGCTCTATTTATGGGAAAAAAGGACGTCAATTTTGTTTGGGTGCAACGTCGCATGACCGCGCAATTGTCAGTTAAATACACGCAGTAACAAAGCTCAAAAAGTGCTCTGGTCAGGAAGGGGGTAAATCCTTCCGGGGCTAAAGTTGTTAAAAGACCAAGCTCTCCAACAAAAGTGGCAGTTATGGGGTTGAAACTAACCATTTATTGCTGACAAAGGTGCTTACAATGGTCAGCTTTTATACATATAGGTAAACCTTTATTTAAAGAGAAAAAAAAAACTGTTGCTATAACTGCTTAAAATGTGTTAGCTGGAGTTTGGTTTCAATTTTTTAGTCAAGTGCATCTATATCTGATTTAGATGCACCTAACACTATTCTCTCCCCACTGACAATTCCGCTGACCAAAGAGATGTCTCCTTTGCTCCTCTAGTGCCATGGAGACACCCTAAGACAGATAGGGGGTTATTTATGAAAGGCAAATCCACTTTGCACTGCAAGTGCACTTGGAAGTGCAGTCGCTCTAAATCTAAGGGGTAGATCTGAAATGAGGGGAAGCTCTGCTGATTTTATCATCCAATCATGTGCAAGCTAAAATGCAGATTTTTATTTTCCTTGCATGTCCCCCTCGGATCTACAGCGACTTAAAGAGGGATTCCACCTACAAAAAAAATATTAAAAGCCAGCAGCTATAAATACTACAGCTGCTGACTTTTAATAAATGGACACTCACCTGTCCCGGGTTCCAGCGATGCCGGCAGCCGAGGCCGATCGATCGCTCGGCTCTCGGCTGCTGCCGCCACCATTCTAGGTGAGGGAATCAGGAAGTGAAGCGAATCGGCTTCACTTCCCGGTTCCCTACTGCGCATGCGCGAGTCGCGCAGCGCAATAGGAATTTTCCGCGCTGTCTCTGGGACCCATGTGTGTGTCCCAGCAGACAGCGCGGCAGGACAGGAAATGGCGTGGACTCCCACGGGAGTCTATGCCCGGAAGTGGGTGTAAATACCTGTCTTTGACAGGTATCTCCACCCCCTCCCCCCTGAAAGGTGCCAATTGTGACACCGGAGGGGGGGAGGGTTCCGATCAGCGGAAGTTCCACTTTAGGGTGGAACCCCGCTTTAACTTCCAAGTGCACTTGCAGTGCAAAGTGGATTTTCCTTTAGTAAATAACCCCCATAGTGTGTTACTGGTTGCACCACCAAGTGAAAATAAAGGAAAAAAAGGATAAAAAAGGCTAATTCAGCCACCACATTTAAAGTGCTAGTAAAGTACGCTCTGTGATTTTTATCTACAGGTAAGCTCATAATAAGGCTTACCTGTAGTTAAAATTAATATCTCCAAAACATGCACCATTTAGGAGATATTCACACTGGATGCCGCTGGTGACGTCACCTGTGCATGCTCTCTAAAGGTTCAGCATTCCATGCCGGACGTTCAGAGCACCATACCCAAACCGAGGGCTTTGTCGTCCTCGTAGCTCTGGGCACTCACACAGCCGGAGCCCATGAACCCAGAAGGAAAACTGGGGGAAAATGGAAGCCCTGTCAGGGGTGGCAGCACGCCGCTGGAGGGCTTCGTTGTAAGGTAAGTATTTCATAATGTGCTAGTATGAAATGTATACTAGCACATTATGCAATTGTCTTCCAGGGGAAAGTTATTGTTTTTTTAACTACAGCTGTTGGTAAGCTCTAATGTATCAAAATTTTGTTTTTGGGTTTAACACCCTTTTAGGTATAATGTATGTATATACCGTGCTATCCCAATGTTAGCAACCAACACAAAAAGGTGTAAATATAAAACATGTACATAAAAAGAAAGTGCAGTGCTAAATGAGTCAATAGCAAGTTATAAAGTGATCCAATGACTCAAAATAAATTATGCAAAAATAGTGACATATAATGGCATAAATCATACAATCCTGTGTAAACCATCACAAAGAGAAAGGAATTTTCTAAACACGTGATGAAGAAAAGTCCACATCAAGTAGAAATAATTCCAAAAGTGTCCAAATAGATATGTGACATCAAATTGATAGGTGACTATCAGACAAAATGATTCCGTGAGTGTCCAATCAAGTAAGTGACAAACGTGAGCCACCACCAACAGCACTAATCTCTTACCAGAGGACGTGGACCCACGCAAGTATATATCTGGTGAGTCTAGCAGGCTTACTAATATGATTCCAAGGGTCCAAGATTCTTTTATGAAGATGAAACCTCCAGGTAATCGTTCTCATAAATATGAGGTATGCTATAAAGGGATCAACCCCACCAGGAAAGCAAAGGAGAAGGAAAAAGGGGGGACATAGTAGAATTCCGTATGGAATTCTACTATGGAATTCCATATATTTATGAGAACGATTACCTGGAGGTTTCATCTTCATAAAAGAATCTTGGACCCTTGGAATCATATTATTAAGCCTGCTAGACTCACCAGATATATACTTGCGTGGGTCCACATCCTCTGGTAAGAGATTAGTGCTGTCGGTGGTGGATCATGTTTGTCACTTACTTGATTGGACACTCACGGAATCACCATTTTGTCTGATAGTCACCTATCAATTTGATGTCACATATCTATTTGGACACTTTTGGAATTATTTCTACTTGATTTGGACTTTTCTTCGTCACGTGTTTAGAAAAATTCCTTTGTCTTTGTGATGGTTTACACTGGATTGTATGATTTATGCCATTATATGTCACTATTTTTGCATAATTTATTTTGAGTTATTGGAACCCTTTTAGGTATATTTTTGTTTTTTTCTTCCAATGCGTACATATTTTTTATTTATTTTTTTACAGTTAACGCTTCTTTACATTGTATAGCCGGCAATACGTGAATCAAAATTTGGCCAGTTCAGCAGGGACTGGGTGAATTTCAATTCATGTATGGGGAGACTGGTTGTACACAAACTGGTCTATCGATCAACTTGTGTACAACAAGCCTGTCGTTTTTTTTTTTGCGTGTCGCTTGCATAAGCTAGCAACAGCGCTCATTGTATTCTGACGGTGGGGAAGTCTCCCCGCTGTCAGAATACAATGCCACAACGGGAGGTGTTCCCCTATCCATATCAAGTATGTGGATGGGGAAACTATTGCATTTTCTTTGATTCAACCCATTGGTTGCATGAATAAAACATATGCATAATGTATGGGCTGTCTAACAAAAGGTTTTCCTGCAAAAGTGCAAGTGTGCCTATTGTGAAGGAGAAGAATGCTCCTGCCACCATGTCCATCAAAGCCAATCAACTTTCCTCAAAGCAGGCTTGGTCAGGCAGCATCAGCCAGGGTCGTGGACACGTACGCACATTCTCTTTTATGGAACGCTCTCTAATGTTTGTAGTAACCTTTGGTTACACCTGTTTAATCAGAGAAGTTGTGCGTTGGTGACAGCACAACAGACTATCGCTGACAGGGCATGGCTCGTTAATCTCCCTTTCTCCATGGAATTGCAGGTTTTATTGAACAGCCCCAGGTAAATGTTACCAGCAAAGCATTGTCTCTCAAAGCACTTAACCACACAATTGTCCTACCAGAGAATTGGTGGCTGCAAGCTGACCCGAGGGGAAAGGTTTTGTTCACTACTCTATGACACATCTGTTTCTGGTGTTTCTCAGTTGAAACGTTGGATATTTGCTCGATCTATTGCCCTTCCAATATAAAAACACTGGCCAGACCTGTCATTTGACTTTATATAGCATGGATCCAAACAGTAAAAGCAGGGCTGGTGCAAGGATTTTTGACACCCTAGGCAAAACCTAATTTTGCAGCCGTTGGCTCCACCCCTGACATCACCCCCTTTTCCCTGCCCATGTAAACCCCACCATTTTAAAGAAGCGCCCATAAAATTCAGCCTCAACAGCGCCCATCAAATGCAGCCTGCCTCACCAACGCTCATCAATGCAGCCTCACCAGCGCCCATCAAATGCATCCTACCTCACCAGCGCCCATAAAATGCAGGCTCAACAGCGCCCATCAAATGCATCCCACCTCACCAGCAACCATCATATGCAGCCTGCCTCACCAATACCCATCAATGCAGCCTCACCAACACCCATCAATGCAGCCTCACCAGCACCCATCAAATGCAGCCTCACCAGCGCCCATAAAATGCATCCTACCTCACCAGCGCCCATCAAATTCAGCCTCAACAGCGCCCATCAAATTGAGCCTCAACAGTGCCCATCAAATGCATCCTACCTCACCAGCACCCATCAAAATCAGCCTCACCAGTGCACATCAAATGCAGCCTCACCAGCGCCCATCAAATGCAGCCTCACCAGCGCCCATCAAATGCAGCCTCAACAGCGCCCATCAAATTCAGCCTCAACAGTGCCCATCAAATGCATCCTACCTCATCAGCGCCCATCAAATGCAGCTTGCCTCACCAATGCCCATCAATGCAGCCTCACCAATGCCCATCAATGCAGCCTCACCTGCCCCCATCAATGCAGCCTCACCTGCCCCCATCAATGCAGCCTCACCAGCACCCATCAAATGCAGCCCACCAGCACCCATCAAATGCAGCCCATGAGCGCCCATCAAATGCAGCCCACGAGTGCCCATAAAATGCATCCTACCTCACCAGCGCCTATCAAATGCAGCCTCCCCAGCACCCATCAAATGCAGCCTCCCCAGCACCCATCAAATGCAGCCTCCCCAGCACCCATCAAATGCAACTTCCCCAGCGCCCATCAAATGCAGCCTCACCAGCGCCAATCAAATGCATCCTACCTCACCAGTGCCCATCAAATGCAGCCTCACCAGCGCCAATCAAATGCATCCTACCTCACCAGCGCCCATCAAATGCAGCCTCACCAGCGCCAATCAAATGCATCCTACCTCCCCAGCGCCAATCAAATGCATCCTACCTCACCAGCACCCATCAAATGCAGCCTCAACAGCGCCCATCAATGCAGCCTACCAGCACCCATCAAATGCAGCCTGCCTCACCAGCGCCCATCAATGCAGCCTACCAGTGCCCATCAATGAATGTTTGTTTGCTTCCATTCATTCAGGGGTCAGGACACAGATGCAGTTCTCTGCCGCCGCTGTGCCTGTGACACTATGTGCGAACAAAGGCACATCTGCTTGCTGATGCTGAGACTTAGTTGCTTGCTGTAGAGAGAAGAGAGTAGGAAAACCAGTGGAAGGGTGCCTAGTGGTAGGACCGGCCCTGAGTAAAGTATATAATGTCCAAATGACCAACAAAGCTGTAATATTTGGAAGCCCACATAAGCAGGGACAGGATAACTCAGTTTGGGTCCTTAGGGCCCATGTACAGAGCATGGGTTTCCACATTGCCTGGTAGAGGCAAGACTGAACTAACTAGTATAGTCATGTGCTGGGCTACACCAATATAGAGAAGGAGACCATACCTGTTATTCTTCTCTCCCTCTGCTGAGATACTGATGTTATGCTGCGCCATTCTCCTCCAGCCAGCTGGGGTAAAGTTAAAGCCAAGAAAGTCCATAAATGTCCTTAAAGAGCACTGACGATGCTGGGGATTGTAGCTTGAAATGGCAGCCATAAATTGGGACCAATAATTTTTATTTGTATATATTTTTTATGCTAGAAATAGCAGCGATCTGCGACTTATAGCAAGACTACAATATTGCGACAGACAATCTGTCACTAACTGACACTTTTGACACTTTTTGGGACCCAGTGATTCTAATACAGTGCTAAAAATATACACTGTCACTGTACCAAGGACACTGGCTGGGAAGGGATTAAAAGTCTAGGATGATCAAAGAGATAAATGTGTGCCTAACGTGTTTGTGTACTATGTGTGATGTTTGTAATAAGGGATGTGATGGATTTTCTTTCCCTGCATTGCAGGGAAAGAAAATCCATCACATCCCTGCTGTCAGGACAAAGCTCTGTGTTGTTTAAATAAGCAGAGCTCTGTCCAGCCTATCTTCTTGACTAATCACAGCAGAAACGAAGCTCCAGCGTCGAGCACCCGCCCCATACCCAGACGTTCTGAATCATATATATATATATATATATATATATATATATATATATATATGTGTGTGTGTTTCTGCACAGAATGGCCACCCTTTAGCAGTAAATGGGGCGGCCGGGAAGTGGTTATTAAATGCATTCTTTTTTACAGTTTGAAGTACCCGAATTTGGCTTGGTATCAGCCTCCCCCATACACTCTACAGTTGCTACAGTAATATATGGAGCCAATCAGTTGTTCTGAAAGACACGGAGCATGCTTATAGGAGGAGAGGGCAGAGTGACAGAGAGATGATCTCAGAAGTCCACTGCTTCTCTTTTCACTCTCGGGTCACAGGCTCAGGGAGGGACAATACCTGTAAAGGTCACTAATCTCTAGCAGAGAAAAAATTGTCTTCTGCCGTCAGACAAGACTGGGCTGTGTGGCAGAGCTTTAAAAATCTCAGGACTAGATGGACAAAAACACTAGAAATCTTTTGGCAGGCAAACAGCTCATTACATGTATTTCATCTGTGTGTTCAGCTGTTTGGCTATAAAGCTAAAATCAGTGCCAGAAATGTACACTATATTACCAAAAGTATTGAGACGCCTGCCTTTACACACACATGAACTTTAATGGCATCCCAGTCTTAGTCTGTAGGGTTCAATATTGAGTTGGCCCACCCCTTGCAGCTATAACAGCTTCAACTCTTCTGGGAAGGCCGTCCACAAGGTTTAGGAGTGTGTCTATGGGAATGTTTGACCATTCTTCCAGAAATGCATTTGTGAGGTCAGGCACTGATATTGGATGAGAAGGCCTGGCTCACAGTCTCCGCTCTAATTCATCCCAAAGGTGTTCTATCAGGTTGAGGTCAGGACTCTGTGCAGGCCAGTTCAATTCCTCCACCCCAAACACGCTCATCCATGTCTTTATGGACCTTGCTTTGTGCAATGTGCAGTCATGTTGGAACAGGAAGGGGTCATCCCCAAACTGTTCCCACAAAGTTGGGAACATAAAATTGTACAAAATGTCTTGGTATGCTGACGTCTAAATGCCCCATACACACGGTCGGACATTTCGACCACAAAATCCATCTGTTTTTTTCCGACGGATTTTGGCAGAAACTTGTGGTGCATGCACACGGTTGCACAAAGTTGTCGGAAAATCCGATCGTTCTGAACGAGGTGACGTCAAACACGTACGTCGGGACTATAAATGGGCCAGTAGCCAATAGCTTTCGTCTCTTAGTTTAGTCTGAGCATGCGTGGCACTTTGTCCGTCGGAATTGTCTACACACAATCGGAATTTATGCGATCGGGTTTTGTTGTCGGAAAAGTTTAGATCCTGCTCTCAAACTTTGTGCGGTGGAAAAGCCGACGGAAAAAGTCTGATGGAGTCCACACACGGTCGGATTTTCCGACAACATAATCTGATCGCACATTTTCCGTCTGAAAATCCGACCGTGTGTATGGGGCATAAGAGTTCCCTTCACTGGAACTAAGGGGCCAAGCCCAAGCCCTGACAAACAATCCCCACACTATAATCCCCCCTCCGCCAAATGATTTGGACCAGTGTGCAAAGCAAGGTTCATAAAGACATGGATGAGCGAGTTTGGGGTGGAGGAACTTGACTGGCCTGCACAGAGTCCTGTCCTCAACCCTATAGAACACCTTTGGCATAAATTAAAGTAGAGACTGCCAGCCAGGCCTAACATCAGTGTCTGACCTCACAAATGTGCTTCTGGAAGAATGGTCAAACATTCCCATAAACCAGCCTGTCTTAACATTTTTCAACCCTTGATATAACATTCTGGTCTCAGGGCACCCCTGCTAAAAATTACTATATCTACAACTCATGATACATTAGTGTAATGGTCAGTGGGAAGAATGCTGCTTACACTTGTAGATACTGGGAAGAATTGCCCGCGTACAAATAGCTAAAAAGATTAATGGTGGCAGTGGGAACTTATTTAAGAGGCAAAAATTTCTAATTTCTCAAGGAACCCCAAGCAACCACTGGAGGAACCTTTGTTGAGAAACCCTGCCATAGACACACTCCTAAACCTTGTGGACAGCCTTCCCAGAAGAGTTGAAGCTGTTATAGCTGCAAAGGCTGGGCCAACTCAATATGCACTTTAATGGCATCCCAGTCTTAGTACATAGGGTTCAATAATGAGTTGGCCAATCCCCTGCAGCTTCAGCTCTTCTGGGAAGGCTGCCCACAAGGTTTAGGAGTGTGTCTATGGGAATGTTTGACCATTCTTGCAGAAGCACATTTGTGAGGTCAGA
Organism: Lithobates pipiens; assembly: GCF_037356315.1. NCBI lineage: Eukaryota > Metazoa > Chordata > Amphibia > Anura > Ranidae > Lithobates > Lithobates pipiens. Next base: position 183,961,992 of record NW_027507789.1, on the reverse strand, counting down.
CACTGATGTTGGATGAGAAGGCCTGGCTCGCAGGCTCCGCTCTAATTCATTTAAAGGTGTTCTATTGAGTTGATGTCTTGAACTCTACGGATTAAGACTGGGATGCCATTCATGTGCATGGCAGGTGTCCAAAACTTTTAGTAATACAATGTATACTGAAGGCCCCCCCCTGGTTGAATAATATGTTTTGCTAATTTACTCAGCGAAAAGTAATAAAAGGGAACCGGTCATTTCCACCAAAGAATATGAACTGTCATTACTGTACTCTACCCCATTTACAGTTCCAATGTGAACAAATGTGCAGTGGAAGTTGACATTGCCTTTCGGGTAACTTGATCACTCAATCCAGAAATCCAAGCTACAGATCGACCTCCCGGTAATCCCGCCACCTCCAGGAAAACTACTGGTTTTACCCAGGTTATGGTTGAAGAACAGGAGCGATAGTATGGCAGCTGCACTGTACAAGGAAAAGTCAGCGCTGACAGCTGGCTCAATGGCTCTGCCGAGTGGAAGGGCTGCAGCTGTGTCAGGCTTTGAAAGCACACTAGCCTGGAGGCTCATCTAGGACAGACACCATTTAATCTGGGAGTCTGGCTGCGGGAAGACAGGCTTTTTAGGCCATCAATAGCTTTCCAAACTACAGTCATTACAGAGCAACATTTACGAGTACAATAAGATACTGTACTATCTAGAATCTCTACAGACATGGCAGGATACGGGGTTCTTGAGACACCCATAGCTCCCAACTGTGCCTGATTTCAAGGGACTGTCCTTGGATTTGGAGCAATGTCCCTCTGTCCCTCTTTCCTCCTCATTTGTCCCTCATTTTGGTCTGATCTATATAGATGTTTTTAAAATGCACTTTTTATCTATCAAAAAGTGTTTTCCAGCGCTAAACCTTACATCTGATTTCTAAATTGCTGCATTTGTAAATTCCAAAAGCCAATAAAAAGGAATATTAGTGGTAAAAAAGCACTTGTGGGTTTAACCAATCTTGTTTTTTTTTTGTAAAATTCTCCTTTAAGGGGGCGTGGCAGGAGGTGTGTCCTATGCCTGCATGCTTTTGCTGATAGGTGTCCCTCATTCCCATCTCAAAAAGTTGGGAGGTATGGACACCTAACACCCATATCTAAACTCTAGAACAAAATGTAATATATTGCAGTTTACCAATCCCTTGTTTTTTTGCAGCCCCCCTTTTTTTTTCTCTCCAGGTGATCCTCCCAGTAACACACTTCCTGTCCCAGGGTGACAGCACTTATCCTACAGTATCTATAGAGAAGCAGCCTTGTCACCATGAGACAAGACTACAGAACCTACAGCCTCTTCTACTTTTTAATGATATAGAGGGGAGGGGTTCTGTAAATCACCAAGATAGTTGGGGGCAATGTAAATGAAGAGAATGCCGCACAGGAAGTAACAGGCAGACAAGATTTCTGATGCGATCAACAGGTATTTTTATATATATATATATATATATATATATATGTGTATATATATTTATATCTATCTATATATATATATATATATATATATATATATATATAGATATATATATATATTTAGACCAAAAGGGACTGACTTGAAGAGGCCTTACTAAATAGCAAACTGCGGATCAGATCTGGACCTAGTGACCATCCTCATAGCTCCCAACTGTCCCAGATTTCGAGGGACTGTCCCTGATTTGGAAAACCAACTCCTTCTGTCCCTCTTTCCTCCTCATCTGTCCCTCATTTTGGTCTGATTTATAGAGTTGTATATAAAATGCACTTTTTAGCTTTCAAAAAGTGTTTCCCAGTGCTAAATAAGCTTGTGCAATTTGTTTCGTAACGTATCGAAATTCGGCCGAATTTTGCATTTTTCGGACATTCGGATGCATCCGAATGTCCGAATAAAAAAATAACGAATAACAATGAATACGAAAGAAATATAACGAATGAATTTGAATGAATTCGACATGATTCGGTAATGCTTTAAAGATCTAATGAAACAAAAAGTCAGCTCAAAGTAAATCTTATAGTCCAATCAGCTAATTAATTTTGTGCCGGAGGTTGGATTACTGGCAAAGTGCATTCCTGAGAGCTGAGTTAGAAGGGTGTTGTATTGTATTTGAGCCGAGGAGAAGAGACGTTGTCATTGTGTGTGTTAAAAGATTTAATAAACAAATGACTTTCCAAACTACGAATCATTATGACGAATGTCTATACATACATAAATAGCGAATTTCAACGAATACGAATGAATGAATTCGACACTCTACGAATAATAACGAATTATCCGAAAACGTATTAACGTAAGATAACGAATATAACAGAACGAAATTATGTATTTTACGAATGACAACGAACCGAAACTAAACAAAATTTTCCATTGTGCACAAGTCTAGTGCTAAACCTTTCACCCAGTTTCAAAATTGCTGCATTTGTAAATTACAAAAGTCAGTATAAAGGAATATCAGTGGTAAAAAAGCACTTGCAGGTTTAACCAATCATTTTTTTTGTACAATTCTCCTTTAAGGGGGGCGTGCAGGGTGTGTGTATGTCAGAAACCATCAAATCAAACCAAGACAGAAGTACAGTTAAATCACACTTGTTTAACAATAAAAGTAAATAGAACAAAACATAGTCAAAACATAGCCAGAGTTCAGGAACCGGAACGGATAGTCAGACAAGCCAAAAAACAGGGAGCCGGAGATGAGCGTAGTAAAACAGCAAGCCAGATCTGAAGGCAGAAGAGATGTCAGCCAAGCAAGTCTTTTAACGGGCATGCAGGAGATAGTCTCTGTGATGTTGACTAAGGCAAAAGCAGAGATCCTCTGGGCTAGACGGCTTACGTAGGAAGGACTGACGAGCAGGATATCATCAACAGCTGAGTAACTGTGGAGAGACAGAAGCTAGCAACTAGAGATGGAAGGGCTGAGCCCAGCCCTGACAGTGTCCTATGCCTACATACGTTTGCTTATAGGTGTCCCTCATTCCCATCTCAGAAAGTTGGGAGGTATGCATCCTATCCAGACGACAAGTCAGTCTCCAGTGCAGGACCCCTTCTGCAGCAGCCGCCATTGCTTGCTAGGACCACTGGCATTGTAACAACCAGAGATCTCACGTGCATGCTTTGCACCCTGGAGCCTGCTTCACTTTGAGGCTCTTGCCTTCTATCAGCCTCGCTTACTGAACAATGGTTCTAGAGCAATGATGAAGTATGGGGGCACTCAGATGGGGACACCTGATGTAAAGGCCACTGTGATGGGGGTCTATTTTTTGTAAGGTAATACAATGACTACATATTTCCTGTCTAAGTCATAGCACACACATGATATTCTCACCTCTACTGGAAGAAACCTTTACAGGCATACCCCACAATGGGACCAGAGTATTTATGTAAAACTAAAATGTACTTAAAGTGAAGCAATACCTTTTTTTCATTTCTCAGTGCATGTACTGCATTGCAATAGTAATTTACAGGCATACCTGATTACCTAGGCAAGCTGGCCAAACCAAACATGTAATATGTTGTAGTCCTGGGTCCCCTCTCGGTGCTCCCCAAGTTTGGTGTCCCTGTCACTTATGGTTCGAGAGCAGTGGCATGTCAAGCTGATCAAGATTTCCCATAGATGCCAATGTTAAATGTTAAAAACCGGGAGCAGTGCCATGTCAAGCTGACCAAGATTTCCCATAGACACCAATTTTAAAAACCGGGGGCAGTGCCATGTCAAGCTGACCAAGATTTTCCATAGACGTGCTCCTACTCGCGAGTGTATGTAAAGTGAGGGTACGTAAAGCTGGGTATGCTTGTACTGAGCTCCTGGAGTTTTAATTGAACACGCCTGGTTTACATGATTGGCACCCCGCGAAGAAAACAATAGGTACTCATACCACTGCACAGACTGCCGAACTCCACCTCTTTGATCATCCAAGAGTTGCTGAAAAACGTTCAGCATTCATCACTTCCGGATGTGAATGCTGAAGCCCCCCCCCCCCCCCATTGTGCTCTGTAGTTTCCTGCGCCAGCCTCTAAGTTAATGCAGGACAGAGGGGTCAATGGAAGGGATTACATAGAGCAACAGGGGACCGGGCAAGTATCAGTATAAATATTTAGTGGGGATCACAGGTGTATATGATCAGCCAAGGTTAGGAAGTCTGTACAAATGAATGGGCTCCCCTCCCCCCATGCTGCAAAGGTTAAATACTCGTTTTATCTTCATTCAGTATCAGAAAAAGTAGTTATATTTACAATCTCCCTCGCTTCTGCAGGCTTCCTTCTAGCTGCATGACTAATTCACTAAAACTGCTTATCTCTGCCTCTCTATAGTTTGCAGGTAGTGTGATGTCATCATGTACAATGCAGGACCCTCAGTCCTGCATTGTAAGTGAGGATGCCAAGGGCCCTCCCACAACATGGATTGCCTTTGGGTGAACAAGAGCATTAGCTGATGAGGGATTGAGGGTTAAAGTATAACTGGCCATAGAGAGATCGATTTTCTTTCCTGCAACCATGGAGCCATTGTGTTCTCCTGGCAAGGGGGCATCCCCTCCGGGAGAACACAATGAATAATCGCATGTAAAATCCAGCAGACTGGTTCCTGCAGAGCTGGCCAAGATTCGAACCGTCTATGGCCAGCTTAAGTATAGCTGCTTTTCCTGTTCCCCCTAGATAGAATAAGCATGTAACCCCTGTGTTGATGGAGGTATTGAGCAAGGGAAGCAGTGCAGGAGAATCCCCACTGCATTTTTTATTTTAACAGGAGTTCAACTTTAAATATACAATTGAAAGTATTTTATTATATCTGTTCAATAAGAAAATTCAAAGCTGTCCTATTTCTTGTACCCATATCCTCTGTTATCTCTAGGAGTCTAATTAGCCCTCCTAGTTGTTATTTCAGAATCTCAGAATAATTAGTGTCTATGTTGTAGAGATAAGGGAAGTTTAAGTAATTTAGCAAAAGCAGAAAAAAACAAACACCTCTCCTACATGGATACCATAGCTTAGACCAGCCATACACAAAGAAAATCTTGCTCAATACCTCCATCAACACAAACAGTGTTGATGCGGGAATCCCTTCTGCCGAGCCATTGTCTTCTCACAGCAGAGGGAGGCAGTAATTATTGCTAGGGCTATAGCAGCAGCTAGAGATAGTTGTACCCAAAGTTGATCAAGAGGTTTGTTAGAGAACCTTAGTGAACAAACAGCATCATGAAGGCCAAGAAACAAACCAGACAGGTCATGGATAAAGTTGTGGAGAGTTTAAAGCAGGGTTAGATTATAAAAACATATCCCAAACTTTGAACATCTCACGGAGCACTGAATGGAAAATGGAAAGAGTATGGCACAGCTGCAAATATACCAAGACATGTCCATCCACCTAAACTGACAGGCTGGGCAAGGAGAGCATTAATCAGAAAAGCAGCCAAGATGCCCATGGTAACTCTAAAGGAGCTGCAGAGATCCACAGCTCAGGTGGGAGAATCTGTCCACAGGACAACTATTAGTCGTGTACTCCACAAATCTGGCCTTTATGGAAGAGTGATAAGAAGAAAGCCATTGTTGAAAAGAAATCCAAAAGAAGTACCATTTGCAGTTTGTGGGAATCCATGTGGAGGACACAGCAAACATGTGGAAGAAGGTGCTCTGGTCAGATGAGACCAAAATTAGACTTTCTGGCCTAAAATCAAAATGCTATGTGTGGCAGAAAACTAACACTGCACATCACCCTGAACACATCATCCCCACTGTGAAACATGGTGGTGGCAGCATCATGTTGTGATGATGCTTTTCTTCAGCCAGGACAGGGAAGCTGGTCAGAATTGATGAGAAGATGGATGGTGCCAAATACAGGGTAATCTGAGGCGAAAACCTGTTATGCCGCGTACACACAACCAGTTTTTCCATCAGAATAAACTCTGGCGGTTTTTCCGAACGGAGTTCGGCTGAAACGGCCTTGCCTAAACACAATCACACCAAAGTCCGATCGTCTAGAATGTGGTGACGTACAACACATATGACGGGACTAAAAAAATTCAATAGTCAGTAGCCAATAGCTGCCAATGCGTTGTTTTTAGTCCGTCAGAACAGCATACAGACAAACGGTTTTCCCAATAGGAATTGATTCCGTCGGAAAGATTTAAAACATGTTCTATTTCTAGGTCTGTCAGAAGTTTTGAAAAAAAAGTCAGATGAGGCCCACACACGATCGGAATATCTGATGAAAAGATTCTTCTGACTTTTTGTGCCGGAAAGTCCGACCGTGTGTACAAAGCATTAGAGTCTGCAAAAAACTTAAACTGGGGCAGAGGTTCACCTTCCAGCAGGACAACGACCCTAAACATACAGCCAGAGCTACAATGGAATGGTTTATATCAAAGCATATTTATGTGTTAGAATGGCCCAGTCAAAGTCCAGACCTAAATCCAATTGAGAATATGTGGCAAGCAGGGGCGGACTGACAACTCATGGGGCCCCTGGGCAATAGGAGATTATGGGGCCCCCAGGCAATCAGAGATTATGGGGCCACACAGTATACACAAACACACAGTATACAATCACACAGTATACACAGACATATTTCTATTGGCTGAGAAGGTACTGGAGAGGTGGGGCAGCTATAATCTCGGGCTTTTTAGACCAAAAGGATGTCGGTAAGGGACATTTCAGAGACAGATGTAAAAAAAACACAAATTTTTACATACTGTCCCTGATTTTACTGAGGCTGGCAACCCTGACGGGGCCCCCTAGCGGCATGGGGCCCTCGGGCAGTGCCCGAGTGGCCCAATGGTCAGTCCGCCCCTGGTGGCAAGACTTGAAAATTGCTGTTCACAGACGCTCTTCATCCAATCTGACAGAGCTTGAGCTATTTTGCAAAGAAGAATGGGCAAAAAATGGCATCCCCAAAAAGACTTGCAGCTGTAATTGCAGTGAAAGGTTGTTCTACAAAGTATTGACTCCGGGGGGGGGGGGGGCTGAATACAAATGCCCCCCCCACACTTTTCACATATTTGTAAAAAATTTTGAAAACCATTTATCTTTTTCCTTCCACTTCACAATTATGTGCCACTTTGTGTTGGTCTATCACAAAAAATCCTAATAAAATACATTAACATTTTTGGTTGTAACATGACAAAGTGTGGAACATTTTAAGGGGTATGTATACTTTTTCAAGGCACTGTATGCCTGGCACTGTATAATTATAGTACTTGGCAGTAAAGTGTTGTCAGTGGTTATCTTAATGATTAAAGCAGGGCCCCCTATAATCAGCGATTTAGAAATATCCTGTGCTTGTAGCCACAAACACATTTCTAGGTCATTCCTGAGGAATACAGCCTGACACACATTCCTATGGGTGACCCCTCCTCTTCTGCCTGAGCAGAAGATAAATCAGGTTTTGCACTTCCTCTATCATTATCCCCTGAGGGTGAGCTTTTCTTCCTGGGATCACTCCTGACATGGAGGATGACCGCCATAAAGTACAAACTGAGAACTTTCCTGAGCCCCCTAGTGTCACCCATATGACACCCATCTTATGGGTGTAAAAATGTGTCACCCACATTGCGTTCACAAGTTTGGGGCTGAGCAGAGGGACTCAGTACAGATGGTCAATTAAGCAGCAACATTAATTAGTAATAATTTTGATCCTAACAACATTTCTCGCAGTGGTCCCTTATTTCAAGGGATTGTCCCTCCTTTGCATCCAAGTCACTGTGTCCCTCTTTCCTCCACAGTTGTCCCTGTTTCTGGTCAGAGGTATACGCCTCTATAAAAAATGTTTTACTACCCTGTTTCCCCTAAAATAAGACCTAGCGTGATTGTCGACGATGGCTGCAATATAAGCCCTACCCCCCAAATAAGCCCTAGTTAAAGTCCTTCTATGTCTTATTCTCAGGGTAGGGCTTATTTTCGGGGAAAGAGGGTGGGGCTTATTTGGGGGTAGGGCTTATATTGCAGCCATCACCGACACTCACGCTAGGTCTTATTTTAGGGGAAACAGGGTATATAAATTAAGAAAAGTGTATTATTACACTAAACTTTTTAACCAATCTATATATGATTGCATTGTTATTTTTAAAAGCCAGTACAATGTAATGGTGATGGTTATAATTTTCACCAATAATTTTTTGCACATTAATTCTTCATGGTCCAAGCATGTCCTTTTTCTGTAAAGTTTGTACTATAATCAGGGCTGTCTTAATGAATCAGTACCCCTGGGCAGTGCCCAGGGACCCCAGGTGCATGGGGGACCCATGATAATCCTGCATTACATTATACTTGGCAACTGTCCCAGATTTGACAGGACAGTTTTGCTTTAAAGTGGTGTTCTGCTTAAAAAAATAAAAGGCAGAAGCTACAAATACTGCAGCTTTTAATAATTGGACACTTACCTGTCCCAGGGTCCAGCGATGCGGGCGTACAAAGCCCCTCTTGTCTCCCCCTCCTCTTTGTGGCACCGCATTGTAATTGTGGGCACCCGGCTGTGGCATCAGAGCCATCCACCTCGCATGCGCGATCTACGCCATGTGCCGTAACTGGCCGGGCAATCATCTGTGACCTGTGACCTGTCCCAGATGATTGCCGAGAGGGAGGGGGGGAGAGGTGATCTCCCTTCCAGTGCCGAAGTGCAGCAGGAGGAAGTAGTAGCTGGGACCCTCTGAAAAGAGGGTACTGGCCCCCCCTCAAAAAAAATGACATGCCAAATGTGGCATGTCAGGGGGTTCCATTTTCGGGTGGAACTCTGCTTTAAGTGAGCTGTCCCAGGGTCCAGCGATGGGGGCGTGCAAAGCCCCGCTCATCTCCCCCTCCTCTCTGCGGCACTGGTATTGTAACTGTGGGCGCTCGGCTGTGGCTTCACAGCTGGGTACCCACTGCGCATGTGCGAGTTGCGCGCCGTGACTGGCCAGATAATCATCTGGGACCTGTGACGCGTCCCAGATGATTGCCGAGAGGGAGGGGGGAGAGGTGATCTCCCTTCCGGTGCCGTAGTGCACCGGGAGGAAGTGGGAGCTGGGACCATCTGAAAAGAGGGTACCGGATCCCCCCAAAAAAATTCATGTCAGGGGGTCACCTCCCTTAAAGCAGAAGATCCATTTTTGGGTGGAACTCCGCATTAACTAAGCTGTCCCGGGATGGCCGTGTCCCAGGCAGCAACCCAGGACCTGTACTGTGCCCTTCTGCTTCCCCCCATACTGTGCTCTTTGTGTTGATTAGTCATTGATTCGTCCTGTTTTCCTATTATTTAAAATGAAATATTTTATTCAAAGTACTTAAAAAATATATGTTTAATTGTATCAATCATTTATACTTAATTCTTGTAGGTGCGTAAATTGGAGCAGGCTGGTAGGGGGCCCCAGAGCATTAGTTTGCCCAGGGGCCCATGATGCTATCAAGATGGCCCTAACTATAAGGTGTCCCTTTTTACCATCTTAAAAAGTTGGGAAGTATGTTACAGCACAGTACTATTCATAATGATGAACGAGGAAAAAATAAAAGATGGAAGAAGGAGAGCTGAGTATATGACCTGTTGGAGATATGTGACCGACCTCTCCTCTAATCATGGAGAATGCCGTAGCACACTGTGTATTCAAAATCATGGCCTGCATTTTATGAATGATGCTCAAAATGCAGACCAGTGTTCAGTGATATTATGTGCCCATTGGACAGCTGTATAGGGCCCTAGGTGTTAGTATTGGCTCTATTCTAAATAAACCTACTGTACTTTTTAGTGCATCATTTCTCGTAGCTGGACCAGACATCAAACTTCATTAGCCAGAAAGCCAATACCCCAGCACGTTAGCAGTGATAACATTTCTTATATTAGGGTCAGGTTAGGTAATCTGCCTTTTTTCGAATTCCATAATAATCCTAGTGGATACACTATTGTCAAAAATATTGTGACACGTGCCTTTACACACACATAAACTTTAATGGCATCCCAGTCATGGTTCGTAGGGTTCAGTATTAAGTTGGTCCACCCTTTGCAGCTATAACAGCTTCAACTCTTTTGGGAGGGCTGTCCACAAGGATTATGAGTGTGTCTATGGGAATGTTTGACCATTCTTCCAGAATTGCATTTGTGAGGTCAGGCACTGATGTGGATAAGAAGGCCTGGCTCACAGTCTCCGCTCATATTCCTCCCAAAGGTGAGGACTCTGTGCAGGCCAGTCAAGTTCCTCCATCCCAAACTCGCTCATCCATGTCTTTATGGACCTTGCTTTGTGCAACGATGCACAGGCTTTAGCCACCGACTCCTACCTAGCTACACACCTATTTCTTCCTACCTAGATGTAGACCCTGCCCCTCATTAACAAGCCCAACATACTGTACATTAAACTATGAATACAACAATCAATATCTGTTAAAGTAATGTACATCTAAAAAATAGCTAAACATTTCTTTTAGTTTTGGAATAGGTAATGGTAAAAACCTATTAGGGTTTTATTTTTCTGTCTGTGTACCATTAGGGGGATTTCCTTTCACTTCTTTTCTTAAAGACAGAAGAGGAATGAGAAGAATCCTCTCCAAAGTGAGATGAAATCCCTATTTTACCCGATGTCCTTACTGAACATTTCCCCCCATCTTCTTGTTCTGGTAACAAATGTAAAATGTTTAATTTCTCATCTTTTTCTGTCCCAGTGATCTTGGTTAAATTAACTAATGACTTTATCATGCCGTTGCAGTCTTTAGGGTTCATTTAAACACAGCGTTAGGTCTTCCAGCAGTGCCATACACAACTAGTATTGCCAGACTATATTTCGATGACCCATTAAAACCAGTGACAAATTCAACTTCTACTTATGATCTGCAGGAATAAAAATTGGTATCTTTATGGCACGCAGAGCGAACTCAAATCAGCATTTTTTAAAAATTATTAATCAAATATCAATGTGCACATATTTTTATTAACCAAATGATCACGCAGACGAAAATTCCCTGAATGTTTCCGCCGTAGTCTTTAGCATCTCGTACCTTTGTTTTTGTGTTCTTTTTTTTTTTAAATCTCCTTATATACTGTATATATTTAACACATACACCCGTGATAACGTCCAGTGAGAAATACTATAATGACAATCTGACTTTTTTTGAAACCAAAAGCCTGCTGCCAAACAATTAGTATTTTCCAATCCTTGGCCAGTTTTTAGCCAGAGATCCTACAGTGAGACCACCAACTGTAAAACCTTTTTGTCATCGAATTTAGGTTGGCATCTTTTCTATACTTTGATTCCAAATAGTTCATTTTATTCTGAAATTCTAATTCATTCAGCAGCCTCACTTTTGTGGTTCATCCCCCCCCCCTCCTTTAATAGAGCTGATCCTCCATAGACTGATGAAGTGTTTGGTAACAGCATGGAAATTCCCTGTAGAAAAGGGGCAGCCTGGCCCTTGACCTTTATGACAGCAGCATACAGTTGCCGTCTGTCATTCTGTGTATGTCTATTGTGTCTACTTCCTTAATGAATAATAAGCCAGTGTTCATGTTTAAAAATGTTGCCCGTCACAGGTTGGTGACAGTGCCGAGAAAGCATTAAAATGCCTCCATCGCCAATGCCTGATGATGACAAAGCGGTAAGTACATAGGAAATGTCTGGATTTAATACCCTCTTAGTTAGCGGATAATTTAGTAAAGGTAGGGCTCATCTTTACTTCATTTATCAAGTTATATATATTTTTTTCCCTCCAAAACAAATTCCAGGAAAATTATAAAAGATCCACCCTTGCACCCTTGTTGAGCCCCTCCTGAACAGCAAGGGTTTTTTGATTGTTTCAATATTTACCTTGCCCTTCGCTCCAACAGGCTGCGACCAGTTCCCCGACGCCTTCTCTGTAAGCTGCGACTGATTCAGGACGCATCGCACTCCAGCCTCCATAGCATACCATACTGTGTTAATGTCTTTGTATGTGATAATGCCGACCACAGACTGGAGCTTTGGACAGAGGAGGAGAATGCTGGAGCCAAGTGATAGAGCCTCTTCACCTCTCCCCCAGACATAATGAGCAGTTCCCTTAGGGGGTTCACTGTAATGGGGGATTTTTTTTTCCATTTTCCCTGGAGTTGCCCTTTAAAAGATTACACCCCAAAGTTTTTGGTGGATGCTGGAGGGTTAAACCACCTGGGCACTCTGTTGATGGGATATCTCACCAAAGTTCCTCCTATTGTGACCATTAGAGGTTCCTGCTCTCTCTGTTGTCAGAGAACAGTCACAGCATGCAAATAATAGTTCACCAAATGCTGTAGACATTTACACTATAGTCTATTTAACTTCACCACATAACCATGAAGGTAAAACTGTACAGATAGTTTAAAAAAATTTTCATGGCAAGAAATTTTGTATATTGACTTTAGATTTTATTTTTGAGGCTGGGATCTCATGGATCAGCCTTTCTCAACTTTTTCAACCCAAAGGAACCCTTGAAATAGTTCTCCAGTCTCGAGGAACCCCTGCTAACAATTATAAATCTACAGCTCATGATACATTAGTGTGATGGTCAGTGGGAAGAATGGGCCTTACACCTGTGATCATTGGGAAGAATTACCTCCTTACAGATAGATAAAAAGATCAATGGTGTTGGTGGGAACTTATCCAAGAGGCAGAAAAGGCCCAATGCTGAAGGAACCCCTAGCAACCTCTGGAGGAACCCTAGGGTTCCACGGAACCCTGGTTGAGAATCACTGTCATGGATACTCATATTTAAACCCCAACTTTAAAACCGGTTCTTCCCCTCGGTGCTGGCCCACAACTCCCTCTTGGAGAACCCGGCCTCCTTTATAAATCCCAAAATGTTTTGTTTTTATTTTTTTAAAGAAATCTTGGTTTATTCTGATGACGTCACAGGTCCTTTTCACCCACTTTTTCAGGAATCTTGATAGCCTGGGCTCACAGGAAGTAAGTTGAATGATGATGGGCATCATCAAACTTAGACAGGGAGTGGTGGCTTGGAGCTGAAGTTTTCAGGAGACAACACCGGAGATCAGGTGAGTATAGCAGCTGTGGCTAGGAACTAGGTTTATATTTTCACCTAAGCTGGACTTGGGCTTTAAGTTCTATAAAATGATTGTACGGTGTTCATACTGCTGTCCAGGGGCTTAATATTCCTTTCCAAGTCTTCCTCTAAAGCTATTCATTTACATAGCAATTTTCAATAAATATTCAGAAAAAGTGCCTACAAGTAAAAGGAAGGATTTTAGGGAGGCTGAAATGGACTTTTATGGTACCGTAAAAAAAGCTTGGGATACAAAAGATAAGTATAAAAAATATAATTTTTTTATTACAAACACAATTTAAAATACATTAATTTATAAAAAGAGAGACATGGAACAATGCAATGCCTCTAAATGGTTGTGGTGACACTGGAAAATGTATCATCTGTATATTAATTGCTTGACATTACCCATAATATTACCATGTGCGCCACCCATAGAGGAGGTCTATGTGGTCCTGTGTAGTGGGATACACCAGTACACAGGATATACATTCATATTCTATAATGTGCAATTACTTGAGGATTGTATGATATGACTAATATATTTTCTCTCTCTATTCATAGTTTGACATTGGTAATCGCTCTATAAAATTGTGCATATATTTGTATAAAAAATCTCCTGAAGAAGCGGTGTTCCCTTATGCGAAACATGTCGAGCAATTAAAATACAGATGGTAAATTTTTCAGCGTCAACACAACCATTTAGAGCCATGAGAGAGACATGGAACAATGCAATGTCTCTAAGTGGTTATGGTGACACATGAAAATGTATCATCTGTATATTAATTGCTTGACATTACCCATAATATTACCATGTGTGCCACCCATAGAGGAGGTATATGTGGTCCTGTGTAGTGGGAGACACCAGTACACAGGATATACATTCATATTCTATAATGTGAAATTACTTGAGGATTGTATGATATGACTAATATATTTTCTCTCTCTATTCATAGTTTGACATTGGTAATCGCTCTATAAAATTGTGCATATATTTGTATAAAAAATCTCCTGAAGAAGCGGTGTTCCCTTACGCGAAACATGTCGAGCAATTAAAATACAGATGGTCAATTTTTCAGCGTCACCACAACCATATAAAGCCATTGCATTGTTCCATGTCTCTCTTTTTTAAATTCATGTATTTTAAATTGTGTTTCTAATAAAAAATATATTTTTTATACTTAACTTTTGTATCCCAAGCTTTTGTACGGTACCATAAAAGTCAATTTTTCCAGCCTCCCTAAAATCCTTCCTTCTAATGGTCAATCAATATCAACTACTGAGAATTCCAAATATAACTGCATGTAATCCCCAGGAACACACCACCCATGAGTTCAATCAACCACTATGTTGTAAAGGAAAAACTGAGCAATAAATTGACAGCTTCAATACAGTTTTCGATTTTTTTTTACAAAAAAATTCAATTGGAATGGAACTGAAATAGGAAAACACGATGGCAATTTCAGCTAAAATGACATCAACTGTGCTTGTTTGGGGTAATCTCAATCCCATCTTCTTACAGTCGATCAAATCCCCCATTTTATTTATGTGGTTGCTGTGTAATTTTCACAAAATTGGAGGAGAACATTTGATTGTCTGTGTGTATGGTATACCAAGCCTGTAGACAACGTTACTAGAAATTTTTACAGTAGGAGGTGTGGGGTCATGGAGATAACATTGGGTGGTGACATTCTAGAGCCACAGTTGTCCTTTAATACCGAGGAGGAAAATATTCCTGTATATGGAGGAAAGGCACAATGTTAATGTCTCACTGGACCTGACTCAGGGTCTGAGCTCTGAAATACTGTCTGAGAAGGACTGAGTCAGAGACATATATACAGACTGGAAGATATAGGCATGGGGGAAAACAAAAGGGGATTGTCACATGGCAGATAAGGCACAATGATGTGAAATAATGCCTACTTTTACTTGTGTGCTATGACCCATGACAACTAACATTGGTGTCTATCAATTGCATTGCAGAGTAACGTTTCATCAGGAAGCTTTATCAGGAAACTCTGACATCTGGACTGAAATAATACGCATACCCCGTCTAAGTATTCCTAAATGTTTCCAAATACTTTTGTGTTACACAATCTTGTATGTATGTGCTCACAAATACATATACACATGTCTCAAACTGCAAAGGGCTCTGTGTGCACGTTTCAGAAGGAAGAAGCCCTCCTTTTGTCCACAACATATTATATTCTCTTTTTGGGGTTTTCTAGGATAGGAAGGAGGAAAAAAGTGATCTGGTTTGCTGCCAAAGCAATAGTTCTTCCTCCACATATACTGGATCATGGGCAGTGGCGGCTGGTGCTTAAAATTTTTGGGGGGCACGCAAACAAACTGAAGAATTCTGAAAAAAAAAACATCAATAGCAGCCAGTGTGCCATCAAATGCTGCCACTGTGCCATCAAACACAGCGACTGTGCCCATCAAATGCTGGCAGTGTTCCGTCAATTGCAGCCACTGTGCCATCAAACGCAGCCACTGTGCCATCAATTGCAGCCACTATGCCATCAAATGCAGCCACTGTGCCATCAAACACAGCGACTGTGCCCATCAAATGCTGGCAGTGTTCCATCAATTGCAGCCACTATGCCATCAAATGCTGCCACTGTGCCATAAATTGCAGCCACTGTGCCCATTAAATGCTGCCAGTGTGCCCATCAAATTCTGCCAGTGTGCCCATTAAAAGCTGCCAGCGTGCCCATTAAAAGCTGCCAGTGTGCCCATCAAATGCTGCCAGTGTGCCCATTAAATGCTGCCACTGTGCCATCCAATGCCGCCAGTGTGACCCCCCCACCCACTCGCCGTCTGCCCGGCACTTACCCTGTTTTGGTGGGGCAGCAGGTGACAGCGATGAGCGGGGTCCTTCAAGCCAGCATCTCCTGCCGTCCTCATCTCCCAATGCCCGTCCTCTCCTCCTGATAGGCGTCCAATAACGGCACCTGTCGTTTCAGCCAGGTGACAGGTAACAGACCTGAGCACCTGATTGGCGAAGAGGCGGTTCAGTGTTAGGAAAAGCAAAGATTCAAGATTTGCTTTCCTAACACAGCTAATACAGCTGAGCCTATGGCTCTAATCAGGTACTTCAAAAACACCTCCCACCGCTGTAATTCAGGCACCCGGCACCCCGAAAAGGGTCCGGACACCTGGGGGTGGCAGCGGCAGCCATGGATAGATTCCTGCAATGCACGAATCTATCCATAGTGCACAGAGGGGGTGTCAGGAGAGAGGGGGTGGCGCCCGCGGCGCACCTTCCTGTCACCCCTGGCTGCAACTAAGCTGTCATGTGAAGGTAGCCTTAACTTTTGTCAGTCATTGCAATACTTTCTGTCACACCTTATTTGCGCAGCAGTCTTACAAGCGCACTTTTTTGGGAAAAAAACTAAAAATAAGACAACAGTAAAGTTAGCCCAATTTTTTTTATATTGTGAAAGATAATGTTACGCCAAGTAAATGGATATCCAACATGTCATGCTTCAAAATTGAAGCTTGTGGAATGACGACAAACTTTTACCCTTAAAAATCTCCATAGGCAATGTTTAAAAAATTCTACAGGTTGCATGTTTTGAGTTACAGAGGATGTCTAGGGCTAGAATTATTGCTCTCGCTCCAATGATCGCGGCAATACCTCACATGTGTGAACATTGTTTTCATATGCATGCGCTGCTCACGTATGCGTTCGCTTCTGCACGCGAGCACGGCGGGACGGGGAGCGTTTACATTTTTTTCTTATTTATTTTACCGTTTCATTTTTTATTTTTTACATTACAATGTTCTTTTAAAAAAAAAAAGTGTCACTTTTTTTCCTATTACAAGGGATGTAAACATCCCTTGTAATAGAAAAAAAGCATGACAGGACCTCTTAAATATGAGACCCGGGGTCAAAAAGACCTCAGATCTCGTATTTACACTAAAATGCAATAAAAAAAAAATTTAATTGTAAATGTCATTTGAAAAAAATAAATAAAATACAATGTCTCTTTAAGAGCTATGTGCGGAAATGACGTTTTGACATCGCTTTCGCCCTGCAGTGGTATGGAGATGGGTGGGAGCTAGGGTTGCACCGATACTAGTATAGGTATCAGTGACGATAGCGAGTATTTGCACAAGTATCGGTACTCGTGCAAATGCACCGATACCTGAAATGGATACTTTCAGGCTCGGTTCTTTGAGCTGTCAGTGGGTCTCCCCTGTTGACAGCTAAAGTGTTAAAGAAGTCCGGTAATTGTAGCTGTCAAAAAAAAAAAATGTTTATTAACAACATTGCTCAGCTCTGAAACACGAAAATAAAAAGAAAATTTGTTTCTTTTTGTATCTTTCTGTTTCTTCATTTGCAGATCAAAGGGATGAACAAATTATTAACCCTTAATTTACTCTAATCAGCCTTAATTACCTCCCTAATCTCCTCCATTTAATTATTATTTTCCTGCTTTTTTTTTGTGTGCGTCTATTTTATAAACGATAAACAATTAAAACTTTTCTTTTGTTTGCTTTGTTAATGTATATTTTTACACATTTCACATTGAAAAAGCAAAAAATTAAAAAAAAACTATTTATTTCATTTGTAAATAACTTTTCAATGCTTTGTACCATTGCATTGCTGACAGCTGCAGTGAAAACAAAATATTTGCGGTAAGTATCAGTAATTGGCATCTGCGAGTACTAAAAAAAAGTATCGGTACTCGTTCTCGCTGTAAAAAAAATGGTATCGGTGCATCCCTAGTGGGGGCAATCTTCCCCTCACTCATCTCCATACCACAGACGTGACAGGACCCGATCGCCTCCTGCACCAGACCATGGCGGGAGGGGGTTGCCCCCCTCCCGCCGCCAATAAAAGTAATCTCGGTGAATCCATCGCAGAGACCACTTTTATCTGAAAGTGGACTGCCCTCTGAAGAAGAGGATACTGGGGTTATGGCAGCTGGCATCTGCCATAACAATGATATCCCTCTTCAAAATACCAAAGTATAACAACGGCGGGCAGGCTGTAAGTGGTTAAACTCCAACCAGTGTCATGTGTTTAATGGGAATGGGGGGTTGGAGGTATAGGGGGCTATCAGTATGGGTACCTCTGAGCTGCCCTAGTCATGACTCTTTAAATCACCTTTGGCTTAACTAAAACAGCATTTTTTCGAAATCGTACTCTAATAACACATACAGTTTCAGCAATATGTGTACAGTAATGCCGCATACACACGAGCAAACTTTTTGATGGACTAGGTCCGACGGTCTTCCCGACGGACTTTTGGCGGAGATCCGATGGACTTTCTGAACAAATGGACTTGGCCACACATGAACAGGCTTGACACCAAGATGTCTTGTAAAGATTGGTTACGTTTAAATACCAAATGTGGCTCAGGTTCAAAGCAGGATCATCATTTAATAAATGGCAATGGGTGTTTAAGATGTTTTTTATAGCCTGATGTTGGTTGTTGTACTTAGTAATGGCACATATACCATGTGGGTTGGAGGGTGCCGATGCTTCTCCCTGAAACAATAATAGGTCTCGTGGGTTGTCGTTTGCATTTTTAAAGGCCCTTTTGAGGGATTTTTTGCTATACCCTTGATTTAGGAAATGTTCCTGTAGGTGAGAGGCTTGTAATATAAAGTCCTATTCACTCCTGCAGTTGCGTTTTGCCTGTAGATATTGTCCCTTAGGAATGGAATTAATCAAATGGGATGGGTGGGCACTCGTAAAGTGCAGCAAGGAATTTCCCGCTGTATCCTTTCGATGAATGTTGGTGGTAATCTCGCCCCCTCTGCACTTTTGTGTATAGTGAGATCCAAGAATAGAAGGGTGTCCACATGCCAGTTAAGTGTAAAGGAAAGATTATAGTTGTTCCAATTTAATACTTCAACAAATGCCAACACAACAAAATGTGGTGCAGGTACATCATGAAAATCCTCTAAAACGAACACCTCCCGCTCCCACCCCCCCCCCCCCCCCCCCCCCCAGGTACAGGTTTGCATACGATGGGGCACAATTAGTGCCCATCACTACACCCTGCACCTGGAGGTAGTGGGAGCCAAAGGTGAAAGCATTGCGAGTCAAAATGAAGTGTAGCATTTTAGTAACAAACATATTGTGTGGTATGGTGTCAAGGTTTCTCTTGTTCAAGAAGAGCAATGTCATTGTGACTCCCTTGCTGTGGGGTATGCTTGAATAGAGGGAATCTACATCAATGGAGGCCAGAATGGTGTTGGTGGGGACTGATAGATCCTCCAACACAGTAAGCACATGAATAGTGTCTTTTAACCTCCTCGCGCCCGCCCTATAGCCGAATTACGGCCGTAGAGCAGGCGCGTTCGTTTGGGCGGTCGTCCCTGGACGGCCTGATGTTTACTTCCGCAATGCGCGCCGCCGCGGGCGCGCATCGCGGAAGTTCTGTGTTCGCCGTGTCCCCCGGGGACAGGCAAACACAGATCGCTGTAAACGGCCAATCACAGCGGCCGTTTACAGCGTGATCGGCGTGTCCAATGGGAGATGATCTCATATGTAAACATATGAGATCATCTCGCAGCGCCGCTCTCCTTCCTCGCACAGACAGTGCGAGAGGGGAGAGATGAACGGCTGCAGCGGCAGCCGTTCTGATTCCGGAAAAAATAAAAATAAAAAAAATGAAATAAAAAGTGCCATCCGCCCCCAGCAGTGCCATCCGCCCCCAGCAGTGCCATCCGCCCCCAGCAGTGCTATCTGCCCCAGTGCCATCCACCCCAGTGCTACCTGCCCCCAGTGCCATCCACCCCAGTGCTACCTGCCCCCAGTGCCATCCACCCCAGTGCTACCTGCCCCTAGTGCCATCCACCCCAGTGCTACCTGCCCCCAGTGCTACCTGCCCCCAGTGCTACCTGCCCCCAGTGCCATCCACCCCAGTGCTACCTGCCCCCAGTGCCATCCACCCCAGTGCTACCTGCCCCCAGTGCCATCCACCCCAGTGCCACCTGCCGTCAGTGCCACCTGCCGTCAGTGCCACCTGCCCCCAGTGCCACCTGCCGTCAGTGCCACCTGCCGTCAGTGCCACCTGCCGTCAGTGCCACGTGTCATCAGTGCCACATAGTGCCATCTGTCATCAGTGCCACGTATCAGTGCCATTTGTCATCAGTGCCACCTGTCAGTGTCACGTGCCATCTGTTGTCAGTGTCACGTGTCATCAATGCCACTTATCAGTGCCATCTG
Source organism: Lithobates pipiens (assembly GCF_037356315.1). Classification (NCBI taxonomy): domain Eukaryota; kingdom Metazoa; phylum Chordata; class Amphibia; order Anura; family Ranidae; genus Lithobates; species Lithobates pipiens. The sequence continues at coordinate 183,941,840 of NW_027507789.1, read as the reverse complement.
TCATCAGTGTCACGCGTCATCGGTGGCATGTATTAGTGCCATCTGTCATCGGTGGCACATATTAGTGCCACGTATTAGTGCCATCTGTCATCGGTGCCACGTTTCAGTGCCACGTGTCATCAGTGCCACGTATTAGTGCCACGTGTCATCAGTGCCACGTATAAGTGCCACGCGTCATCAGTGCCACATATTAGTGCCATCTGTCATCAGTGCCACATATTAGTGCCATCTGTCATCAGTGCCACCTGTCATCATTGCCACGTATCAGTGCCATCTGTCATCAGTGTCACGTGTCATTGTCCTGGTGCTTCAAAAGTGTAATAAATAGTCAACAAGTTAGATGTGTAACTTATGTTCCTAGAACACATGATGGCGCTACCTGCATGTTGGGCCTCTCTATGTGGCCAGGCTGTGAAAAAGTCCCACACATGTGGTATTGTAATACTCAGGAGGAGTAGCAGAATTTTTTGGGGGGTGTCATTTGTGGTATACACATGCCACGTGAGAGAAATAACCTATTACAATGACAATTTTGTGGAGAAAAAAAAAAAAAATGAAAAATCTTAATTTTGCAAAGAATTGTGGGAAAAAAATGACAACATCAAAAAGCTCACCATTCCAGTTACTAAATACCTTGGAATGTCTACTTTCCAAAAAGGGGTCATTTGGGGGGTATTTGTACTTTCCTGACTTGTTCGGGTCACAAGAAGCGAGATAGGCCACCAGTACATCAGATGTGATCAATTTTGTGAGATTCGCACCACAGCTTGTAGACTCTCTAACTTTCACAAAGACCAAATAATATCCACTAATTTGGGTTATTTTTACCAAAGACATGTAGCAGTATAAATTGTGACCAAAATTTATGAAGAAAAATTAATAATTTGCATAATTCTGTCACAGAAACAAAGAAATATGCGTTTTTTTTCAAAATTTTCGGTCTTTTTTCATTTATAGCGCAAAAAATAAAAACCCCAGAGGTGATCAAATACCACCAAAAGAAAGCTCTATTTGTGGGAAAAAAAGGACAAAAAATTCATTTGGGTACAGTGTTGCATGACTGAGTAATTGTCATTCAAAGTGTGAGAGCACCGAAAGCTGAAAATTGGTCTGGGCAGGAAGGTGTTTAAGTGCCCTGTAAGCAAGTGGTTAAATAAGTAGGTAGGCTCTCCACATGGGGGCATAGGTAATCGTCAATAAGGCAGCTAGCTTGTTGAGTGAAAGAGCCTATTCCCAAATAATAGGTCTTCCGGGTATAGATAGGGCATCAGAAAGTCCCGTGTATTTTTTGATATCAGATTTCTAGAGAAGGCTCCATCAATGATCCTGAAGAATTCCTGTTGGTAGTTGGGGATCCTGGTAACAGAGATCCTGCAATACTAAGAGGGAGTCCGTTCCAAAGATCGTTCGAAAATCCGTTCGAAAGTCCGTTCGAAAGTCCGTTCGTTTTGAACGTGATGACGTAAACGAGACTAAACAAGGAGGTTCAATAGCCAGTAGCCAATAGCTGCCCTTGCATCGTATCTGGTCCGTCGGACTAGCACACAAACGAACGGTTTTCCCGATTTTTAGTCCGTCGGACTTGAGTCCGTCGGATAGATTTGAAACATGTTTTATTTCTAGGTCCGTCTGACTTTTGGGAAAAAATAGACCACTGGGGCCCACACACGATCGAATTGTCTGACGGATTCCGGTCCGCCGGACCAAGTCTGCCGGAAAGTCCGATCGCGTGTACACGCCATTAGAAGTTGATGTTTTCGAAATTCAGACTAATTTCATTTAGATATTTGGAGCATTTAGTAAAACTCATTTATATTGTAATTCGGGTATTCGGAAATATCCAGAATCTCCGAATAACGAAAATTAGTCCGAACATTAATTCAGAACGAAATGAACTGCATATGTCTACCTGTATGTAGTCTCCATCAGAAGCTTGTTTCACAGGGTGAAAACTTAAAAGCATGATTTGGAGACAGGAAGGGAGTGTTTTCACTTTATAGCAGGAAGGGCTGAACAAGGATCTTTAGGGAAGGATCAAGAGTTCTCTTTTGAATAAGGCTGGTTTCACACGGGCCATCCGATCAGGTCCGCCTTCATTTTTCAGGCGAACCTGATCGGACCAGCCATTGTTGTCTATGGACCGCCGGCATCTGATCTGATCCTGTCTGCCAAAAACAGACAGATTAGGGACCCGTTCCCCATCCATCCATCTGGGGTGTATCGGATCGGATGACAGTCGGATGGAAACAGACAAGCAGTCCAATTCTATCCAACCACCCCATAGAGAACAGCGGACCTGTGTTCGTGTCTGTTCTGCATGCCAGAGCAGACAAGGACCTAGAGGTGCTACCTCATCTCTTTAAATCTGAACACATATGAATTACACAGGTTCTGAGGCTAATTAAATGCAGATAAGGCACTAAGTGAGTTTAAAGCGGGAGTAAACCCGCTGATGTGTTTTTTTGTTTTTCTCTACCTGCAAAGGAAAAGGCGGTGCATACTAGCTCATTATGAAATACTTACCTTAGAACGAGGCCCCGACATCTGGTCCGATCCACGCCGAGGGAGCTGACATGCTCCCTCTGCGTTTCTTCCGGGTATGGCGCTGTGAGTGGCCCGGAGCCGCGATATCGTCACTCCCGTGCCTTTGCGCGGGAGATTTCTTCCTGGCAGCGTCAGTCCCAAAAAAGGCTATACAACCACTTTAATTACCACCTTAATCAGCCACAGAACCTGTGTAATTAATGTGTTCGGGTTTAAAGAGATGAGGTGGCAACCATACAGGGACCTGTCATGCGCCTGCTTAGCGGGGATCAGCGGATAGTTCCCGTGCTGAGCAGGTGGATGCGCTTTTTACGGAGTCCACCCCACGTAAAAGGGGCCTTAAAGCTGCAAAATAAAACAATTGCTACAAAACTATTTGAAATCAGATCAGCATCCTAATGCTTTTATGATATTTTTAGTGTTTGTTTTAGCATAGACTTTAATTCAATATTGAAATAGTAAAAAGATGTGAGGGCCCTGCCCTTGTAGACAAGAGGTCTGCAGCCTTGATCTAAAACAACCTAAAACAACGGGCCATGTGTGGGAAATTTGAGTGTGCGAAATACTTCATAGGCTCATGTCCTGACACCTGGCTAGTATTTAATGTCACCGGTTACCTTGAATAAAGTAGCATCTTGAAGTGCAGTCCGCATTGAGTGGCTACAAAAGAGTTAATCGGAGTAGTCGGCCTCAAATTCCCTACCCCCTCAAAGCCCCCCTCTCCCATCCCCCAGCTACTTTAGGACACCTGCTTTTTGTTAGGCTCTCTGGATAGCTTTCAGGAAGCACAGGGGGGTTGTGGGGGGTCCAAATTAGATGGGCTAGCTCCCTCCCCATTACCTCCCCCCCCCCCCCCAACTAACTCTGACCTCTGGGACAGCCAAGGCAGAAAAGCCTAAAAGGGAAAGCAAGCTTTTATGGCTGGAGTTTAAGCACAATAATGCATTGCAAGATTTGTTTCAAGGAGCTGCAAGCCTACCTTTGGGCTCAGGAGGTGGGAACCAAATTGCGTCTGGCTATGTGTAGACACCAATAAGATAGGCTGGGTTAATAGGGCAGTTTTTATTACTGCTAAATGAGACAGAATTGATGTAAAAAAATAAAAATAAAGACTGAACAATTAGCTGTGGCCAAAGGAGATGGACTTTTGTCACAATGGCCTCCAGAAATCCTTGCTTGGTTATTTCTCCTCAATAAAGTTGTACGGCACCGGCATTTCTACTTTGCTCAGCGGAATGCCTTTGTTTCAGATTGTTATGCAGGCCATACATGGTCGAATTTCAAACAAATTTTCTTTTCAAAATCAGAAAGTTCATTTTTTTTGTGATCCGATGGTGCCACCATTGATTTTTGAAAATTCGGCCCGACCAAGCCTTCAATTTCACCTCATGTTGCTACAGAAAAGAATTTTCATGGCTGGGAATCTTCTTTTGTCTCCGTAAATTTTCTTTTCTTATTACATTTCTCGCACGATTCTCCCATCATTGATTAGAATATCATTTGTTTTTCCAAAAATTTCTAATGCCGGCCATACACGGTTCGAATTTCGAAAGAATTTTCTTTCGAATATCTTATCTTAGAATTTTCATATGAATTTCGCACCATTAGTGGGCTGCAGCAACAGCCAATTTTCGTGCGGAAATAAAATTTGAGGAAACGGACATGTTGGAAATTTTTTGTAAAACAAATGATTTTCTAATCAATGATGGGAGAATGGTGCGAGAAATGTAATAAGAAAAGAAAATTTACGGAGAGAAAAGAAGATTTCTGGCCAAGAAAATTCTTTTCTGTAGCAACATGAGGTGAAATTGAAGGCTTGGTCGGCCGAATTTCGAAAATCTATGGTGGCATCATCGGATCACAAAAAAAAACGAAATTTTCTGATTTTGAAAATAAAATTTGTTCGAAATTTGACCATGTTTGGCCTGCATAACAATACTGGATGGTCTTATATACTGCTGGGAGAAATAAACGCCTGTATATTCAGGAATAACTGCTGGGTTTTTTTCTAGTGCAGGGGTCTCCAAACATTCTAAGCAAGGGCCAGTTTGCTGTCCTTTAGACTTTCGTGGGGGCAGACTGTGGCCAGTGGAAGTAGAAACTGCCCCAGTGTCAATGGGAGTAAACAATTCCTCAGACCTGGTGGTCAGTAGGAGTAAAAAAAAAAATTACAAAGCACATGTGGTTAGAAGGAGGAGGGATAATGCCCCATCATAGGTATTGGTGGGAGGAATAGTGTCCAATCATTGGTGTCAGTGGAAGAAAAAGTGCCCCACTTCTGCTGTCAGTGGAAGGAATGGTGCCTCAGCCTTGTTGACAGTGAGAGGAATAGTGACCCAAGAGCTGTATATAGGTAAACAAAGGGCCACATCCAGCCTGCTGGCCGCAGTTTGGAGACCGCAGTCTAGGGCAATGGTCTCCAAACTGAGGCCTGTATGGCTGTATGCGATGCTTTGCTGGCCTTTATCTGGCTCTTTGGGCACTACTCCTCTCACTGATGTGAGCCACTATTCCTCTCTCTGACACCAACAATTGAGCACTATTCCTCTCACTGACACCAGAAATCTTCCCACTGGCACCAATGATGGGGCACTTTTTCTTCTACTGATACCTACGATGGGGCACTATTCCTCCTACTGATCTTTTTTACTCCTAATGAATACAAAGCCTGAATAACTCTTTATTCTTACTGATACCGTGACATTTTCTACCCCCACTGGCCACAATCCAACCTCCCTAAAGTTTGAGGGACACCAAACTTTCCCTTTGTTTAGAAAGTATGGAGACCCCTGGTTTAGGAGGTGTAATGCAGAAGGATACTTAACTTCAGCCCTGGAATGTGGACAGGTTCTTTATATCATCACGTGCAATGCAGGACCAGCAGTGGCCACTGGTCCTACATTCTACATCGCCGAGCAGGTGGGACAAGAGGAGCGGCTTTGCGAGACTGATCGATCATCCCCAAACTGGTGGGAGAGAAGCCTGCAGGACTAAGAAGTGTAGCGCTGGCTCCTGACAAGCAGGCGCTATGTGTTTTTTCAAAGTTAATTTTCCTGAAACCACAATTGGGTTTTGGGGCTAATTTTCAAAATTTCTGGTTTCAGTACCAGTCCAGCTGGGTTGCACTGGGTTCTCCTTGGCCGCAGGTGTCGCTGTCACGGCCGGCAAGAGTAAGAACACAGTTTACCTGGGTGTATTGAATGCCACTGTTCTTTCTGAACCAGCCCAGTAGGAGTGTTCTCCTGCTGTGCATTCTGGGGGGTGGTATTTAAGGTACTGACATCACGTGCATCGGGGGTTCCGGAGATTATTTTCTGCCTGTTCGGGTCGGTTGGTCCTACTGACCCAGCCCCATGGCCTCCTGGCCTGGGGTGCGGAACCATGCATTTCAAGTCACTGGGCTGACTGGCCCGAAGGCAACGCAACTGCAGGGACAGGCCTGAATGGATTTCGGGGGCCTATTGATCCAAAGGTGGTCCGGTGCCATCTCATCTGAAGGGAGAGGCCCAGCAACTGGAAAAACCCCAGGGGAGGACTCTTTAGGAGAAGGCCGTGTGCAAGGCTGGCTTCTTTGAAGGAGCCTGGAGGCTTAGTTGAAGGACACAATCTGGATCTACACTCATATGGTATCGCCGGATCGGCTGAGAGATACTGGTACCGTATGATATCTCTTTAAATTTGTCTACGTCCCTCAGTAACACTCAAGTCTGTGGCAGAGACTTTGTCAAATATCCTACGCTCAAGTCTGTGGCAGAGACTTTATCTAACACTCTACCGGCTGCTAGGCCTAGTGAGAGGAGGTCTATGCTGGGGTTGTAAAATCCAGTTGTGAAACGGTAGCTATTCTCTGGATTCTTCTATAAGAGACTTTCCATTTTTTGCAGTCTAAAGTACCTGAACTTACTCCTAACCCTCTATTCTAAACCGAGAGACTCTGTTTCTGTTTCAAATAAATAACCCAAAAGAATATTCAGATTCACATTTCTTTGGGCCATCTACCACGGGAATCCCTAGACGGAGAAGCAGACAAGAAGGTAACGGTAAGCCCAATAAAACCAGCAGCTCCTTCGGGGATCAGTGCTACAGAAGTAAGGTAAGTATCCCTTTGCAATACACTGCCCTAGACTAAACTATGAGTCGTTCATGAAAATATGGGGGCGGGGGACTCTGATGGCATATTTCGGGGGATATCTAAACCCAAACATTTTATAAATTGGAGCTTACTAGTCCTTAGATGTGGTAGATGTATTATATTTATTTTTTGAGGCTATGAACATTTTCAGCAGGTACATAAAAATGCCTGTTGATCTTTATACAAATTCAGAGTCCTGTTTACTAAAACCATCTTATTAGCATTCCCAGCCATCTTAGGTGAACTACAACATAGTGGCCCCCTATGCCATGGAGACGAGAATAAGAGGAGGAGTTCTGTAGTCAAGATCAAGAGAGCAGGGTGAGTAAATGAAAGAACATGTTTTACTGACTGGATTGGCAGGTGAAATAAAGGTAAAAGAGGTGAAAAAAGAAAACAAATCAGCTACCATACTTAAGGACTATAAAGCTGGGATTCCTAAAATCTTTAGGTTTTGGGTTTAGAAATACTTCTAAACTCAATCGTAAAAATCTCATATCTCCTAAATTGTAAGCTCTAACGAGCAGGGCCCACTGATTCCTCCTGTATTGAATTATATTGTAAGTGTACTGTCTGCCCTCATGTTGTAAAGCGCTGCGCAAACTGTTAGCGCTATATAAATCCTGTATAATAATAATATGACGCTTTTTAGCCATGAGACTGTAAGTTTCAAATTTCATTGCACTTATCTGAAATAACTGTCACTTTTTTTTTAACTAAGTGGAAGTGCTAAAACTCAATGTACCTGCATGTTTCATTGTCACCATTATGTACCGCAGCCAAAGAAATGCCATGCAAGTATTGCTGAAATGCAAGAAGACATTAACCACTTTCCGCCAAATCACGTAAATTTTCTTATTATGGTTATGCCAGGGTTATGGCTTCAGCTGTCAGCTATAACCCCGGTATTGTTTTTTAGAGCCGTCGATGATCTACAAAGTAAAAGCAATCCAGCTCCCAATTAGCCTCTAGGATTGGCTGTCCTCTGGTGCCTCACCCATGCCCTCAGATCTGGGGCAGGGGGGACCAGGGACAGGGGACAGTCAGGGTGGGGGCCATTGGAAGCACCGATCTCCCTGTCTAGATTTCAATAAAGCAGCTGAAAGCTGTGGGAGGGAGGAGGAGAAGCGGCTGTCAGCTGCTTTATTTAAATCTAGACAGAGATCGGTGCTTATAACGGCCTTCACTGCAACACCAATCATCCACTGACTGTCCAGGTATCAGATTAGGCATCGGAGCATTTTTTTACAGCCGTCAATGATCTAAAAAGTAAAAGCAATCCAGCTCCCAATTAGCCTCTAGGAGTATGAGAGAGTGAGAGTGATAGCACCAAATTTAACACACCTGCTCCCCATTCACACCTGAGACCTTGTAACACTAGTCAGGAAAAATGACTACTTGGGCCCAATTTGGACATTTTCACTAAGGGGTGTATTCACTTTTGTTGCCAGCGGTTTAGACATTAATGGCTGTGTTGAGTTATTTTGAGGGAACAGAAAATTTACACTGTTATACAAGCTGTACACTCACTACTTTACATTGTAGCAAAGTGTCATTTCTTCAGTGTTGTCACATGAAAAGATCTAATAAAATATTTACAAAAATGTGAGAGGTGTAATAAGTTTTGTGAGATACTGTATTAAAAGTCAGCAGCTACAGTATTTGTAGCTGCTGACTTTTATTTATTTTTTCCCCAGGCAGAACTCATCTTTAACCACTTGCCGACCTCTGCACACCAATATTCATCGGCACAATGGCAGCAGTGGGCAAATGGGCATACCTGTACGTCCCCTTTTATTGGAGGGGCTAGCGGGCACACGGGACCGGGCACGGTCACACAATGTCCACCGATCTCCCGGCGATCGTGTCATGGATTTCCCCGTTCTGCCTAGTGACATGACAGAGATCACTGCTCCCTGTCATCGGGAGCAGTGATCGCTGTTATGTGAGGTGTAGCCCTTCCCCTCCCTAGGACACACTTAACTCCTTGATCACCCCCTAGTGTTTAAACCCTTGCCTGCCAGTGTCATTTATACAGTAATAAGTGCATTTTTATAGCACTGATCGCTGTATAAATGACAGTAGTCCCAAAATAGTGTCAAAAGTGTCCGATGTGTCCGCCATAATGTCGCAGTCAGGATACAAAATGCAGATCCCCACCATTACTAATAAAAAAAATTAATAAAAATGCCATAAAACTATCTCCTATTTTGGAGACGCTATAACTTTTGCGCAAACCAATCAATATACGCTTATTGTGTTTTTTTTTTTTTTTTTACCAAAAATATGTAGAAGAATACATATACATATCGGCCTAAACTGAGGAAAAAAATTGTTTTTTATATATTTTTGGGGGATATTTATTTATTATAGCAAAAAGTAAAAAAAACGCTTTTTTTTTAAATTGTTGCTCTTTTTTTGTTTATAACGCAAAAAATAAAAACTGCGGAGGTGATCAAATAACACCAAAAGGATGAAAAAAAGGATGTAAATTTTTGGGTGCAATGTTGCACGACCACACAATTGTCGGTTAAAACGATGAAGTACCGAATCGCAAAAAGTGCTCTTGTCAGGAAGGGGGTAAAATCTTCCGGGGCTGAAGCGGTTAAGCTAGCCATGGTCCTATCAAGACCACCAGGTTCAACAAAAGTCATCTGAGCCAGGTTACAAGCACTGGTTGGGTGTTCAGGCAGTCATGGGCATCATGGATGTTGGAATACAATAGCTGGCAGAGGAGATTCCTCCATCCACACTGTTTAGCAACAATTAGAAATTGAGGAATCAAGCGGTCTTCTCTTGTTCAGAGCAATCTAAACATGTATGGATTACATATGCATGGAGCCTACATTGACTATAGAAGTAAACATGGTGTCTAGTGACTCCTGGGGATTTAGCGAGTATCAAGCTGTATCTGTAAAGCTTTTCTTAGTATGAGCTATAAAGTTATATATTAATTCAATTTTTTATATATATATATATATATATATATATATATATATATATATATATATATACATATATATATATATATATATATATATATACATATACATATATATATATATATATATCTATATCTATATCTATATCTATATCTATATATATATATATATATATATATATATATATATATATACATACATACATTTATTTATATATATATATATATATATATATATATATATATATATATATATATATACTCCGTATATATCTTGCTGATTATGTAATCCAGGCAGCAGAGGGACGGGACCTAAGCACAGAAATCTCACATGTGTTATATACTCAGAAGCATAACATATGCCAGACTTCTTTCCCGCCTCTATAGTCCTGCCGTTAGTCTTGAACACACAACTCTTTGTAGGTTTTCCAAGGTTTCAGAGCAAAAGCACCTCATCTATCAAGCGAAAAATGTTCCCTTGTGGGGGCTGGTAAATCTGCTGCATACAAATCCAACAATTCTGCAGTTGACTGCACACAGGCCTCTAAATTCCACCAGCCCTGCAGTCTACAAAAACATACTTTCATTATCAGCCGGCTGTGTCATATCTCGGAACTAAAGCCTAAATAGTACAGGCGATTTTATCAGGGGCAGTCACCCATTTCCATGGTCGGTCGCAAAACATTATACCTTCATACTAAATGATTGCCCAGATTCTGACTGCTTAACTAGTATCTGGTGTGATCATATTAATTCTAGCTCAAGATTGTATCAGTCTAGTGCACACTTCCTTTGACAATACTAAGCCCTGGCGAAGAAGGACCCCAAACCCATGAAACGCGTTGTATTTTTATGATACGATATTCTAAATGAAATATGAATCTGAATTTCAAACACTTGGCTGTTGGCCCCTTTCGCCTTGCACACCAAGTGCCTACTAGAGTAAAGAGCTGACCTTTGGCCACCACGTCCGGAAGAGCTGCCCAATGGTAATCATTCCTTCTACCATGCTTAAAGAGGAAGTAAACCCTGACTTGGTCATGTAAGATCTGCTGAAGGGGGAAATCAGAGTTCACATTGGCCTACATTCTCCTTCAATAGAGATCATATGACTAGGTGCTTAGGCTAGCATTAAATGGAACCGGGTCCAACTTTCTTTCCAATCAAGGTAGGTAGGTGCCTCTCCAGTACCATATATTTATCCATTCCAGAAATACAGTTAGAACTAGACATTTGCAATTTGTTTTGTTATGAATTGAAGTTCATTATTCGGATGTATCCAAACTTCTGAATTACAATAGTAATGAATTTAAACAAGTCCAAACTTTCGGACAAAATTCGGATAGTTTTCTGATCGAATTTGAATTTCCACAAAAAAAAAATATAGAATAGAAAATAAAGGAACAGAATAGAAAATAATATAGTATAAAATAAAATAAAAGAATATAATATAATAGAGAAAAACAGAACAGAAAATAAAAGAACAGAAAAAATAGAATAGAAAATAAAGGGATAAAGTAGAAAATAAAATAATAGAATATAATAGAGTAAAACAGAACAAAATCAAATAGAAAATAAAAGAATAAAATAGAATAGAAAATAAAGGCATACAATAGAATAGAATGAATATAACCATTTTCTGAAATTCAAATTTCAAATAGAATAAGTTTGAATTAGAATACAATGGTAAAGAATAGAATAGAAATGAATAGAATAGAAAAAAAGAGAAAAGAATAGAGTAGAAAATAATAGAATAGAAAAGAAATAGAATAAAATAGAAAGAATATAACCTTCTTCCAAAATGCAAATTTCAAATAGAATAGAAAAGAATATAAAACAACAGAAAATAAAAGAATAGAATAGAAAAAAACAATAGGATAGAATGGAATTGAAAGATTATAACCATCTTCCAAAATTCGAAAATAATAAATTTGATTCCAATGGAATTCGATTCCAATTCGAATGCACTTTGGAATTCGAATCGATTAAAATTTTCCAACTTTTTTTAATTGAGTTCAATTCGATCAAATTCGTAAAATTCCAATTGATTCAAATTCGAATAAACTAAACTAGCTCCAATAAACGAAACAAGTTCCGAAAACGAATTAAAAGAATTAAACAAATTTAATTAAACAAATTTATTTAAATAATGAAACGAAACAAAGCAAAAGGAATTCCTTTGCTCTGCCCATGTCTAGCTAGTACAGCTTCATTGTAAGATTAGGGTATCAGTCCACTTTAAAGACACTCCTTCCCAGCACTCCTCACTGTCAGATGACTGTAGAGCTTACATAGGGATGATGAGATCATCCTCTTCATTAAGTGGCAGTGTTCGGACCTGGTGATTGGCCTGAGTACTGCATCCTGGAAGAAGGTCACATGTCCATACTCGGAAGTACCAGGTATAAACAGCGGTAACAGAAGGGCGGTGAATCCAGAAGGATAAATAAAAGTGTGTTAAGTTGAGCTAGTAATATTCTACTTGAATCCCTTTTTGTATGTTGACTGTAGCTGTAAAGAACAAAGCCCTATGAAGCATTTTCTTCCCCTTTTTTTTTTTTGTGAGCTCTGATCTTCCGCATGAAACTGAATCCCCTCTTCAAAGAGACAAGTGACTCATGGGATGAATGAGTCTCGTGGATGGATCGTGGTTTGTCGGAGGCAGGTAGGGGCAGTGCTGTGGTTTTGACAGAAACACAGAAATTCTGCACATTTTTCCTTTCATCGCAACAGAAGGTATTCTGCGCCGTACCCCTCCCAAATGTTACTTTCCAACCAGTAAACTCACCAGAATGGGAACTCAGCTACTTGCACTGCACATACATGTAGCAAAGTCCTTAACCTCTTCCAGCCTAATGAGGACCTTCAAGGCCAAAGACAGCTGACATCCTTCCATATGTAGTAGGTTGTGAGGCATAGTGGGTGCAAAGATGGTGAAAGTCATTGGGCGCCAGACACTTTTTGGATGCAAAAGAGGTTTTATTTATTTTAACAGTCCTTTTATATTTTAAAAGGAAAGAGGGTAAGGCCAGGACACCCTTAAGTGGTTGCAATTTCAATTAGCAGACTCCAGGACTTCAATAGGAGGACAACCGTACAGGGAAAGGCCCCAGAAAAGCGCCACTTCTGCAGGCTTGCTGTCTCCTATGACAACAGCACTTAACAATTCCTAACACAAAGTTCAACAGTTCACTCAGTTTCACTACAAATTCTACTTGTAGTTCTTCAGCCCCTTGAGCTCCTGGTCTCTCACTGAATCACTGACTCTGAATCCCGTGAGCTCCTCAATGCTTCTGCGGTGGTATTTCACTCAAGCGCCACCCACGCTTCCCTGCTGGGTCCCTAGCTTGGCACGCCAGATATCTCTCAAGCTTCACCCCTACTGACCGACTCAGTCAATGGCTTGACACACAAGGCTGCTCTGCAAGCGTCACCTCTGCTGGTTGGGTCCCTGACTTGATCACCGCCTGAAGTTTCCAGATTCTCCACCGTGCCCGTTTAGCGAGAATACTTCTCCGGTACTTGCTTCAGTTACTCACTGTGGTCCCAGGGCGCTACATACACTATATTGCCTGCCTTTACACGCACATGAACTTTAATGGTGTCTTAGTCCATAGGGCTCAATATTGAGTTCGCTCCGGTACTTGCTTCAGTTACTCACTGTGGTCCCTGGTAAAGGTGGTTGGTCCTTTAGTGGCGACAACTTACCTTCTACCTCCGACCATGACAGGTTCTCTGGCCGGCAGAACTGGCACTTTTGGTTGGACTGCAAGCCATAGTCCCAACCCTGCGCTGCCCTCTTACTTCTGACTAGGCCCTCACACAGCCTGGCAGCCAGATGCCCCCGGGATAGGCCCAATCTCCGGTCTAGCAGACTGGGGCGTACGACACACATCCACTCAGACAGTCTGGGTGTCATGGAACAGTTATCACCTGAATCCACCCAAATATATAGGTTCTCCCAGAAGACCAGGGGATTCAAGAAAACCCCTGCCCATTGGCTGAGATACCTCATATACCCATAACCTCACCTTGGGTTGCCCTTCTCATATCTAGTACCACCAAGTTCCAGGCCACCTAGTGGTAGAAGAGAAAAGTGCAACAAGGCCAAACTTAGGGAGAAAACAATAGATCTCTATCAATTAACTGCAGTAGCTACTCCTGACAAGGAATTTGGTGAGGAGCTCCCTGACTAAATCCCAGGGCGCTACATACACTATATTGACAAAAGTATTGGGACACCTGCCTTTACACGCACATGAACTTTAATGGCGTATTAGTCCGTGGGGTTCAATATTGAGTTGGCCCACCCTTTGCAGTTATAACAGCTTCAACTCTTCTGGGAAGGTTGTTCACAAGGTTTAGGAGTGTGTCTATGGGAATGTTTGACCATTCTTCCAGAAGCACATTTGGGAGGTCAGGCACTGAAGTTGGACAAGAAGGCTTGGCTCGCAGTCTCCGCTCGAATTCATCCCAAAGGTGCTCTATCGGGTTGAGGTCAGGACTTTGTGCAGGCCAGTCAAGTTCCTCCGCCCCAAACTCACTCATCCATGTCTTTATGGACCTTGCTTTGTGCACTGGTGCTCAGTCATGTTGGAACAGGAAAGGGTCATCCCCAAACAGTTCCCACAAAGTTGGGAGCATGAAATTGTCCAATATGTCTTGGTATGCTGACGCCTTAAGAGTTCCCTTCACTGGAACTAAGGAGCCAAGCCCAACCCCTGAAAAACAACCCCACACCATAATACCCCCTCCACCTAATGATTTGGACCAGTGCACAAAGCAAGGTCCATAAAGACATGGATGAGCGAGTTTGGGATAGAGGAACTTGACTGGCCTACACAGAGTCCTGACCTAAACCTGATAGAAGACCTTTGGGATGATTTACAGTAGAGATTGCGAGCCAGGCCTTCTCGTCCAACATCAGTGCCTGATCTCACAAATGTGCTCCTGGAAGAATGGTCAAACATTCCCATAGACACACTCCTAAACCTTGTGGACAGCCTTCCCAGAAGAGTTGAAGCTGTTATAGCCGCAAAGGGTGGCATTATAGCATTTGTTGCATGTGTTTTTTTTCTGGATTTTTGGTGATAAAAATAAAAAAATAGACCCTTCATTTCTTTGTATGTGGGCAAACTTACAAAATCTGTAGGGGATCAAATACTTATCCCCCCCCCCCACTGTAGATCTATGCCCAATAAGGTATTCCAGATGATAGTAGCAAATCAATAACACTAATCCAGTGGTTCTCAACTCCTGTCCTCAGGATCCACTAACAGGCCAGGTTTGCAAGATAACTGAAATACATCACAGGTTATATAATTTTCTGCTCAGTGATTGCAGTATTCTGGTCTGCATCTCCTCAAAGTAATACTTAAAATCTGGCCTGTTAGTAGGTCCTGAGGACAGGAGTTGAGAACCACTGCAATAATCCATGATAAAAAAGCCATAGCTATATAAAAGCCATATCCAATCAACACATTTCAGGGATTTTGGAGTTCCCCCTTCATCAGGGGCTTGAAATGATGGTTAACCTAAAGGATTAGGAAGATCCAAGAATTATTACAGCAACCAGCAGCTTAAAGCGGAGCTCCACCCGAATTCCTAGTCCTATGCCTATGTGATCATCTGCTTCCCTAATCGCTGGATATCCCCCTTACCTTGCTGATGTCTTCTTCTCTTTTTTTCTTATTTCAAATCTCCTGCTCCTGGAGATTCCGGAAAGGGGTGGTGCTGCTGCGGATATGGGCGGGGCTTCAGCGGCAGGTCGGCTCTTCCTGTCGGCCGCACGGGCTCCTGGGATCGTTTTTTTAATTTCCCAGGAGTCTGTGCGGCGCCCTGAGTTGTTGTCAGCGCTAGTTTTTTTTCATCTGTGCATGCGCGAGATCTGCAATTGAAAGGGCGCTGCATGCTGGGACATCAGCAGCACAGTGTCCCGGAAGAGAATGCCTGTGGGCTTCACATGCCCACAGGCAAGATGGAAAACGTCAAGAGACGTTTTTATAAAGTCTTTTCAATACGGAAAAACGGCAGCAGGACACTTAGAAAAAAGCAAAAGTAAGTTAAACAATTATAAAACTTACTCCCTGGCATTTCCCCCCCCCCAAAAAAAAAAAACGGCGGTGGAACCCCGCTTTAAGTGCATGCCTTTTATTAATATTATGTACAATGTAGATTTATTTTAATCAACATTTAAAGTCCTAATGTGGTGGGTACCGTAAAGTGGATGTAAACCCACTCTCATCCTTTCTAAACTACTGCAATATTGGATATCTAGAAGGATATACATGCCTTCTGCATGTATACTTATCTGTCAAATGTCTCTCCTCTGCCTGCTATGAGACCCGAAAAACTGCAGATTTTGTGGGTGGGTCTGTTTTCCAGGGCTCAGTGGGTGGAGTCGTGATGTCAGTAGACTCCCCGCCCACCTCTACACTCCCCTTATCAACATGCATTTTCTCCTGTGTATTTCTTACACTGAACTTCTGCTATGATCACTAACATCCAGTAAAAACCCAGAAAAGTCTCCACATGACTTCAGCATGCCAAATCATGCTGAGGTGTGGAACAGCCAATCCTTGCAGAGCAGCAGAAGAAAGGAGTGGGAGGGAATTAAAAAATAATGCATGTCTCTTAGGCTAGTGCTCGAGATATGTAAATCACCTGTCACTCACGGCAAGGGGGAGGATTTGACAAAGATTTTCTCTGTTTGTCAAGATTTATCTCACTGAACAATAAAAGAGGATTGCACAGAGCTGGATTAACTCTTTGTGGCAAGACTGGGCTCAAATGATAGGAAATATTATACTCTACACTCTATTATACTCTACGCTTTTTCAACACAGAGGAACCCTTGAAATAGTTCTCCAGTCTTGGGGAACCCCTGCTAAAAATTTGAAATCTACAACTCATGATACATTCGTGTGATGGTCAGTGGGAAGAGTTACCTCCTTACAGATAGCTAAAAGGATCATTGGTCTCGGTGGGAACTTATCAGAGAGGCAGAAATGGCCCAATGCTGAAGGAACCCCTAGCAACCTCTGGAGGAACCCTGGTTGAGAATCACTGCTCTACATTATTACATCAAAAAAAAAAAAATTGGTTTTACATCCACTTTAAAGCCCCCATACCTCACTGAGTATATTTGTAGATTTTCTTTGGACTTTGATGGTAGATTATATACACATTTTGAATTCCAGTGTATGGTTTGGTGAACCTTCTTCTCTATATCTTCTGGTTCTTAGCTGTACTGCCCTTGTAGGCCCTTCTGTGCATGTGAGTAGCCAACCCCAGCTATCCACCCTCTCTTATGGCCCGTACACACGATCCGAATATCGTACGAAAACGGTCGTCCGAGGAAGGATCGTACGATTTTCGGATCGTGTGTACACTACTTTCGACAGCCAATCATGACCGTTCTTCTGATCTTATTTGATTGGGCATTCACGAAAATTTTCCTCGTACGATTCCAGATCGTACGATTTTCGGTTAGTCAGTATAGTTGTCATCCGAAAATTCAATACAAATACATTACAACACATGGCATCACTTCCTTTTTTTTTTTTTTCTATCGTATGAGAATTTTCGTGACTTTATTTAGCTATTAAATTTCTACTTGCGACTATTAACCGAAAACGGTCGTACGATCATAAGTTTGAAGGTGACAGGTCCTCTTAAGAAAGAAAGACTGCGCTTTATTACAATCCTTTTAGGCAAAGTTTAAATTCTGAACACAGACTTTGCTTAAATTTTTTACAATGTGTACATCATCAAGGACACTCAGTGAACTTGGCAATGAAATTCCCTGACAAGCAGACAAAGATATTGGAGGGCAGAACCTTACTAAAGTTAACTAGCCAAGCCGGGCTTTGTTGTTTTGGGGCCCCTTATATTTCCCATTTCAGATTCTTGTGTTGATGGATGGGCGCCTTGCCAATATAAAAGGAGTTATGGGTGCTTTTCTGCATTGCACACTTAGCTGGTAATAAGACGCTATCTTTTCTTTCGTTCTTCCTGCTCTGGATCAGTTCAGCCTAGCCAGACCTGCCAAAATATTTCTCTGATTTCACTCCAAGCGGAGAGGAGTAACCAGAGCTGAGCTGGCAGAGAGAAAGAGAGAGGAGGGGAGGGGGGCAGGAGAGTGGGGAGATGAAACATGATGGTGGGGGGGGACCTAAAATGAGGGAGGAAATAAAAGATTTAGGCACGATTACAGGAATTGCATTATTACGCAAATTTAAGTAGTAGTAAAGTGCTGTACGGTGTTAGCCATTGATTAATGCAAATAGTTTGGCGTTTAAGTGATACCCTTTATTGGCTAATTGAGTTATTAAAGATCCATGCTTTTAGGAAAACTTAGATTTACATGATGCAGAATGCTTGCATCTCTTACCCCCTTCCTGATAAGAGCACTTTTTGCGATCCGGCACTGCCTCGCTTTAACTGACAATTGTGCGGTCGCAATTGACGTCCTTTTTTTCCCCACAAACAAAACTGACGTCCGTTTTTGCCCCACAAATAGAGCTTTCTTTTGGGGGTATTTGATCATCTCTGCGGTTTTTCTTTTTTGCGCTATAAACAAAAAAAGTCTGACAACTTTGAAAAAAAAAGCAATATTTTTTACATATCCCCCAAAAATACATAAAAAAAACATTTTTTATCCTTAGTTTAGGCCAATATGTATTCTTCTACATATTTTTGGTTAAAAAAAACGCAATAAGCGTATATATTGATTGGTTTGCACAAGTTATAGCGTTTATAAAATAGGGGATAGTTTTATGGCATTTTTATTATAAATTTTTTTTTTGAATTAGTAATGGCGGCAATCTGCGATTTTTATCATTACTGCGACATTATGGCAGACACTTCGGACACTTTTGACACTATTTTGGGACCATTGTCATTTATACAGCGATCAGTGCTATAAAAATGCATTGATTACTGTGTAAATTATACTGGCAGGGAAGAGGTTAAACACTAGGCGGTGATCAATGGGTTAAGTGTGTCCTAGGGAGTGATTCTAACTGTGGGGGGTTTGGGCTACTACTCACATGACAGCGATTACTACTCCCGATGGCAGGGAGCAGTGATCTCTGGGCTGAATGGGGAAATGCCTTGTTTACAAAGGCATCTCCCTGTTCTTCCGCTCAGTGACACGATCGTGGTCACCCAGCGGACATCGAGTACGTGGGACCCACGGTCAAGGAGCACGCGGGGAGGGCGGGCCCACAATCTTAAAGGGGACGTACCCGTACGCCCTTTTGCCCACCCGTGCCATTCTGCCGACGTATATCGGCGTGTGGCGGTCGGGAAGGGGTTAAAAAACCCTGCTCTTTAAAGAAGCCTAGCCTGCTTCTAACTAACACACTGTATTTTTACTTTCTCCATCAGTTCATCCCCGACAGTTAATACCTTTTGTATCACTTGACCCTCCCTCTTAGATTGTAAGCTCTAACGATTTGATTCCTCTTGTACCAAATTGTACTGTAATGTCTGCTTTCATTTTGAAAAGCACTGAGCAAACTGTTGGCACTATATAAATCCTGTATAATAATAATACTACTAAAACTGTAGAGTGAATAATCTGGTGCAGCTGTGCATGGTAGTCAGCTTCTAACTTCAGATTGTTCAATTAAGCCTTGACAGAAAAACCTGAAAGCTGATTGGTTTCTATGCAGAGCTGCAACAAATTTTGCACTCTCCAGTTTTAGTAAATCAACCCCAGTGTGTTCTCTGAATGTTGCCCATGCCGAACGAGTGACCTCCTGTGTTCAGTAAGCAGCAGGGCAGCTATTCAGCACGGGACCCTGAAGCCAGTGTCAATCACTGTAGTAGTAGTGCCTGCTACAGTGATTTCCAGCTTCCATGGGGATCCCACAGGTGTGGCAAATACATACCATACCCACTAGGTTTGCACCGATACCGTTCTTTCTTTGTTTTTGCAGCGCAGCGAGTACGAATACCGATACTTTATGTCACGTACTCACCGATATCGAGTACTGATACTTTGTGATGCAGTTTGCGTCCATACAAAATAAATGGTCACAAACTGTACTGCAATGAATCGCATGCAATTTGAACAGGATGCAGTTACATTCCTGTCCAAATCGTATGCGATTTCCCCCGCCGCTCCTGTGTGTGTGTGAACCCAGTAAAGAAAGCAATATGACAATATACGTGCACTATATTGTCAAAAGTATTGGAACGGCTGCCATTATACGCATGTAGCAAGGTCTCTGGCCTTGTCCAGTCTAATGAGAACATTCCAGGCCAAATAAAGCTGATATCCTTCTGTATGTGGTGGGTTGTGAGGCATAGTGGTCGCAAGGTGGACAAAGTTATTCGGCGCCAGACACTTCTTGGATGTAAAAGAAGGTTTATTTCTCTTAACAGTCCTTTTTAGATTTTTGGAGGAAAGAGGTTAAAGGGGTTGTAAAGGTAAATGTTTTTTCACCTTAATGCATTCTATGCATTAAGGTGAAAAAACATCGCACACTGCTGGCGCCCCCAGTCCCCCCGTTTTACTTACCTGACCCCTCGAAAATCCCGCGCTCGCCCCCGCCGTCCTCTTCGCCGCTCAGCCTGGCCGCTGATTGGCTGGAGTGGATGGATTGAAAGCAGCGCAGCCATTGGCTCGCGCTGCTGTCAATCACATCCAATGACGCAGCGCGTCGGGGGGCGGGGCCTTGTGATACAGCGAGCGGCTATAGCCGCCGGCTGTATCACGGGAGCGCGCCCGCAGTGCTTCTCACCAATGCGAGGGAGCTCGCATTAACGTGAGAAGCACCTGCGGGAGGAAGCAGAGACAGCCGCCGAGGGACCCCAGAAGAGCAGGTTCGGGGCCACTCTGTGCAAAACGAGCTGCACAGTGGAGGTAAGTATGACATGTTTGTTATTTTAAAAAAATAAAAAATTTTACTTTACAACCCCTTTAAGGCCCAGGACACCCTTAAGTAGTTGTAGATTCCATTGCCAGACTCCGAGACTTCAATAGGACAGCCGTGCAGGGAAAGGCCCCAGCAAGGCGCAACATCTGCACATGCCAGAATGCTGTGTCCTATGGCAACAGTCTTTAACAGTTCCTAACTAAAAGGTAACAGCTCTTTCATCCTCACTACAACTGCCTTGTAGTTCTTCAACACTGAGCTCCCGGTTTCTCACTAAGACCCTTTACATCACTGACTCCGAATCCCTTCAGCTCCTCCAAGGTTTGCGGTGGTATCTCCCTCTTCTCTGCTGAGTCCCTAGCTTGGCACTCCAGATACTTCTCAATCTTCACCCCTGCTGATCGGCTTGGTCCCTGGCTTGACTCACAAGACTGCTCTGCAAGCTTCTCCTCCGCTGGCTGGCTCCCTGGCTTGATCACTGCCTGAAATGACCCGATTCTCCATCGTGCCCATTCTGTGAGACTATGGCTCCGGTACTTGCTTTGGTTAATCACTGTGGTCCCTGGTAAAGAAGTGGTTGGTCCCTTTTACCTCCGGCCACTGACATGTTCTCCAGCCAGCTGAACCATCACTTCTGGTTGGTCTGCAAGCTGCAGTCCCAGCCTGCGCTGCTTTCTTACTTCTGGATAGGCCCTCACACAGCCTAGCAGCCAGCTGCCCCCGGGATAGGCCTAATCTCCGGCCTAGCAGCCCGTGGCACACGAGTGTTATCAAAATACATTGTGATGTTTACATAAGTGAATACCATTAGGGCCGGTTCACACTGCAGGCGAGGCGAGGCGACTCCGACTTGCCTCGCCGCGACCTGCCGCGACCTCAGCGGCAACTTGCAGATGACTTCTGTATAGAAGTCAATGCAAGTCGCCCCGAGGTCGCCCAAAAGTAGTACAGGAACCTTTTTTCTGAGTCGGAGCGACTCGAGTCGCTCCTCTCAGAACGGTTCCATTGTACAGAACGGGGGCGACTTGCGAGAGCGAGGCGAGGCGAGTCGTGTCGCCTCGCATCGCCCGCTGTGTGAACCGGCTCTAATGAAATGGATCAATTATATATCAAAAAGATTGTGAGGAATGAATAAACACTCAAAATTAATTATTTAACTGAAATAAATTTATATGGAAATAAGCATATAGCAATGCCAGTCCACCACAGTGCATAAACCAAAGTTTTAAGTAAAAACATGTAGATATATGGACATCATTGGATTGCACTGAAACAAAAAAGCCTTGGAGAGAGTGCAAAGCAGGAAAACTTGCAGAGAAAGCCACCACCAACTGTGTCGAGGCTAATGCCGTGTACACACGGTTGGAAATTCCGCCGGAAAATGTCCGATCGGACTATGTTGTCGGAAAATCCGACCGTGTGTTGGCTCCACCAGACTTTTTACGTCTGAATTTTTGACGTTGAGAGTTTGAGAGTTGGATCTAAAATTTTCTGACAACATGATCCGATCGCGTCAATTCCGATCGTCTGTAGCCTAGTCCGACGGACAAAGTGCCACGCATGCTCAGAATAAATTCTGAGACGGAAGTGCTTGGTCAGGTAAAACTAGCATTCGTAATCGATATAGCACATTCGTCGCGCTGCAATGTTAAAAATTGTTTAATGCAGCACATTCTTATTTTCTTTATAATGCTAGAACAATGAAGGTGTTTTGCTGCTCATATTCACACAGACTTCTCCAAAACGTATTTTTTGTTTAAATTTTGTGGTTGGTTTTTTAATCAAGATCTCCTTTTTTGACATTTTGCTCATCTTCGTAATTTTTTTGGTGTGTTTTGTGTGTCAAGCTTACCACAACACCATTATTATATTTTTATTTTATTGTTTTATTTTTTAATCTCGAGGAGGTTGGTTGGTGTTGATGCCCCTTGTTAATTTGACTTTGTACTTTTGAAATGTACCTGCCTACTCACAAAAACTGTCCTTTTTGAAGTAAAACACATAGGCAAGTATTTCAAATAAAGAGGGAGGCAACGTTGGAGAAACTGGGGAAATTGGCGAAGCCTTTGGCCCCTAGGGCACACATCAATTATTTAAAGGCAAAAACTGGTGGCCTGAGGAGAACATATCTAAGGGAGAACAGTCTGGTCCAGAAGTCAAAGAGATCAGGAACAGCAGCAGATGACATCTATGTCCCCAGGCTGTGGTCATACAAGAGCCTGCATCTTCTGTCAGACCAGACTGAACCCAGGTCATCACACTCTGGTCTTCCTTCCACGCTTCCTTCCAGGCTGTGGCTGTGGTGCTGGAGGTGTGGCAGAAGGAAGAGGAGGAGGGGCATGGTCCAAGTCACACAAGTGTGTCATTTGGCCCAACAGCCCCTTATTTAAAGTTTTCATGATGATTTCCTCACACATGAGGCGTTGCCCCTCCTCCATTTGGTCCAGTTTGCACGCAGCCAAGGCGGCAAAGGCCTCTCGATATGTGGGGGTGGCTTTGAGGGCTGCAGAAGCCCCCCCAATTAGCCTGAGCGCCGACTCCTCCACATTCCCCCCCTTTCTGGCCCTTTTGGGTGGAAGGCGGAGGGGAGGGACCAGTGATTGAGTCAGGCTCCTAGGCCTGCCCACATCTTGGCTGCCATTTACCCCTGCCTCCTCCTGGCTGCCACATTCCACAGCCACCTCCTGGCTGCCGCATTCCACTCCCTCCTCCTGGCTGAGGTCTTCCTGTGTATGAAAAAGGGACATAGTTTTATTTTTTGGTTCATCAAACACACACAATTTTCAGCTCTTGACTGTTGCAAATTGTTAACAAATAGAAAAGACTATCATTCTGAACCCAGCATTTTTCATTCTTGGCCCAAATATTTCGGCCATTACTGTCTATTGATTTTTAAAACACTTTGTAAAATCAGCAATTATTGAGCAAAAATCAAGTTAACAAGGCCCAGGTTGGTCGTCGGAAGCCTCAGCAGGGCTGGAACGAAGTGTAGAAGGAAGCATGGAAGGAAGAGTGGAGAGGGATTCCTTGACCTCAGTCTGGTCTGACAGAAAATGCTGCCTCTCATAGTACATAAGCTTCATCTGCTGCAGCTCCAGATTTCATGGACTCCTGGACCTTCTTTCGCTCCCTCAGATATGTACTCCACAGGCCACCAATTTTCTTTTTTAAATAGGTGATGTCTGCCCTGGGGACCACCGGCTTCACAAACTCCAGCAGTTTCTCCATCGCTGCCTGCCTCTTTAGTTTGTTGCTGTAATGGGGATGTTTAGCTTGCCACAGACAGGGCAGCTCCCTGTACTTGTCGATGAACAGAGGGAGGAAACTGTGGTCATTAAACCCATCCATATTCTCTGCAAGACACAACACAAGACAAACCCTAATGTCAGACTAAACTCTCCTAATCTTGTCCCAATATAGGCCTCAATCTAGAAGCAGTATAGGCTAGTGATGTACCAAGTTAAAATTGTACCTTCGTTTGAACGATCGGTGCTTCAGCTCCTTCCTCCGCTCACAGATCGTACGTACGACACACGCATGTTGCGTTTTATATACAGTGCGCATACATGAAACTTCGCCCGCCCCTGACGTTCTTTCTAGTCTATTCCTCACCCCTTCTCTTTCGGCGCAGTGGGGAGAGCACATGGCAGAGACACAGCAGGTGCGCACTAAGTATACCAGTTACGAGAAGGAGGAGGACGAGGAAAGCCTGGAGCCAGAAACATCCTGATCCCGTAGGAGAAGATTTAGGGCCTCAAATATGTCTTTTGGAGAGATGTTGGAGATGGTGGACATATTGAAGAGGAACGACTATGATGGGATGTATGGACCTTACCCAAACCCAAATATCAGAAAGGCCAAGATCATGACTAAAGTTGTGAAGAGTCTTCAGAAGAATTTTGGGGTATGACGATTCATGGATCAACTGAGGAAGCACTGGTCAGACCTGAAACTGATGAAGCATGATCAGTACAGAAGGATCAAGTGAGTTCTTCAAAAAAGTAAGTTGTCGTGTGTTCATATTATTATTATTGCTTGCATACTGCTCCTTGTGCTTTGATTTAATGTTGTACATTTTAAAATGGCCACTTTCATGTTCATGGGTTCAATCGTTCGTAATAAACATTGTTCATGCGCCCACTCCAAAGACGATGTTTTGGCAAGTTGCACTTGACTACATTTGTTCGGGCCTATCTATTTCTAGTCAAAGGAAGTTTGTTGTCTAGAGGGATTTGTAATAGAATGAAATGCAAACTTGATTCAGTGTAAAGGAGAGGACACTCAGCAGCTGTTTACACATCTGGAGTCAGGAGCACTAGTGTGGGACACCAGAACACCCTTTTTATTAGGGTGTCCCACATACGTGGATACTATAGCGGTGTCTCCATCTGTCAAACTTTCGCAAAACAGGTAAGTATTCCAGCTTTAGAAAGTGTCATAAATAATGTTTTCAGCTTTGAACTCTGCCAAAAAACACAATTGTGCGACACTTCCAAGCAATGTTTCATATTCCTATTTCTGCCCTCAAATATCTGTGTGCTAAGTATTCCTTTTTTACATTCTCATAGGGGAGAGAAGACTCGGGACATCTGAGGACACCAGGGACCCCACACCTCCCAAAGAAGGGGAAATACCAATACCAGAAGCAGAGGAGGAAGGAGAGATTGTAGAATTTGGAGAAATTGGCACCACAACAGGTGAGTGTCTGAGACCACAGCATCAGGTAAGGTAATCAATGTATGCCTGCATATTTATAATACACTTTTTTTTTTTTTGGTTTATTTTTAGGTGATGTGGATGTTGTGAAAGAAGAATCACATTTTACCAGTGAAAGTGCCCAGATCATCATCGGCGAGATAATGGGGTGCAATCGCGATTTAGATAATATCAAGAAAAACATTAATGATGGTCAACAAAAAATGAAGAACATCATTGATGTTTTAGGGAGAATCTGAAACACCCAAAACTAGCTGGCATCCATTTTCATTTTTAAAAAACAGTTTTATATTTTTAGAAATCAAATTTGGAAGATGCACACAGTGTGTCAACATGTGCTATCTCCCATCATGGGGGATCAATGTACGCGTTTTGTGCGTACAACCCCTTCCTTGCTACTAAAGTGACTGAGATGAAGGGGTTGCATCTCCAAAACACGTACATTGATCCCCCATGATGGGAGATAGCACATGTTGACATTAGGCATGGGATCAGAAGGAAAATTCCCAGTTTGATTCACAATTTGCGAGCATCTTCCAAATTTGGCTTTTACGGGGGTGACACCCCATGTGATGAAGGCAATATCAACACAGTTTGGACATACTCATGTCTGATACTGTCTTCACTTTTCAAAGTTGAACTTTGTAAGTTCCTGTGTTCTGTATGTTATGCTTTGATACATGCCTGTTTACACAAAAACTGCAAGTTATATTAATGTTACCAAAAATAATGTTGGTTTGTTGTAAAACCCTTTTATAAATGCACATGTGAATGTGCTTTGAGTAAAAAGTTTAATTATCAACAATGTGTGGCTTCCTTTTTCAATGCGCAAAAGTAAAGTTGTTGTTTTCTGTGACAATGGGTGTTATTTACTAAAGGCAAATCCACTTTGCACTCCAAGTGCAGTTTCAGGTGCACTTTTGCAGTGCACTTGTAGTGCATAGTGGAGTTGCCTTTAGTAAATAACACCCACAGTGCTTTTTAATTTGCCCCAATCACGCCATTTTCATGACTCCACACATTTCTGTCATGGTACTGAAAATGAGGAATATTTTTATCAGTAATGCACTACATACAGTGCCTTGCGAAAGTATTCGGCCCCCTTGAACTTTTCAACCTTTTGCCACATTTCAGGCTTCAAACATAAAGATATAAAATTTTTATTTTTTGTGAAGAATCACCAACAAGTGGGACACAATTGTGAAGTGGAACGAAATCTATTGGATTTTTGAAACTTTTTTAACTTTTAACAAAAAAAATGAAAAGCGGGGCGTGCAAAATTATTCAGCC
Organism: Lithobates pipiens; assembly: GCF_037356315.1. Taxonomy (NCBI): domain Eukaryota; kingdom Metazoa; phylum Chordata; class Amphibia; order Anura; family Ranidae; genus Lithobates; species Lithobates pipiens. The sequence goes on along the minus strand of NW_027507789.1, from coordinate 183,915,331 downwards.
CCCTTGCGTTAATACTTTGTAGAGCCACCTTTTGCTGCGATTACAGCTGCAAGTCGCTTGGGGTATGTCTCTATCAGTTTTGCATATCGAGAGACTGAAATTCTTGCCCATTCTTCCTTGCAAAACAGCTCGAGCTCAGTGAGGTTGGATGGAGAGCGTTTGTGAACAGCAGTTTTCAGCTCTTTCCACAGATTCTCGATTGGATTCAGGTCTGGACTTTGACTTGGCCATTCTAACACCTGGATACGTTTATTTGTGAACCATTCCTTTGTAGATTTTGCTGTGTGTTTGGGATCATTGTCTTGTTGGAAGATAAATCTCCGTCCCAGTTTCAGGTCTTTTGCAGACTCCAACAGGTTTTCATCCAGAATGGTCCTGTATTTGGCTGCATCCATCTTCCCCTCAATTTTAACCATCTTCCCTGTCCCTGTTGAAGAAAAGCAGACCCAAACCATGATGCTGCCACCACCATGTTTGACAGTGGGGATGGTGTGTTGAGGGTGATGAGCTGTGTTGCTTTTACGCCAAACATATCGTTTTGCATTATGGGCAAAAAGTTCGATTTTGGTTTAATCTGACCAGAGCACCTTCTTCCACATGTTTGGTGTGTCTCCCAGGTGGCTTGAGGCAAACTTTAGACGAGACTTTTTATGGATATCTTTGAGAAATGGCTTTCTTCTTGCCACTCTTCCATAAAGGCCAGATTTGTGCAGTGTACGATTGATTGTTGTCCTATGGACAGACTCTCCCACCTCAGCTGTAGTTCTCTGCAGTTCATCCAGAGTGATCATGGGCCTCTTGGCTGCATCTCTGATCAGTCTTCTCCTTGTCTGAGCTGAAAGTTTAGAGGGAGGGCCAGGTCTTGGTAGATTTGCAGTGGTCTGATACTCCTTCCATTTCAAAATGATCGCTTGCACAGTGCTCCTTGGGATGTTTAAAGCTTGGGAAATCTTTTTGTATCCAAATCTGGCTTTAAACTTCTCCACAACAGTATTACGGAACTGCCTGGTGTGTTCCTTGGTCTTCATGATGCTCTCTGCGCTTTCAAAAGAACCCTGAGACTATCACAGAGCAGGTGCATTTATACAGAGACTTGATTACACACATGTGGATTCTATTTATCACCATCAGTCATTTAGGACAACATTGGATCATTCAGAGATCCTCGCTGAACTTCTGGAGTGAGTTTGCTGCACTGAAAGTAAAAGGGCCGAATAATTTTGCACGCACCTCTTTTCAGTTTTTTATTTGCTAAAAAAGTTTAAAATATCCAATAGATTTCGTTCCACTTCACAATTGTGTCCCACTTGTTGGTGATTCTTCACAAAAAATTAAAATTTTATATCTTTATGTTTGAAGCCTGAAATGTGGCAAAAGGTTGAAAAGTTCAAGGGGGCCGAATACTTTCGCAAGGCACTGTACATTAACAACAAAAACAAGGTGTGTGTGTAGCAGACCCACAACATAATAATAATATTATCTATAGAAGAGACTGTCACCTCACCTTGCACAGAAATTGGGTTTGCACTGTTGAAGAAAAAGGCCAAAAAAAAAAAGCTAGGAGACACCTAAAACAAACCCAAGCAGTAAATGAAAACAAAGATTATTGCAGTTTGAAAGAGAAATTTATTTAAAAAATGCCTCTCAGACATTGTCTAGCATATTAATGGCCCCCCTACCCAAAAAGTTCTCCATATATCTGTTTCGGACCTCATGGGTGCTTTGGGGGGGGGGGGGGGGGGAAAGCCAGGACGGCCAGCTTCAAGGGCCCTTTAGGTTGGCATCTTCTGGTAAGTCTACGTCAGGCCAAACTAAGGCCACATAGTTCGGTGAATATTTCTTCAAAACATTGTGCAGAATGCAGCACGAAAGCACAATATGATTGAGTTTATATTCCGCCATGTGGATTGGAGTCAAAAATAGGCGGAACCGGCTGGCCATTATCCCGAAAGTATCCAGTTAATCTGCACTACCCCGGTCATAAGAGGGCAGCAAAGCATAAAAGAACACAGAGGTATTATTAGACTGTAACAAATTAGAGAGGCCTTAATTATATGTCTATACCAGAAGGGGTGCATGGTCTTGGGTTTGGTCTGAACTGGGTTCAATCTGAATCAGAGAATTAGCTATATTGCTTGGTCAACACCCAGCAGGTGGGCTATTCTCCACCCTGTGTTGGCATGTATACAAGAAGGCGGGGATGCTTTGATATCATTTAGCTAACATGACCACATGACCATTGTGGGACAATGGCGTTGTCCTACGATGGCCATGAGACCTATTTGGTCATTGATGTCGTGAGCATCCCTATAATCCGACGGAAAATGTGCGATCGGACTGCGCTGTCGGAAAAGCCGATCGTGTGTGGGCTACATCTGACTTTTTCCATTGGAATTTCCGACACACAAGGATCTAAAATTTTATTAAAATTCTAAAATTCAGATCGTGTGTAGACAATTCCGACGGAAAAAGTGCCACGCATGCTCAGAATAAATTACGAGACGAAAGCTATTGGCTACTGCCCTACATCACCGTTACATCAAGATTGGATTTTCCAACAACTTTTGCGACCGTGTGTATGCTAGACAAGTTTGGGCCAAAAACTGTCTGAAAAAATCAGACGGATTTTGTCGTCGGAAAGTCCGACCGTGTGTACTGGGCATCCCTTTGTTATGTGCAGCTGTGGTGCAGGGAGTCTCCCTTCTGCAGTTCAATGGGCTAGTGGGAGTGCCGCTTCCTGCAGGTTCAAATGAACTGGGTTCAGATTGCAACCAAACCCAGCTCAATCCTATTTAAAAATCGCTCTCTGGAAATCTCCCAGGGCAAGGGATTTTTGCCATAAGCAATACAAGTGGGACTGTCCTGGCAAATCCAGAACAGTTGGCATCTATGTGATCTGATTCCCAGTATCCAGCACATGTGCTTATCGAATGGAAAATGATCAGAAGTCGGCATGTGAGGCAACCTTAACAAGAGCGGAAAGATATTTCATCTTTTTCTACAATGGTAAGAAGTTGTGCAACAAGACCAAAAGCAGCGATGGCTTTAGCAATGCCCAACCTAACGACGATAAAGCAGCAATAGATTGCCATGATAAAATAACAATGTATATGAAAGACATATGCTGAAAGCTTTTCTCCATGTGCGGTATGTTTTATGTGTCTCTTTTATTGGGACGGCTACAGATTGAAAAGTAATTAGGCAAGGGAGGGGTACGGTTTGGGTGGGCTTTACAAACAACCAGGATATGATCTCAAGACAGCTATCAAACTAACAGCTCACTCACGGCAATCTCCGAACACCACAAGCATTTTGATCTGAACAGAGGCAGAGAGAGTGTACCCATTGATGTTGTTTTAGCCCTTGTACACACGGTCAGACATTCCGACAACAAAATCCGTCGGATTTTGTCCGACGGATTTTGTTCCGAACTTGTGTTGCATACACACGGTCGGACAAAGTTGTTGGAAAATCCGATCGTACGTAACGTGAGATGTTATTTCGTTACGATGGGACTACGTTCAGGCTAGTAGCTAATAGCTTTGGTCTAGGAATTTGATCTGAGCATGCGTGGCACTTTGTCCGATCGGAATTCTCTACACACAATCGGACGAAGTCCGATCGGATCATGTTGTCGGAAAGTTTTAGAGCCCAGCTCTAAAACTTTGTCCGTCGGATATTCCGATGGAAACAGTCCGATGGAGCCCACACACAGTCGGACTATCCGACAACACGGTCCGATCGGACATTTTCCGATGGAATGTCCGACCGTGTGTACAAGGGCTTACACTGGCAGTCCCCCATGTCTGGTGCATCAATGGTATGTGTACACTTATGCCCCGTACACACGGTCGGGTTTTCCAATGGAAAATGTTCGATGGGAGCTTTTTGTAGGAAATTCCGACTGTGTGTAGGCTCCATCGGACATTTTCCATCAGGATTTCCATCGCACAAAATTTGAGATCTGGTTCTCAAGTTTTCCGACAACAAAATCCGTTGTCGGAAATTCCGATCTTGTGTGCACAATTCCAACACACAAAGTTCCACGCATGCTTGGAATCGAGCAGAAGCGCAACGCTGGCTATTGAACTTCATTTTTCTCGGCTCGTCGTACGTGTTTTACATCACCGCATTCTTGACGTTCGCAATTTCCGACCAACTTTGTGTGACCATATGCATGCAAGACGAGTTTGAGCCAACATCCGTCGGAAAAAAAATCCATGGATTTTGTCGGAATGTCCGATCAATGTCCGATCGTGTGTACGGGGCATAAGGGGTACTTCACATAGGTTGAGTGCAAATTTTGCTTTTTAATCGAATAATATGAGTTTTAACAAATAATACAGCAAATGCTAAATTCATCTAATTTAGTATTTGCAGATATTGAATAAACTCAAGTGATTATTTGGAATTGGTAATAAATATATGCAGGTTCCCACAACATGCTATACCTGATTATAGAGACTTTTGTATAGGGGGTTTTGTTCTGAATGGGTAAAGTGACAGATTCTCTTTAACTACCTCAATACCGGGCACTTACACGTCCTTCCTGCCCAGGCCATTTTTCACATTTTAGCGATGTCACACTTTGAATGAAAATTGCGCAGTCATGCTACACTGTAACCATGTGGAATTTTTTATCATTTTATTCACACAAACAGAGCTTTCTTTTGGTGGTATTTAATCACTCCTGGGTTTTTTATTTTTTCCTAAAAATAAAAAAAAGACCAAAAATTTTGAAAAAGGTTTTTCTTAGTTTCTGTCAGTACATTTTGTAAATAGGTAATTTTTTGCCTTCACTGATGGGCGCTGATGAGGCAGCACTGATGGGCACTGATGAGGAGGCACTGATGAGGAGGCATGAATATGCCGTACTTATAGGCACTGATAGGTGGCACTGATATGTAGCACTGATAGGTGGCACTGATGGGCACTGGGCAAGGATAAGTGGCACTGGTGGGCACAGATAGGTGGCATTGATGGGCAGCAGTGATGAACATTGATGGGCAGCAGTGATGGGCATTGATGGGCAGCACTGATAGCCAGCACTGACTGGCATCACTGATGGCCACTGATTGCTGGCACTTGTGGGCACAGATTGGTGCCAATTGTAGGCACTGATTTCTGGCAGTGGCATCATTGACATTGTTGGCGCTGCTGGCACTTAATTGTAATCAGGGCACTGATGATCAGTGCCATGATTACAGCCCTAGATGTCCTCTGTGAGGAGATGCTGCTGATCGGCTCTGTCAGTGTGAGGCAAGGAGTGCCAATTACCGGCTTCTCCGTGTTTAAATGTAACTGGCTGTTATTGGACACAGACGATCACATGGTTAAAGACCCGCAGCCACGGTTCCTCCGGGGGCGAGCGAGAGTGGGTCATTCTAGGAGGCCGCCATATAACGTCCACCCAGAACGAGAGCCGCGCCGCCCAGCCGTCATGTGACAGTGGGTGGGCGGGATGTGGTTAAAAAGTAACTGTGGGCAAACATTTTTTTAAAGTGCCAAATATGATGCAGTCTGTCACTAGCATTAACACAGCAGTTTGATTTCTGAATCCCCATATAAATGCGTTTACCTCTCAAGTGTATTTCAGTGCCCAAGAGTCACAAGTGGTACAAACTGCTTGCTGCCAACAGCCTATCAAAATCAATGACAGAATGAAATATGCAGCAGCCTTTAGAGCACCCCAGCGATGCTCATATACAGGGCTGTATGTGTACAGGGACTTATGCAGTCCGTATTCGGGGCATACATCCCTGTACCCATTGTACGGGTGCTGCTTGAATTTGCCTACAGTCGTGGCCACATATTGTGTAAGTCAGCCTGTCAATGATTTTGACAGGCTATTGGCAGAGGGTTGTACGCATTACTTGTGATTCCTGGGGTGCCAAAATACTCTCTTTTTTTGAGGCTGTACACACAAGTGCATCCATGGTCATGAGCCTTAACATCGTTTTTGTGTTTGTTGATCCTTCTAGTACAGGGGTAGGCAACCTCAGTCCTCCAGCTGTGGTGAAACTACAAGTCCCATGAGACATTGCAAGACCCTGACAATCACAGGCATGACTCCTAGAGGCAGAGGCATGATGGAATTTGTAGTTTTACTACAGCTGGAGGGCCGAGGTTGACTACCCCTGATCTAGTAAATACATTATTTGTGTACTTCCTGTAACAGACCAAGCTGTCCAGCAAAAGCAGTTGGAGCTTGACTTATGACTAAGCCCAGCCAGTGTGCGAAATGCGTTAGTCCAGCCTGTGGAGAGTATTTTCCAATTGTTCAAATAAGGTTACATTAAGGTGGGGCAAAACAGCAGTGTGCAGCTGTCATGGTCGGTCCCGAGTCCCAGCAGCCCGTGGAAGACTTACCCACAATGTTGGTCCGTTGAGCGCTGATAGGTCTTCCCGGGCGCGCGTTAGCGCGAACGGACGCACGCGGGTGCGAGCAGGTACGATCGGGCGCACGCGGGTGCGCAGGGTTGCAAACGTGCGCACGCGGGTGCGCGGGGTCACGGTCGGTTGCACGGTTTGACGTTGGCGCGAACGGACGTGCCGTGCGACCGCCCTTGGCGCCCAGAAGGCTTCTTAAGTGATTCATTCTAGTGGGCCGTTGCTGTCCTGTCTACAGCGTTCCTGAGAGTTGCCTCTGATTACCTGATTGTTCCTGTCTCTGATCTACTTCGGCTTGTTCCTGATTATCCTGCCTGCTGCCAGCCCTGACCTTCGGACCTCCTGACTATTCTTCTGCCTTCTCCTTCGGTACCTCTGCTGCCAGCCCGTTGACGACCCGGCTTGTGTTTACCCCGCTTCTGCCTGCTGTTCCAGTCCGTGTTTTGTGACCACCGCCGCCTGCCGCCTGCCTGTCAGCCCTTCCGGTGTGCCCACCTGCTTGCTGCCAGCTGCTGACCTCCAGCCATTCCAGAGTCACCTGTCTTCATCCACTGCTGTCTGACGCCAGTTCCTGGACCAGGCCCACCTACACGGACTTGGCACTTGTGCCCTCTGCCCTCCAGAACCCCTGTTCTCACCCCCAGGGGGTCTCGAGCCAGAGGCTTACGAGAGGCCGCTCCCTGCACTCCGGGCTCCCACCACCAGGTACGTGACAGTACAGGACAGCCATGTCCGAGCCCACGCAGGGAGCGTCTCCAATGGACGAACTTTGCCACCATCTCGCAGGCCTCACTCAAGCAGTGAAGAGTTTACAGGAGGGCTACAGTCAACTGGAGGAACGGGTCCAGGCCCTGTCCGCCTCCTCTCCTGCTTCTTCCGGATCCTCTGCTACTCCTGCTGTAGTAATGCTGCCACCCGAACCCAGGGTGCCTACACCCGAGAGATTTTCCGGAGATCGAGGGAAATTCCGGTCTTTTCGGAACTCATGTGAACTGTTCTTTGCTCTACAGCCGAGGACCTTCTCCCTCGAGGCCACCAAGGTGGGCTATGTGATCTCTTTGCTAACCGGTGAACCTCAGTCTTGGGCCCACCGTCTACTTGAAAAGAAGGATCATTCCCTTGAAACCTTGGACATCTTCTTCCAGGCCATGTCGCGGTTGTACGAAGACCCACAGCTAACCGCCACCGCTGAAGCAGCCCTGCATTCGCTGCAGCAAGGTCGCCGGCCTGTAGAGGACTACGTGTCGGAGTTCCGACGCTGGAGCTCTGACACGGACTGGAATAATGCGGCATTACGTTATCAGTTCCGGATGGGCCTATCGGAACCGTTGAAGGATGAGCTCGCCCGAGTGGGCATTCCAGAGACTCTAGAAGCCTTAGTGGAACTGGCAATCCAAATAGACAGACGGCTGAGAGAACGCCGCCTGGAGCGGTCTTCAACCACTTCTCGTCCGGTATGGATGCTTCCTCGAGTCCCCAGCTCTCCTCATCTCACCCCTCCTGCTGTCACCACGACCAGTCAAGACCTCCCTGAGCCCATGCAGCTGGGTTTACTCCGGCCTTCCTTAACGCCTGAAGAACGCCAGCGCCGCCGGGAAGGAAATCTCTGCCTCTACTGTGGTGGGTCTGGACACTTCGTGCGCAATTGCCCTGCTAAGCTCCGTAAGTCCCTCTTCGTTTCTCCTGCCCTTACATTAGACTGTCCTAGTGCTGCCTCCCATTTGACTGTGTCCATTTCCTTGCAGCTACCAGGAGGGAACGTCCAGACCAACGCCATTATTGACTCGGGTGCTTGCAGTGGCTTTATGGACCTGACCTTTGCCTCTAAACATAACATCCCACTTCGGCCCAGGGCAAGGGGACTTTCTATACATCTGGCCGATGGTTCCGCCCTCAAGTCCGGACCTGTTACCCAGCAGACTCAGCCCCTGTTAACCACTATTGCCGGAACCCATCAAGAATTACTCTGTCTGGACATTATCACTTCTCCTCTCTTCCCTATCATTCTCGGCATGCCCTGGCTGAGGGCACATAACCCCCTTGTTGACTGGACCACCGGGGAGCTGAGATTTCCATCACCTTACTGCCTCCAACACTGTCTGTCGGGAACCGACCAGGCCTCTTCTTCTTCTTTGCTCTGTCTGGAAGTTGACGAAGAAACCCGCCAAGTTGTACCTGCTGCCTACCATGATTACCTAGACGTGTTTAGCAAAAAGGGTGCAGAGACCTTACCCCCTCACAGGCCATACGACTGTCCCATTGAATTACTTCCTGGGGCAGAAATTCCCTTTGGGAGGATCTTTCCGCTATCAGAGACTGAGTTGGTGACCTTGAAGTCCTACCTGGACGATAATCTCAGGAAGGGATTTATTCGTCCCTCCACTTCACCGGCGGGAGCAGGGATCTTTTTCGTAGAAAAAAAGGACCAGACCCTGCGCCCCTGCGTTGACTACCGGGCCCTTAATAAAATAACGATCAAGAACCGTTATCCCCTACCACTCGTGCCGGAGCTTTTTCAGAGACTGGGGTCAGCGGCAGTATTTTCAAAACTAGATCTCCGGGGGGCTTACAATCTGGTCCGCATCCGTGATGGCGACGAGTGGAAGACTGCTTTTCGTACTCGCTTCGGGCACTTTGAGTACCTTGTCATGCCCTTCGGTTTATGTAACGCTCCCGCCACATTCCAGCACTTTATCAATGATATTTTCAGGGACTACCTAGACCTGTTCGTCATTACCTACTTGGACGACATCCTGATCTTCGCCTCTTCTCTGGCAGAACACCGGGAGCATGTCAGGAAAGTACTATCCCGACTTCGTCTGCATGGGTTATACGCCAAGACGGAGAAATGTACCTTTGAGCAATCAAGTATTCAATTCCTGGGGCTGATAATTTCTGTAGATGGAATCGAGATGGACCCTCAGAAGGTCTCCGCTATCCGGGATTGGCCCGCTCCCACTGACAGAAAAGGGGTCCAGCGTTTCGTGGGATTCGCAAATTTCTATAGGAAATTTATTAAGGGGTTTTCTACTATTATAGCCCCCATCACCAGACTGACCAGGCAGAGTCTGAAGTTTCAATGGTCTCCAGAGGCTCAGGAAGCCTTCTCTACCCTGAAGGACTTATTTGTGTCGGCTTCCATCCTCAAACACCCTGATCCAACCCGGCCCTATATCTTAGAGGTTGATGCCTCTGAGATCGCGGTTGGGGCGATTCTCTCCCAGAGACATGGGCCTAGGGCCCGCTTGCACCCAGTAGCATTCTTCTCCCGCAAGCTAACTGAAGCTGAGGCAAATTATGATGTCGGAGATCGAGAGCTATTGGCCATTAAAGCGGCCCTCGAGGAATGGCGTTACCTACTGGAGGGAGCTACGCATCCAATCCTCATCTACACGGATCACAGAAACCTGGAATACTTGAAGTCCGCCAAGAGGTTGAAGCCACGCCAGGCCAGATGGGCTCTTTTCTTTTCCAGGTTTCTGTTCCACATAACTTATCGTCCGGGTTCCAAGAACACCAAACCGGACGCCCTGTCCCGAATGTACAATGAGCCAGAGACCTCTCCACATCCGGATACCATCCTGGCCTCAGGGAACTTTCTTCTTCTTCAGGCCGATTTGTTGTCCCTGATTAAGCAAGTCTCCGTTGGTGCCACTCCTCCACCTAATGTCACACTTCTGACCCAAGATGAACTTCTCTGGCATGAAGACAACATTTTTGTCCCCCAGGAGGCTCGGGTGCCAGTCCTCAGTGCATGTCATGACCACCCGTTGGCCGGCCATTTCGGCGCCCTCAAGACCACCGAGTTGGTCCAGCGCACCTTTTGGTGGCCCCAGCTGAGATCCGACTGCAAGAGGTATGTGGAGGCTTGTGCCATTTGCATCCGTAATAAAAGCAGCAAGTCCAGGGCCTGGGGTCTGATGAAACCATTACCTGTTCCAGAGAGGCCTTGGCGAATGATTTCGATGGATTTCATTGTAGAGCTTCCTCCATCAGAAGGCCACTCCACAATCTTCGTGGTGGTGGATAGGCTAACCAAGATGGCCCACTTCCTGCCGATGAAGGGCACCCCGTCCGCTGCAGAGACCGCTGAGGTTTTTATTAAAGAGATCGTGAGGCTGCACGGTGTCCCCGCAAACATTATCTCGGATCGGGGTGTGCAGTTCACGTCCAAGTTTTGGAGAGCACTCTGCAGGGCTTTGAAGATTGATCTCTGTCTTTCGTCTGCCTACCACCCACAGACCAATGGGCAAACAGAACGGACGAACCAGACGCTGGAGCAATACTTACGCTGCTTCTCGTCCTTTTCCCAGGACAACTGGACTTCCTTGCTCCCGTTAGCGGAATTCGCCTATAACAACTCCATCCACTCTGCCACTAGTCAGTCTCCATTCTTCGCCAATTACGCCTTCCACCCCTCATTCTTGTCCCAAGACCTGCCTGAAAGCCCGGTACCAGCAGTCCAGGAGAATATCGACTTCTTTAGTGCCAATAACAAGCTTCTGCGGGAGACCATTGCAAAGACCCAAAGACATAATAAAGAAATTTTTGACAGGAGGAGAAGGGGGGAGCTTGAACTTAAGGTTGGGGACCAGGTGTGGCTCTCCACATTGAACCTGAAGATGGCCTGCCCTACTAAAAAGTTGGGGCCAAGGTTTGTGGGTCCCTTCCCAATTGTAAAGAAGATTAACGATGTGGCTTTTGAGCTGAAATTGCCTGAGTCATTCCGGATTCACCCCGTATTCCATGTGGCGTTACTCAAGCCAGCCGTTCCGGACCCCTTCATCAGTCGGAGGATTGTCCCACCTGAACCTGTGGTCGTCGACGGTGAAGTCGAGTACGAGGTGGAGTCTATCTTGGACTGCAGGCGTAGACGGAATCAAGTCCAATTCCTGGTAAAGTGGAAAGGGTACGGACCTGAAGAGAATTCTTGGGAACCTGAATCCAACCTTCATGCCAGAAGATTGATTCTCGCCTTCAGAAGGGCCCATCCTGGTAAAATGGCCCAATTGGGCATCCGGAGGCTGCCCCTTGGGGGGGGCAATGTCATGGTCGGTCCCGAGTCCCAGCAGCCCGTGGAAGACTTACCCACAATGTTGGTCCGTTGAGCGCTGATAGGTCTTCCCGGGCGCGCGTTAGCGCGAACGGACGCACGCGGGTGTGAGCAGGTACGATCGGGCGCACGCGGGTGCGCAGGGTTGCAAACGTGCGCACGCGGGTGCGCGGGGTCACGGTCGGTTGCACGGTTTGACGTGGGCGCGAACGGACGTGCCGTGCGACCGCCCTTGGCGCCCAGAAGGCTTCTTAAGTGATTCATTCTAGTGGGCCGTTGCTGTCCTGTCTACAGCGTTCCTGAGAGTTGCCTCTGATTACCTGATTGTTCCTGTCTCTGATCTACTTCGGCTTGTTCCTGATTATCCTGCCTGCTGCCAGCCCTGACCTTCGGACCTCCTGACTATTCTTCTGCCTTCTCCTTCGGTACCTCTGCTGCCAGCCCGTTGACGACCCGGCTTGTGTTTACCCCGCTTCTGCCTGCTGTTCCAGTCCGTGTTTTGTGACCACCGCTGCCTGCCGCCTGCCTGTCAGCCCTTCCGGTGTGCCCACCTGCTTGCTGCCAGCTGCTGACCTCCAGCCGTTCCAGAGTCACCTGTCTTCATCCACTGCTGTCTGACGCCAGTTCCTGGACCAGGCCCACCTACACGGACTTGGCACTTGTGCCCTCTGCCCTCCAGAACCCCTGTTCTCACCCCCAGGGGGTCTCGAGCCAGAGGCTTATGAGAGGCCGCTCCCTGCACTCCGGGCTCCCACCACCAGGTACGTGACAGCAGCCTTAAAGTAATTGTAAATGAGCAGAGCCCTCTGTAACAGGCCAAGCTGCCCAGCAAAAGTAGTTGAAGCTTGACTTATGACTAAGCCCCACCAGTGTATGAAATGCGTTAGTCAGCCTGTGGAGATAATTTTCCATTTGTTCCAATAAGGTTACATTAAGGACGAGCAAAACAGTGGTGTGAGGCCATAACCACTACAGATCCGCGCTATTGCCAAATGACGGCATTAGCGCGGACCTACATTTCCGGGACGACGTCTATTGACGTCGTCCCGGATACGAGCGGCCTGCGCGCCCCCTGAGGGGCGCGAGCGGCGCGCTCTGTGATCGGCGAGTCCGTGAGACTCGCCTGATCACCGATCCGTGCAAGGGGTCGATCCCGACCCCTTATCACGTGATCAGCTGTCAGCCAATGACAGCTGATCATGTGATAGAACGGAGACGGTAATCGGCTATTATTCCTCCTCGCGCTGACAGCGCGAGGAGAGAAAAAAAAAGCCGATCACCGGCGGCCGTGATCGGGACATCAGTCCCGATCACGGCCAGCAATACAGCTGACCACCTGCCCCCTGCCAGTGCCCACCTGCCCACCGCCGTGCCATCCTGAATAAAAGTAAGTGCCCCCATCAGTGCCCCCCATCAGTGCCCATAGTGCCCACAGTGCCACCTACAGTGCCACCCACAATGCCACCCACAGTGCCATCCAGCAGTGCCACCAACAGTGCCACCCACAGTGCCCACAATCTGCCTCAAAGGTGCTGCGACCCAGTGCCGCCCATCAGTGCCCAGCAGTGCCGCCCATCAGTGCCCAGCAGTGCCGCCCATCAGTGCCCAGCAGTGCCACCTATCAGAGCCACCTATCAGTGCCACCTATCAGTGCCCATCAGTCCCATCTATCAGTGGTACCTATCAGTGCCCATCCGTGCCACCCATCCTTGCCACTTATCCGTGCCACCCATCCATGCCATCTTATCTGTGCCCATCTTTGCCCATCAGTGCCGCCTTATCTGTGCCCATCGGTGCCGCCTTATCTGTGCCTATTAGTGCCGCCTTAACTATGCCTATCAGTGCCCACCAGTGCAGCCTATCAGTGCCCACCAATGCAGCCCATCAGTGCCCACCAATGCAGCCCATCAGTGCCCACCAATGCAGCCATCAGTGCCGCCTAATCAGCGCACTTCAATGAAGGAGAAAAATGACCCGTTTGCAAAATTTTATAACAAACTATTAAAACATGATTTATTTATTTTTTATTTTTTGCATCTTTTTTTGTTTGTTTAGCAAAAAATAAAACTCCGAGCTGTAACTAAATACCACAAAAAGAAAGCTCTATTTGTGGGAAAAAAATGATAAAAATTTCATTTGGGTACAGTGTTGTATGCCCGCGCAATTGTCATTCAAAGTGCATCAGCGCTGAAAGCTGAAAATTGGTCTGGGACTGAGGGGGGTTTAAGTGCCCAGTAAGCAAGTGGTTAAAATAATTGTAAGCAAGCAGGGCCCTCTGATTCCTCCTGTATTGAATTGTATTGTAATTGTACAGGTCTGCCCTCATGTTATAAAGTGCTGTGCAAACTGTTGGCGCTATATAAATCCTGTATTATAATAATAATAATTAAAATATTTTATTTTTTAAATAAAATAACAAATAATATAATAAAATAACAAACGTATACTTACCTGCTATTTGCAATGGCTTTGTACAGAGCTGCCCTGATCCTCCTCTTCCTGGGACCTCACTGGTGCTCCTGGCTCACCCCCCTCGTCGACTGCCCCAAAGCAAGCAGCTTGCTATGACGGCACTCATGTGTGCTTGCTCCTTAACCCTGTGTGGCTCAGCCCTGCCTTACTGCCTGTGACTGATAGCAGCAGGAGAAAAATGGCTGTGGCTGAGCCAACGAGGAGGGAGAGAGCCGCTGCTCTTGTGCACATCACTAGATTGAGATCAGGCTCCGGTAAGTATAGGGTGGTGGTTGGGGGATGGGGGACTGCATGGCAAAGGCTTTTTTCCTTAAGGCTGCTTTCACACTGGGGCGGGAGCAGCGTCGGCGGTAAAGCGCCGCTATTTTTAGCGGCGCTTTACCGTCGTTTTAGCGGCGGTCTGCGGGCGCTAGTGGGGTGGTTTTAACCCCCGCTAGCGGCCGAAAAAGGGTTAAACCCGCCCACAAAGCGTCGCTGCAGCGGCGCTTTGCCGGCGGTATTGCCGCGGTGTCCCATTGATTTCAATGGGTAGGAGCGGTATAGGAGCGGTGAATACACCGCTCCTTCACCGCTCCAAAAGATGCGGCTAGCAGGACTTTTTTCACCGTCCTGCCAGCGCATCGCTCCAGTGTGAAAGCCCTCCGGCTTTCACACTGGAGTTAAAGGGGCCGGTTTTTTCAGGCGCTACACAGGCGCTATTTTTAGCGCTGTAACGCCTGAATACCGCCCCAGTGTGAAAGCAGCCTAATGCAGTGAATACTTCTGCCTTTAGAACCACTTTAATATTTTGTAAAAGTAATTGAAGGGTGACAACATTACTGAGCAATTTCAATGAAAAATGAACAGCATTATTACCCTATTACAGGAAGTGGAACATGAATGCATCTACTAACAGGATCTGGACAGGTAATAAAACTAGGTTATTTCATCTTTTCTTCTGATGCATTTTTTGAACCTTTAGCTGAACCTTTATCTTCAATTTAAAGTGGTAGTAAACCACAACTGAAGAAAATAAAAGTTCCCTGCAAGACAATGTCATAATGTGCTAGTATACATCGCATACTAGCACATTATGAGAGTCTTACCTTAAAATGAAGCCCTCCGGCAGCATGCTGTCACTGTTGGGAGGGCTTTCATCTTCACCTGGTCTCCCTTCTGGGTACATGGCCTTCGGCTACATGATGACTTCACACCCATGCATGCACACGGGAACCACCGTTTATGGCATGGGCACTGAAGGTCTGGCATAGTATGCCAGAACTTTAGAGTGCATGTGCCAGTGATGTAACCAGCTGCATGAATTCTGAATATTTCCTAAACAGGGCAAGTTTTTGAGATATTTACAGTACCTACAGGCAGGGCTGCTGATAAGGCAGTACAGCCAGTCCTCCTGTACGTACTTTTAAAAGGGGGGCCCTGGCACCTGCTGAGCAGGAGGGCTGGCTGTACTGTCTTATTGCAGACACGATTCTCTTCCGTCTCCCACTAACACACTACCAGCTTCTCCTCTTCTCGCTTCCTCCTGCAGCACTGCAGGGGGATTGGTTCTGGCACATGAGCCCCTTCCATCTGCTGTCTGGGCTCCCCTGTGTGCCACTTCCCCCCACAGCGCTGCTAGCTTCCCTCTCCACCAGCAGCTGCTACGGGCACACAGGGGGATGTCATTTACTGGCCCCTTCCTTTCCTGAATAAACACCATAAGCGATTGTTACCAGTCACTCCTGTGTCCATTCAATCTTCGAAGCATAATAAACTGTGTTTACTATGGTTCAGTTTGTGAATGAGCAGTAAGCCTCAGAGTGATTCCTATATGTTCATCTGTGCAGCTGAGGCTGTCGAGAAAGCGACTGATAAATCTATGTCCTCATTCCCCTTCAGCCGGGGGGTCCCTGTCAGGTAGACTGTATGGGGCCCTGCGATTTCTAACAGTAGCCCTGCCTACAGGTAAGCCTTATTATAGACTTACCTGTAGCTGACACACCGCATCTCCGATCACAGTAAAGAGCTTCTGGCATAGGCTATTTACCATGTGATCAGCTGTGTCCAATCACAGCTGATCACAATGTGAATAGAAAGTACCGGTTTTTGAGCTAAGAGAGCTAATAAGCGGCTTTCCTGACAGGGGGTATCTGCAGCTCCACCAGTTATGCCAATCAGTGCCCATCAGTGATGCCTCTCAGTGCTTCCTCATCCATGCTGCCCATCAGTGCTGCATATTAGTGCCTCCTCATCAGTACCCATCAGTGGCACTTCATCAGTGCCCATCAGTGCAGACTCATCAGCACACATCAGTGAAGGAGAAAATTACTTATTTACAAAAATTTGAAACAAACAGAAAAAAAAGTTGTTTTTTTTCAATTCAGTCTTTTTTGTTTGTTTATCAAAAAATAAAAAACTCAGTGGTGATTAAGCACCCAAAGACAAAGCCGTGGGGGGCATCGGTGGTAAATCGGCGCTATTTTTAGCGGCGCTTTACCGTTGCTTTAGCGGCACTATTTGGCTGCTAGTGGGGCGGTTTCAACCCCCCCGCTAGCGTCTGAAAAGAGGTTAAGTTCACCCGTAAAATGGCAATAAACAACAGCGCTGCCTCATTGATTTCAATGGGTAGCAGCGGTGGAGCAGCAGTGGAGGAGTGGTGATCGCTCCTTCACCGCTCCAAAGAAGCTGCTGTCGGGACTTTTTGTGGCGCCCTGTCAGCGCACCGCTCCAGTGTGAAAGCCCTCGGGCTTTCACACTGGAGTGAAAGGAGCCACTTTTTTCAGGGGCTATTTTTAGCGATGCAGCGCCTGAAAAACACTGACAGTGTGAAATGGGTCTAATGGTTGTGTGTTGAGTTATTTTGAGGGGACAGCAAATTTACACTGTTATACAAGCTGTACACTCACTACTTTACATTGTAGCAAAGTGTCATTTCTTCAGTGTTGTCACATGAAAAGGTAGAATAAAATATGTACAAAATCGTGAAGGGTGTACTCACTTTGTGAGATACTGTATTCATTAATTAATTAATAATTTTTTTTCCCCAGGCTGGAACTCTTCTTTAACCACTTACTGACCACTGCACACTGTAATACGGCGGCACAATGGCAGCGGTGGGCAAATGAGCTTACCTGTACGTCCCCTTTAATTGGCGGGGCTAGCGGGCGCACACGTGCCACGGCCGGCGATCGTGTCATGGAGTTGCAGAACGGGGAAGTGCCTATGTAAACAAGGAATTTCCCCGTTCTGCCTAGTGACATGACAGAGATCACTCCTCCCTGTCATTGGGAGCAATGATCGCTGTCATGTGAGTTGTAGCCCCTCCCCTTCCCAGGACACACTTAACCTCTTGATCGCCCCCTAGTGTTTAACCCCTTCCCTGCCAGTGTCATTTACACAGTAATCAGTGCATTTTTATAGCACTGATCTCTGTATAAATGACATTTCTTCAGTGTTGTCATGAAGAGATATTATAAAATATTTACAAAAACGTGAGGGGTGTACTCACTTTTGTGAAATACTGTATCTCCACTGTTTGGTTCTATAGTGGTTTCACTTGGTTGGCCACTTGGATGTAGCTTTTCATACCTGCTTGTGGACTATCCATGGGTTCATAATCATCTTCCATCTATTAGACCTCTTTCACACCGAGGACATTTTGCAGGTGCTATAGCATTAGAAATAGCACCTGCAATCCGCCCTCAAACTGCTGCTCCTTTGTCTCCAGTGTGAAAGTCCTGAGGGCTTTCACACCAGAGCGTTGCGCTCGCAGGACGTCCGGAAAAGTCCTGCCAGCAGCTTCTTTGGAGCGGTGAAGGAGCGATGTGTTTACCGCTCCTCCAACGCTGCTCCCCATTGAAATCAATGGGGCAGCGTTGTATTACCGCCGGCAAAACGCTGCTATTGCGGCGTATTGCGGGCGGTTTTAACCCTTTATCGGCCGCTAGTGGGGGTAAAAGGCGTAAAATCCGATGGTAAAACGCAGCTAAAAATAGCAGCGTTTTACCGCCGACGCTATAGGGTGAAAGGGGTCTTATTGTCACCAAATTTCCTTTCTTGTATACTGCCTATAATGACAATACTATTTTGTACTAAATTGTGCTACTCAATGTTTTTTCTTGTTATTCCAATTCTTAAAGCGGAGGTCCACCCTAAAATGGACCTCCGCTCATCGGAATCCCCCCCCCTCCGGCGCCACAATCGGCACCTTTCAGGGGGGAGGGGGGTGCAGTTACCTGGATAATCCAGGTAACTGCACCCACTTCCGGGCTAGCTCTCTGCGGAACGGGGCGCACGTTACGCCCCGTTCCGCAAGCGCCCGCCCCCTTCAGCAAGTGCCCCGCTGCCTGCTGGGAAACACACAGCTCCCAGAGGCAGCGGGGACCGTCCGGATTGCGCCGCGTGGCTCGCGCATGCGCAGTAGGGAACCGGGAAATGAAGCCGAAAGGCTCCACTTCCTGATTCCCATACCCAAGATGGCGGCGGGACCCGGCAGCCGAGCGAGCGATCGGCTTCGGGTGCCGACATCGCGGGTGCGCTGGACAGGTAAGTGTCACTATTTAAAAGTCAGCAGCTGCAGTATTTGTAGCTGCTGGCTTTTAAAAAAAAAAAAAAAAAAACGCGGAGTCCCGGTGGACTCCTGCTTTAATAAAAAAGATTGACACAGAAAAAGGGTGGGAGAGAAGAAATATGAGAGATGGGAAGAGTGGGAGTAGCAATAGATGCCGGGGAAGTTACATATTTCTGATAAAATAGAGAGGAAAAAGCAATCCCAGACTACTCGTAAAGTAACACAATCTGCCCAATTACAGTGTCTTCAGTGAGAATACCCAGATCCTTGCACTGGTCCTAATAGCAGAAGGTGGGATTCATAAACCTTATCCTGGATAAGGAGAGGAGGTGAGGGGTTAATGAGAGACATGTGCTGTTTTCTAGGCTCAAAAATGTTATCACTTTAGGCCAAGTATATTACAATCTGATAGAAAATGCATCCTGCAGGCCTTCCATATATGAAGGCTGTATATAAATGAAAAAGGAACATTGGTGTTTATTCACGTTCTTGACTTTACTTACTACCTTGCTGAATTGTTTTTGTGTTGCCTGCTGCCCAGCTGTGACCTCCTGTGGTGTGATTTGTGGTCATGGTACCATTTGGTGACAGCTGAAAAAGTGTCAAGAGAGATGGTAAAAACAACTCTTTGGATTTGTTGGATACAAACTTACATGGTGACGGCAACAAATTTCACAGAAGGCGATCATTGCTAATAAAAGTACCCCCACATGATCAGAAGATCGACTTAGGCCTTTCTCAACCTTTTTAAGTGGGAGGAACCCTTGAAATAACTTCATGGGCTCATGGCGGACTGACAACTCATGGGACCCCCGGGCAATAGGAGATTATGGGGCCCCCAGGCAATCAGAGATTATAGGGCCACACAGTATACACAAATGCCGCGTACACACAATCGAATTGTCCAGCAGACTTAGTCCGGCAAACAATCCGGCAAACAATCCACCGGACTTTCTAACGAACGGACTTCACACGAACGGGCTACACACGGACACTCCGAATGTCCGGCGATTTCTAACGCGGTGACGTACAGCACATATGACGGGACTAGAAAAAGGAAGTTCAATAGCCAGTAGCCAATAGCTTCCTTCTCGTACTTGCTTCTGAGCATGCGTCATTCTTAGTCCGCCGGACTAGCACACTGACGAACGGGTTGTCCATTGAAAGCCAAGTCTGGCGGACCAATTTTGATGCAAAACTACTTTCTAAGTCTGCCGGACTTTACAATGAAAAAGTCCGCTGGAGCCCACACACGCCGGACAATTCGATCGTGTGTACGCGGCAAAACACACACACACACACAGTATACAATCACACAGTATACACATACATGTACACACAGTATACACATACATGTACACACAGTATACAATCACACAGTATACACATACATGTACACACAGTATACAATCACACAGTATACCCATACATGTACACACAGTATACAATCACACAGTATACAAATACATGTACACACAGTATACACAGACATGTTTCTATTGGCTGAGAAGGTAGTGGAGAGGTGGGGCAGCTATAATCTCTGGATTTTTAGGCCAAAGGGATGTCGGTAAGGGACATTTCAGAGATAGATGTAAAAAAAAACATAGATTTTTACATACTGTCCCTGGTTTTACTGAGGCTGGTAACCCTGGTGGGGCCCCCTAGTGGCCCAGGGCCCTCGGGCAATGCCCGAGTGGCCGAATGGTCAGTTTGCCCCTGATGGAACCCCTGTTAATAAATATTAAAGCTCATGGTACATTAGTATGACAGGTTATGGGAAGAATGCCCCTTGCATTGGTGGTCACCAGGAGAATTGCTCCTTTTACGAGTTCCTGGGACAAGGTCACCTAAAGCCCAGGGCGATCGTGCAAAACTGTGCCCCGCCTTTCCCCCCCCCCCATAAAAATTGAGGACTAACCTGCATGATTACCACCTAAGATAATTCCCAGTACAAATCTCTGCCCCCTCCATCCTGCAAATCCCCCCAGCACAAATGCCCAAAAAAAATCCTCCACCCCTAAAATGTCCCCTCCGAGTACACAACCCCCCCACCCCACACTAAATCCACCTCCTAGCACCAACACTCCCCAATCATCCCTACTAGCACAAATCACCCCCATTCTCCTCCTAGGACATATCCCCTCTACCATCACGTCTAGCCCATGTCCCCCCTCCTAGCACAAATACTCTTCTCCCACCCCCCTTCACAACACAAATCTCCATGAATCACCACTCCTGGCACACACAGCCAAATTTCCCCTCCTAGAACAGTTATTTTCCTTTGCTGCCCCCCAAATTCCTCCTCTCAATGCAAATCCCCTCAATCTCCTCACGGTGCCCCCCCCCCCCCCACCTCACATGATGCCACAAGTTACCAGAAAGAAGCCTTTACGGTTCAAGTTCCACAAAAAGCCTGGTTACAATATACCCAACAACACCTTGACATGCCTCATTGGCTTTTTTGTGGCATTGGCGCAGTAAAGGATTCCTTCTGGCAACTTGACCATGCAGCTCTTTTTTGTTTAAGTATCATCGCATTATGCGCCTTAAAAACAACCACGCCATCTTTTTCCAGAGCAGCCTGTATTTCTCCTGAGGTTACCTGTGGGTTTATCTTTGTATCCCGAACAGTTCCTGTGGCAGTTGTGGCTGAAATCTTTCTTGATCTACCTGATCTTGGCTTGGTATAAAGAGATCCCCAAAGTTTCCCACTTCATTAAGTGATTGAACAGTACTGACTGGCATCTTCAAGGCTTTGGATATCTTTTTATCTCCTTTTCCATCTTTGTAAAGTTTCATTACCTTGTTACGCAGGTCTTTTGACTGTTCTTTTCTCCTGATGGCTCAGTGTCTAGCCTGCTTAGTGCATCTATGTGGGAGCTAACAAACTCATTGACGGGAAGGCCTGGCTTGCAGTCTCCACTCTAAGCCCCTGTACACACGGTCGGAGATTTCGACAACCAAATCCGTCTGATTTTGTCCGTCGGATTTTGTCCGTCGGATCTTGTCCGAAACTGTTGCATACACACGGTCGGACTAAGTTGTCGAAAAATCCGATCATTCAGAACGTGATGACATAATTTCGTTACGATGGGGCTACGTTCAGGCTAGTAGCCAATAGCTTTGATGTAGGAATTTGATCTGAGCATGCGTGGCACTTGGTTCGATCAAAATTCTCTACACATGATCGGAGTATGTCCGATCGAACCAGTTGGTCGGAAAATATTTCCAACAAGTTGGAAAATTGGGTCCGACGGATATTCCGACGGAATCAGTCCGATGCATACCACACACAGTCGGATTATCCAACAACACGGTCCGATAGGACACATTCCGACGGATTCTCCGACCGTGTGTACAAGGGCTGTCATCCCAAAGGTTTTCTATTGGGTTGAGGTCAGGACGCTGTGCGGGTCAGTCAAGTTCATCCACCCCAAACTTGCTCATCAATGTCTTTATGGACCTTGCTTTGTGCACTGGTTCAAATAATTTGGTGGAGGGGGGATTATAGTGTGGGGATGTTTTTCAGGGGTTGGGCTTGGCCCCTTAGTTCCAGTGAAGGGAACTCTTAAAGAAGAACTGCAGTCTGCTCACATAATTTGTAATAAAAAGATCTTTGCCATTCTGAAGCTTCCCTCCAACCACTTTGCATATTATTTTATATATACTGTGGTTCTATACTTGCCAAATATGCTGCAGAAATCTCCCTCCACTGAGTCTGGCTGCAGCCATTTTAACTGTGGGCAGATGAAGCTGCTGCCTGTCCACTTCCTGGATTTACACAGACACAGAGAGGCATACCTCCAGCTCTGAAGCTCTCATTGGCCATCTTATGACTGAGAGAGAGAGCTGTGCATGATGTCATAAGCCTAGGCTTTTTACCAGACAAGAAACAGAAAGTGGGCTGTATAAGGTATTTACTGGCAGAAAAAAATGTTTTACTATCCAAAGTTAAAACAACAAGGGCAGAAAATTTAACAGATGGAAAGTTGAAAAAATGACTGAAGGTCCACTTTACGGCGCCAGCATACCAAGACATCCTGGACAATTTCATGCTCCCAAATTTGTGGGAACAGTTTGGGGATGGCCCCTTCTTGTTCCAACATGACTGCGCACCATTGCACAAAGCAAGGTCCATGAAGACCTGGATGAGCGAGTTTGGGGTGTAGGAACTTGACTGGCCTGCACAGACTCCTGACCACAACCCGATAGAACAGAGCGGAGACTGTGAGCCAGGCCTTCTCATCAACATCAGTGTCTGACCTCACAAATGCGCTTCTGGAAGAATAGTCAATTATTCCCATAGACACACTCCTAAACCTTGTGGACAGCCTTCCCAGAAGAGGTGAAGCTGTTATAGCTGCAAAGGGTGGGCCAACTCAACATTGAACCCTACGGACTAAGACTGGGATGGCATTAAAGTTCATGTGCGTGTAAAGGCAGGCGTCCTAATACTTTTTGGTAGTATAGTGTAATCTATGTGGAGTTTGTTAGGTTTGTGTGAACTATTACCCAAAAAACCTAGTTCTAGGTTACTTTGCTTCTACACATACTGGCCCTGTGAGGTGTCTGTACGACTGTACTAAGGATGTTGCACTGTAGACGTCTTCTGGGACATATGCTTAGGTGATCAGTCTACATCAGTGGTGGTGAGCTTACAAGGCATAGGGGGCTTCAGCTGTGTGAGTGTGAACGGGTGGGGGGTAAACAACATTTTCCCAGAGATTGGGCTTTAAAGTGACCCTGTCACCACAGGGGGGGAGCCTAAACAGAAGGCAGAATGTTAAAAAAAAAAAGCATGCTTATATTTACTTTTCTGGCAGCCTTTGTGTTGAAAAGCCACCGTCTTATTGCTTCCCATCCACTGCAAGTATTGAACCCCCTGGTTGAGTTGAATATCTGACACCTCTGCGGCATAAAGTGGTTCATCTTGATGGCTTCTACATACTTTAGTGATGTACTTGCCTGCGGGAGGAACCACAGCATGTGTCAGGGGAACAGATATCTTACACACAGGGCTGCTGATAAGGCAGTACAGCCAACCCTCCTGTACCGGGACCGGGCCCCATCAGTTTAAAAGGGGGGTGCACGCACCTGCTGAGCAGGATGGCTACTCTACTGTCTTTTTGCAGACACAATCCTCTTCTCCCTCCCTCTGGCAGCACTGCAAGGGGATTAGTTTTGGCACATGAGCCCCTTCAATCTGCTGTCTGGGCCCCCCTCTGTGCCCCTTTCCCCCACAGCTGTGCCAGCTTCCCTCCTCTCCCACCGGCAGCTGCTATGGGCACACAGGGGGATGTAATTTACTGGCCCCTTCCTTTCCTGAATGAACACACTGAGTAATCCTTACCAATCACTCATATGTCCATTCATCACTGACGCATAGTAAACTGCATTTACTATGCTTCAGTTTGTGAATGAGCAGTAAACCTCAGAGTGATTCAAATTTTTTTTATCTGTGCAGCCAAGGCTGTAGAGAAAAGGACTGATAAATCTATATCCTCAGTTATCTTCGGCCAGGGGAGGTGGGGGGCCCTGTCAATTAGGCTGTTTGGGGCCCTGTGATTTCTAACAGCAGCCCTGCTTACACATCCCGTTATGTGGAATACATGCAGCATCTGGAGAGCACTAAAGCCTCATACACACAATTGGACTTTCCGATGGGAAATGTGTGATGACAGGCTGTTGGTGGTAAATCCGAGCGTTTGAACGCTCCATCGCACAAACGTTGGATAGCAGGTTTTAAAATTTTCCGAGGACAAATGTTTGTTGTCTGATTTTCCGAGCGTGGGTACACAAGTTCGTCGGACAAGAGTCCAAAGTACAAACACGCATGCTCGGAAGCAAGGACGAGCCAGAAGTGGTCGGTCTTGTAAACTAGCGTTCGTAATGGAGAATTAACATTATTGACGCACCAAATTATGAAAGCACTAAAGAGCTGAAAAACAAAATAGTACGCCTCTACATTCGTATTTGTTGGTCAACAATTGTGTGCAGTGTGTATGCAAGACAAGTTTGGGCCAACTCCCTTCGGACAAAAATCCACGGTTTTGTTGGTGAACAATCCAATTGTGTGTACAATGCTTAATGCACACATTTTTCAGCTCATGAGCCACTGGAAAGATAAGTATACTTAGGCCGCGTACACACGGGCGGATTGTCTGTCCAACTTAGTCTGCTGAACCGTGTTTCAGCGGACAATCCGCTCGTGTGTGGGCTTCAGCGGACTTTTTCAGCGGACAGTCCGACGGACTTTGTCTTTCAGAATTTCCGTAATTTTGTCCGCTGAAACTTGGTTTTGTCCGTCCAAACTTGGTTTCAGCGGACAGTCCGCTCGTGTGTAGGCAAGTTGGACGAACTAAGTATGGCGCATGCTCAGAAAGGGTTTACACGGCCGAAGGTTGCATTGCAGTGTATTGGACGTTGTTTTTCTAGTCCCGTCGTACGTGCTGTACACGTCATCACGCACGTTTTCAGCGGACTGTCTGTTCATCGTGTGTGGTCAAGTCCGTTCATTCAAAAGTTGAACGGACTGTCTGTCGGATTGTCTGACGAACTTAGTTGGGCGGACAATCCGCCCGTGTGTACACGGCCTAACTCTTCATTATAGGCTGCCTTGTAGTTAGAAACGACTGTATGTTGAGGCAAAGGCAAAATAACAGGTTCACTTTAATGTTCCCCTCACTAGCAGCACATGCTCATCTTTCTGCCCCTTTCACACTGGGACGCTTTGCAGGCGCTACAGCGCTAAACATAGCTACTGCAAAGCGCCCTGAAACAGCCGCTGCTGTCTCTCCAGTGTGAGAGCCCGAGGGCTTTCACACTGGAGTGGTGCGCTTGCAGGACGGTCAGAAAAGTCCTGCAAGCCGCATCTTTGGAGTGCTGTAGGAGCGCCGCTTTGTGGGCGGTTTTAACCCTTTTTTGCCCGCTAGCAGGGGCTAAAACTGCTCCGCTAGCGGGCGCGTAGCGCCGCTAAAATGATAGTAAAGCGGCACTAAATATAGCCACCAGGTACTTTAGGGTTTGGAGGTGTATGTGACTTACTCCACTATGAGAATACTGCTTGGTGATTGGCCCAGCACTATAACATGAGCCTGGCGATACAATCTGTGCATACACCAAGTGGAGATCAGACTAAGGCTCCATGCACACTCAAGCTCAAAAAAGCTTTTTCTGGACGCCAGATTGCTGGCAGAAAACGCTGGTTGAAAAACTTGCTTTTAACAGCGTTTTGTACTAGCGTTTATGAGCGTTTATGAGCGTTTATTAGCGTTAGCGTTTATGGGCGTTTTCAATAAAAATACACAGAGGACACTCCAAAATTCCCACAGTACATTCCAAACTCCCACAATGCATTGAAAAAATAGAATGCCGAACACTAATTAACGCGCGTTTATGAGCGTTTATAAGCGTTTATGAGCGTTTATAAGCGTTTATGAGCGTTTATCGTTTTTTGGCGGTGAAAAACTGCACTTTGAACGCGAATTTCTGGCGTTCAGAAAAAAGCCCATAAACTCCACTGCTCATTAAAGTGGTAGTATGGTCAATTTTTTAACTTTTACCTACAGGAAAGCCTATAATAAGGCTTACCTGTAGGTAAAAATAATATCTCCTAAACCTGTACGGTTTAGGAGATATTCCCCCCGGTATGCGCCGCTGACTGCAGCGGCGCATGCGCACAAGGGGGTTCTCTCCGTGAAAATCCGGCAGCGCTCGTGCGGCCGGACTGAAATCTCCCGCGCGCATGCGCGGGAGTGACGATATCGCGGCTCCGGCCACTCACAGCGCCGGAGCCGCGATACCCGGAAGAGACGCCGAGGGAGCATGTCGGCTCCCTCGGCATGGATCGGGCCAGATGTCGGGGCCTCGTTCTAAGGTAAGTATTTCATAATGAGCTAGTATGCGGTGCATACTAGCTCATTATGCATTTTGCTTTGCAGGTTTAAAAAAAAAAAAATAAAAATGCGGGTTTACTACCGCTTTAAAGCTGAAAAACGTCCATGTGTGCATGGACACATAGGCTAACATAGAGTGGAGTTTATGGGCTCCAATAAACTGCAGTTTATCAGCTCCAGTGTGCATGGAGCCTTATACAGCGCTCCGCAGCTGAGCCAAGTAACAGGGGTGTAAAAGGAGGGTAAAATCATTCCCCTGAGTTGAGGGGGGGGGGGTTGCTTTGGCTTTCATCAGTTAAAGCACAGATTCCCTTTAATTGACCTTAGGTTCACACTGATGCGGTGCAGGATTTGCAATGAATCCTGTACTTTTCCCGCACAGCATCACAATCGCACTCCATTCATGTGAATCGCTGCGGGTGTCAATTGTAACTTAGCGACACCCCAAAAACGGTTTGCAAAACGCAGTGCGATTGGCAGAATCGTATCGCATAGGTGTGAACACCCATGCGATCCGATTCAAGTGCAGCAAAAAAAAAAAAAGAAGGTGCATGCGAGAGTGAACCTAAGCTTAACAATGTGCAGACAACACAGTGATAACGCTTTTGAACAAATAACTGTGATAGAGCCTGAGCCCTGGTTCACACTGATGCAATGCTAGAAAAAAGCACAAGATTTGCTGCATTTCCCCATATTGCATCCTACTGCATGGCGTCCAAGAGATCTGCTGTGGGTTTCAATGTTAAATTAACGACACCCTAAACAGATCGCAATACGCAGTTGGCAATTGGCAGAATCGCATCACATGGGTGTTCACACCCATGCGATGCAATTCAGGTGCGGGGGAAAAAAAAGGGTCCTGTACCACTTTAGTACAGATGCGATGCAATTTGAGCCATATAAAAATGTATGGCTTAAATCTGTGTGATTCCTGTGGGAATCACATGCAGGGTTTTGCATGCACCAATCTGAACCTAGGCTAAAGCCGCATTTCTCTCTACTTTAAATTCTTAAATTCCTCTCTATTATCTTCTAACGAAGATATGTGCTAATTATGCAGCTTGAATTCTTAAAAAGTTGTCATTGTATTTATTCTTTTCCCCTTTAAAAGAAGACGCACTACTTTTGACCCTTCTGCATATTTTGGGGCCCCTGGGCAGATATGGCGCTGGGGCCCTAGAGCATTTTTACAGCTGTTCTACATGAACCCAAAAAAACATCATCTCATGAGCTAGTTATCACAAGAACGTTTAATGTGGATTTAATATACTAAAATCAACACATATTACATTGCACAGAGATAAAGAAATAGTTGTAGAAGGGTGTAACCAGCTTTTGGATGGAGAAGCGACCCACCCTGCTTCCTTTGTTCAAATGCTGAACAGATTTCTATACAAGAAGGAAAATAGATTCACTTTCTCCGGCATGCGAGGCTGACCCTTTTCTATCCATTTGGCTTCATCCTTACATAGTTAGGTTACCTAAAGAGACCCTGTCAGGAATATCAACATGGCCAAAACGAATACCCTGCAGAAAAAAGAACATTAATACTTGCCATACCTATCTCTGCCACTAAAAATACCACTCTATTCATTGACGTCTTCTGCAGAAACCAGCACTTCCAAAATGTCTAAAACTCAGTTAATTGCTCTTCCCCGAAGGGGCCGCTGAGAATGACCCAGGTCTCCCTTGCTAAAATACCGCAGTCACCGTTCCAAGCCCACCGATAACACAAGCTCAGTCTAGGATGCATGTGTCGAATCCGGCACCCCAGGCCATTTTATGTGGCCCTCACGCCTCTCCTGCAGCTGTGGCACCCTCATCTGTCTCAGCAGTTGGCAGCAGAGAGGAGGACAGAACTCATCCTACAAATCCTGCGCCTCTGTGTGCAACTGCTGGCATGCCCTCGTCTCTGCCTTCCCTGGGTTCAGAATTCAGCAGATTCCGGCAGCTGACTCCAGTCCTCCTCTGGTCCTCCTCCAGACCCTGCACTTTCTGCTTCCCAGCTCGGCCCGCAGCTTCTTCCCGGCAGCAGCACAAGATAAGGGTGGTGGACTGTGATGTAAGGGAGGGTGGGGGATTCTTGGCTTCTGATGGTGGGGGGCTTTTAACATCTGTTGTAATGGGGGGGGGGGGGGTGCTCTGGACATCTGCTTCTAATTATAATGATAATAATACAATTCTATGCCAATTAAAAAGGTGCGTCAAACACTGTATCATTCACAATAAACTTTATTGAAGACTGTTCAAACAGGACATCAGGGCAGGACCATGTTCTGTCTGAGCAGTCTCCAATAAAGTTTCTTGTGGATGATTCCAGCCATGTGCGACGCTCCTTTTCAGACTTGCATCATCTGCTACAGGAGTGTGTGGGCTTTGTGTCGGTCTACACCTGCCCTTGTCATCTTAACCACTTTCAGACCGGACCAATTTGCTGGTCAAAGACCAGACCACTTTTTGCGATTCGGCACTGCGTCGCTTTAAGGCTGGGTTCACACCGCTGCGGGGGGAGAACCGGATGTGATTCACACAGCAAATCACATCCGATCTCCGTAGCGCTGCGAGTTCAGCCATACAGATAGTATGGCTGAACTCGCAGCGGTCCCGCAGCAAACTCGCACGGGACCCTTTTTTGGGTCCGCAACGGAATCGGATCGCATGGGGGTTCACACCATGCGATCCGATTCCTGTGCGAGTCGGCAGATCGCACTGCGATATGCCGACGGATCTGGGGGTGTCATTAACATAACATTGACACCCCCAGCCGTCCGCATAGGGCAGTGTGAACTGCCGGCGGGAGGTATGCGATGCGGGAAAACGCCGCGGATTCGCGGCGTTCCCGCATCGCAGCAATGTGAACCTAGCCTAACTGACAATTGCGCGGTCGTGCGACGTGGCTCCCGAACAAAATTGACGTCCTTTTTTCCCCACAAATAGAGCTTTCTTTTGGTGGTATTTGATCACCCCTGCGGTTTTTATTTTTTGCGCTATAAACAAAAATAGAGCGACAATTTTGAAAAAAACGCATTATTTTTTACTTTTTGTTATAATAAATATCCCCCAAAAATATATAAAAAAACATTTTTTTCCCTCAGTTTAGGCCAATTAGGCCGATTTAGGCCGACGTATTCTTCTACATATTTTTGGTAAAAAAAATCGCAATAAGCGATTATTGATTGGTTTGCGCAAAAGTTATAGCGTTTACAAAATAGGGATAGTTTTATAGCATTTTTATTAATAATTTTTTATTATTTTTTTTTTACTAGTAATGGAGGCGATCAGCGATTTTTATTGTGACTGCGACATTGTGGGGGACCCATCGGACATTTTTGACACATTTTTGGGACCATTGTCATTTATACAGTAATAACTGCTATATAAATGCAGTGATTCCTGTGTAAATGACACTGGCAGTGAAGGGGTTAACCAGTGGGTAGCAGTGTAGGTGTTAAGTGTTCCTAGGGGTGTGTTACTAACTGTGGGGGGGTTGGGCTTTCATTTAGTGAACACTGATCTCTGCTCCAATCACATGGAGCAGAGATCAGCGTTACTAGTTGCTAGGCAGAATGGAGAAATGCTGTTTACAACGGCATTTCTTCATTTTGCCGCTCCGTGAGACGATCGCGGATATGCCCGCGGCGATCGAGTCCGCGGGTCCCACGACCGGACTAACGGGGGTCCCGACCAGCGCGGGAGCGCGCCGCCGCCGGCGCGCTCCCGATGGCAGGGCGGCAAATTTAAAGGAACGTACATGTACGCCCATTTGCCTGCCCGTGCCATTCTGTCGACGTATATCGTCGTGCGCTGGTCGGCAAGTGGTTAAAGGGGAGTTTCACCCATTTTATGCACTTGCTCTCTATGGTATCCCCTCTGAGCATTTTTTCCCAATGCAAATTCTTTTTTTTTTAATGGTAATACCTTTTACAGTCTTCTTTCTCCTGCTCCTAGGATGGTGGCGTCATGTATCCCAGGAGTCCTTGTGAATCGCCTAGTGACGAAATCTCGTGTTATTTCCAGACCGTTGCTACTGCAACGTGTCAGGAGGAAGGAGCGCCATGCGGTGACATTACTGCACAGGCACAAGGTCGGGAAGTGCATGCTGGGTAGCCAGCTGCATCTAGTCCCGGAAATAGATACCAGAGGGCTTCAGATGCCCATAGTGGACATGGACCCCGCCAGCTTCCCAGATCAAGGTAGTCTTTCTTTATTTGAAACTGAAATTAACTGGAATACACTATAGGCACTATCTATGCTAAGTGGCAGATAATGTTGAACAAATGACAGCGGCGTTTAAAACGAATTTTTTGACTTGGGGGACTGGAACTCCGCTTTAAGTCTGAAGATATTACTAAAATCAGTAATAATCAAATGCAGAGGCAATTATTTAATATAATAAAGAGTAGATACATTTTGAGGGCAACTAGTATGCTGATGTTGCCCAGGATGAAATTAAGTTTAAAACCGCTGTTCTCATGGGCATCTTTAACCACCTTCAGACCGGACCATTTTGCTGGTAAATGACCAGAGGTCTTTTTACAATTTGGCACTGCGCTGCTTTAACTGGTAATTGCGCGGTCATGCAATGTTGTACCCAAACAAAATTTGCGTCCTTTTCTTCCCACAAATAGAGCTTTCTTTTGATGGTATTTGATTGCCTCTGCGATTTTTATTTTTTGCGATATAAACGTAAAAAGACCGCAAATTTTGAAAAAAAATGATATTTTCTACTTTTTGTTATTAGAAAAATCCAATAAACTCAATTTTAGTCATACATTTAGGCCAAAATGTATTCAGCCACATGTCTTTGGTAAAAAAAAAGTCAATAATTGTATATTTATTGGTTTGCGCAAAAGTTGTCACATCTACAAACTAAGGTACGTTTTCTGGAATTTACACAGCTTTTAGTTTACGACTGCCTATCTCATTTCTTGAGGTGCTAAAATGGCAGGGCAGTACAAAAGCCCCCCAAATGACCCCATTTTGGAAAGTAGACACCCTAAGGAAATTGATAAGTGGCATGTTGAGCCCATTGAATATTTAATTTTTTTGCCTCAAGCGATTGAATAATGACCAAAAAAAAATTTTTTTTTTTTTTTTACACAAAGTTGTCACTAAATGATATATTGCTCACACATGCTATGGGCATGACCCCATTTTAGAAAGTAGACACCCCAAGCTATTTGCTGAGAGGCATTTTGAGTCCATGGAATATTTTATATTTTGCCACAAGTTGCGGGAAAATTCCAAACTTTAATTTTTTTTTATTTTTTTTTCACAAAGTTGTCACTCAATGATATATTGCTCACACATGCTATGGGCATATGTGAAATGACACCCCAAAATAAATTCTGCTGCTTCTCCTGAGTACGGGGATACCACATATGTGGGACTTTTTGGGAGCCTAGCCGCGTACGGGGCCCCGAAAACCAAGAACCGCCTTCAGGTTTTCTAAAGGCGTAAATATTTGACTTCACTCCTCACTACCTATTACAGTTTTGAAGGCCATAAAATGCCAAGATGGCACAAAACCCCCACAAATTACCCCATTTTAGAAAGTAGACACCCCAAGCTATTTGCTGAGAGGCATGTTGAGTCCATGGAATATTTTATATTTTGCCACAAGTTGCGGGAAAATTACAAACTTTTTTTTTTTTTCACAAAGTTGTCACTAAATGATATATTGCTCACGCATGCCATGGGCATATGTGAAATGACACCCCAAAATAAATTCTGCTGCTTCTCCTGAGTACGGGGATACCACATATGTGGGACTTTTTGGGAGCCTAGCCGCGTACGGGGCCCCGAAAACCAAGCACCGCCTTCAGGCTTTCTAAGGGCGTTACAGTTTTGAAGGCCATAAAATGCCAAGATGGCACAAACCCCCCCAAATGACCCCATTTTGGAAAGTAGACACCCCTAAATTTAGGGGTACACTAGTGAGACTAGGTAATAAATGGTGGGTGCCCTGAAACTATAAAAAAAATAACTAACCAACCAGCGTCACCTGTAAGGCCGCGTACACACGGGCGGACTGTTCGCTCAACTTTGTCCGCTGAACAGTGTTTCAGCAGACAGTCCGCTCGTGTGTGGGGCTTCAGCGGACAGTTTCAGCTGACAGTTTGACGAACAAAGTTTTTCGGAAATTCCGAAAAACTGTCCGCTGAAACTTGGTTTGAGCGAACAGTCCGCCCGTGTGTAGGCCACTTTCGAAATGAGCAAACTGTTCCCGCTCGGAGGAAAGTCTGCTCATTTCGAGCGCGTCTCCAGGTAGGCGGGGCCCGCGAAGGAGACGTCGCGGGCCCCGCCGCCTGGTATGGACTTAAAGGGGAACCCCAACGCCGAAAAAAATCGGCGTGGGGGTCCCCCCAAAGTCCACAACAGACCCTTGTCCGAGCACGCTACCTGGCCGGCCAGGAAAGGGGGGCGAGCGAGCGCTCCCCCCCTCCCGAGCCGTACCAGGCCGCGTGCCCTCAACATGGGGGGTGCCTTGGGGAAGGGGGGGCCGCGCGGCCCCCCCACCCCAAAGCACCTTGTCCCCATGTTGATGAGGACAAGGGCCTCTTCCCGACAACCCTGGCCGTTGGTTGTCGGGGTCTGCGGGCGGGGGGCTTATCGGAATCCGGGAGCCCCCTTTAATAAGGGGGCCCCCGGATACCGGCCCCCCACCCTATGTGAATGAGTATGGGGTACAATGTACCCCTACCCATTCACCTGTAAAATAAAAGTACCCAAAAAAAAAACACAACACACGAGATAAAATATTTTATTGCACAGCTCCGGGGGTCTTCCGTCTTCGGGGGTCTTCTCGCCGGACTCCTCCGCTATCTTCTTGTAGCTCTTTTGCTAGCGGAGGAGTCCGGCTTTCTTCCTCCCTGCCGCCGGCCTCTTCTCCCGACTTCGGGGGTCTTGTCCCCCTCTTCGGTTCTTCTGCCGGGCCACCGCGCCTTCTTATAGCTCTTTTGCAGGTGGTGGCCCGGTTTTCTGTCGCCGCCGCCTTCCGTTCTTCTGCCGGGCCACCGCGCCTTCTTATAGCTCTTTTAGAGGCGGTGGCCCGGTCTTCTGTCGCCGCTGTCGCCTTCCGGTCGCCTTCCGTTCTTCTTCTTGTTCTTGTTCTTGTTCTTCTCCAGGAGATGTTGACACGTCGCTCTCTCCGGCCGGAATGCCAGAGCCGCGCTGTGCGGCCACTTATATAGTGACAATGGGGGCGGTGTCACATGGTATATGTCACATGGGTTGGTCACATGGGTTGATGTCACATGGGGACTATGACATCGTAAGGGGGCGGGGTCACCATGTGACCAACCCATGTGACATATACCATGTGACACCGCCCCATTGTCACTATATAAGTGGCCGCACAGCGCGGCTCTGGCATTCCGGCCGGAGAGAGCGACGTGTCAACATCTCCTGGAGAAGAACAAGAACAAGAAGAAGAACGGAAGGCGACCGGAAGGCGACAGCGGCGACAGAAGACCGGGCCACCGCCTCTAAAAGAGCTATAAGAAGGCGCAGTGGCCCGGCAGAAGAACGGAAGGCGGCGGCGACAGAAAACCGGGCCACCGCCTGCAAAAGAGCTATAAGAAGGCGCGGTGGCCCGGCAGAAGAACCGAAGAGGGGGACAAGACCTCCGAAGTCGGGAGAAGAGGCCGGCGGCGGGGAGGAAGAAAGCCGGACTCCTCCGCTAGCAAAAGAGCTACAAGAAGATAGCGGAGGAGTCCGGCGAGAAGACCCCCGAAGACGGAAGACCCCCGGAGCTGTGCAATAAAATATTTTATCTCGTGTGTTTTTTTTTTGGGTACTTTTATTTTACAGGTGAATGGGTAGGGGTACATTGTACCCCATACTCATTCACATAGGGTGGGGGGCCGGTATCCGGGGCCCCCTTATTAAAGGGGGCTCCCGGATTCCGATAAGCCCCCCGCCCGCAGACCCCGACAACCAACGGCCAGGGTTGTCGGGAAGAGGCCCTTGTCCTCATCAACATGGGGACAAGGTGCTTTGGGGTGGGGGGGCCGCGCGGCCCCCCCTTCCCCAAGGCACCCCCCATGTTGAGGGCACGCGGCCTGGTACGGCTCGGGAGGGGGGGCGCGCTCGCTCGCCCCCCTTTCCTGGCCGGTCGGGTAGCGTGCTCGGACAAGGGTCTGTTGTGGACTTTGGGGGGACCCCCACGCCGATTTTTTTCGGCGTTGGGGTTCCCCTTTAAGTACATTCCAGGCGGCGGAGCCCGCGACGTCTCCTTCGCGGGCCCCGCCTACTTGCACACGCGCTCGAAATGAGCGGACTGTTGCCTCGTGTGTGGGCGAGTCCGTTCATTTCAAAAGTTGCGCGGACTTAGTACGACGAACAAAGTTTGCCGTATTTGTCCGCTCAAAAAGTGCCGTGTGTGGGCGTGTTCATTCATTCAAAAGTTTGAGCGGACTGTTTG
The DNA here is from genome assembly GCF_037356315.1 of Lithobates pipiens. Taxonomy (NCBI): domain Eukaryota; kingdom Metazoa; phylum Chordata; class Amphibia; order Anura; family Ranidae; genus Lithobates; species Lithobates pipiens. Next base: position 183,880,547 of record NW_027507789.1, on the reverse strand, counting down.
ACGGACTTAGTTTCGGCAGACAGTCCCCGCGTGTGTACGCGGCCTAACAGTTATATGGTGATCACTGGTGAAAGGGTTAACTAGGGGGCAATCAGGGGGCTTTATGCGGTAGTATATGGGGGTCCCTGGCGCTATAAAAAGCTGCGGCGAACCTAAATACCTACCTGCCTAACTAGCGTCACCTGTGACACTAATACAGTGATCAGAAAAACGATCGCTTATTAGGCTGGGTTCACACTGGAGCGATGCGGGAACTCGAATCGCACAGAGATCGGATGTGATTTGCACTGCAGTGCGGTGCGAATCACATCCGTTCTCATAAACCGCTGCAATGTGAACCCAGCCTTAGTGACACTGGCGATGGGGGGTGATCACGGGGTTAAACCTTTATTGGGGGGGTTAGGGGGGTACCTTAGAACTAAAGGGGGCTAACCCTAACTGCCCTAACAGTTATTACAGTCACAAATGACACCCGCCGGGTGATCAGGGGGTTAAACCTTTATTAGGTAATAAATGGCGGGTGCCCTGAAACTATAAAAAAATAACTAACCAACCAGCGTCACCTGTAACAGTTATATGGTGATCACTGGTGAAAGGGTTAACTAGGGGGCAATCAGGGGGCTTTATGCGGTAGTATATGGGGGTCCCTGGCGCTATAAAAAGCTGCGGCGAACCTAAATACCTACCTGCCTAACTAGCGTCACCTGTGACACTAATACAGCGATCAGAAAAACTATCGCTTATTAGGCTGGGTTCACACTGGAGCGATGAGGGAACGCCATGAATCCGCGGCGGGTTCCCGCATCGCATGCCTCCCGGCGGCAGTTCACACTGCCCTATGCGAACTGCTGGGAGTGTCAGTGAAATGTTAATGACACCCCCAGATCAGTTCGCATATCGCAGTGCGATCTGCAAACTCGGATCGCATGGTGTGAACACCCATGCGATCCGATTCTGCTGCGGGCCAAAAAAAGGGTCCCGTGCGAATTTGCGGCGGGTGCGACACGAATTCAGCCATACTATCTGTATGGCTGAACTCGAATCGCACAGAGATCGGATGTGATTTGCACTGCAGTGCGGTGCGAATCACATTCGTTCTCATAAACCGCTGCAATGTGAACCCAGCCTTAGTGACACTGGCGACGGGGGGTGATCACGGGGTTAAAACTTTATTGGGGGGGTTAGGGGGGCACATTAGAACTAAAGGGGGCTAACCCTAACTGCCCTAACAGTTATTACAGTCACAAATGACACCAATGCAAAAAAAAAAAAAAAAAAAGCAATTGGTGTCACTGTGACTGGGGGGGCAGGGGTAATTGGGGGGTGATCGGGGGGTAAAGGGGGGGTGTGAGTGTGCCTGGCATGTTCTACTGTATGTGTGGTGTGTTGGTGCAACTCACTGAACCTCTCTCCTCTGTGCCGGAACGAAAAATACCGACACGGAGGAGAGAATACATCACTTCCTCTCCTGTGTTTACATTACAGGAGAGGAAATGATGTCACGGGACATTTTCATTCGTCGGGAGCGATCGCGAGGGGGTGGCCATGAATGAATGGCCGTCCCCTCGTCCGGGATCGCTCCCGAACGAATACCGACCGCCGCAGGCACCGGGTGGGGGCCCGATCGGGCCCCCGACCGGCGGGCAGGCAAGGACGTACACGTAAGCCCTTATGCCTGCCCGTGCCATTCTGTCGACGTACATCGTCGTGCGGCGGTCGGGAAGTGGTTAATATTGATTGGACCCTGGGCATACATTTTCTTGGGGTCCCCCTCTTCAATGCAATTTTGTTCTCTACCTGAGAGATACAATAAATAGCAGCTAGACTCAAAATCCATTTACTGAATCAGATCAGTGCAGTACACACCCCTGAAGATGGTACAGAAGGTGTAGTGCCCAAAGAAGCACAGGTTGCCAGAATGGTACAGGAGAGAAGAGCTTGTGGTCACCTGAAGTATACCGGATAATGCAGGATTCCCAGCTGGGCCAAAGTCTCTAGAGATCCCCAGTAACACTTGGCAATGGTGTGTGCAGATGACGGTAGTGGAAGCTAGGCCAGGGGTCAAACACTGTAGATACGACAGGAGGAAGAGGCAGGTAGGGAACAGGTAGCAGTAGCAAAGTCCGTGATGCAAGCCGGGATCAGACACTGGAGATAGCAGCAAAGTCAGTAAAGCAAGCCAGGGGGTCAAACCAGGAGAGCAGATCAGACAGGTCAGGAGCAAGCTGGATCACAACAGGAAATCCAAGTAGAATATGCACAGAGGCTCAGGAACATGGGAAGGCTTTAGGAAAGGAAAGAATTTACATTGGCAAACCAATGTAATGGGGGATTTCACATCAACAACCAATAAAGCTGGATTTCTACACTGGCCACCAATGTAAAGGTGGATTTACACTCACCACCTATTTAAAGGGGGCTTCTGCATGGACCCCCAATGTAAGGGAGGATTCGAAACTGACCACAAATGCATTTTTTTAATTTACAGATTACCAGTATAAAGTGGAGCGTCTACAGTGGCTACCAATGTAATGGGGATTTACACTGACCACTAATGTAATGGAGATTTACACTGACCACCAATATAATGGGGATTTACACTGACCACCAATGTAATAGGAGCATTCACAGTAACCACCAATGTAAGGAGGGATTTACACTGACCACCAATGTAAAGGGGACCTTCACACTGGCTGCTAGTGTGAATGAAAGGATTCTACACCAAGCTCCAATGTAATGAGAAGATTTACACTGACCACCAATGTAACTGAGACATTTAGCCTGTGTTTACATTTGTGTGTGTCGGGAATGCATGCAAAATCGCTTTCCTGATATCACAGAAATTTTCTGCCATTTAGCAGATACACAGCAGTGCCATTAATTGTTAATGCCACCCTCACGCATCTGCTGAGATGTGCGTATTCACATGCCCCAAAATTCAGGGTGCTGTGGCACTATGCTATTTTGAAAAAGGGTTCCACCTCCAATTTGCTTACCTTTGCAGAACAGGTTGATGTTAGGCTTAATGAGCACAGTTGTAGGCAGGACTTTCAAGCATGTCCCTTTACCTCCGCAGTGGGCAGCATTCAGCAGTGATGGTGGATATGACCTCAGGGGAGCATGATATACATATGAATGCCACCACTATTTACATATCAATGCCATTGGTCCATGCCTATTTACATATTAATGCTTCCGCTATTTACATATCAATGCAGGTTCTTTACATGTAAACACAGGGTCTGCAGGTGTGTCATATGTACATGGCAATAGGGCAGAGCTGGGCAGCATTAGTAACAGAACTTCAAAGTGAGATATCAGGACACAGCATGAGACTAAAACTTCAAGGGACAAAGGAATTTAACTAGGATAGCTGGAAAGTATGAGGTGGCTGCTTTGGGCCCCACAACAATGATGGGGTCCAGTGCAGCTGCCCATTTTGCTCTGCCTTAAATACAGCCCTGCTTGGTCTAGTGGATGTCTTTTGTAGATTTATTGCAGAAAACTTGAACTGGAGAGGGATAAGGGTGCAGGATACTCCAACACTAGCAACAACAGGAGGACAGTCTCTTAGCAGAGAAACCCTTAGTAGCTGCCTTTTGCTGAGGGTAGGGGGAATGGGCAGTTACTGTACAACTCTGTATGAGCAGCTCCAGTCTTTAAAGCTACTTTTGACACTAAGGCCGCGTACACACGGACACAAACAGTCCGTCGAAAGCTTGCGCGATGACGTGTACAGCACGTACGACGGGACTAGAAATAGGAAGTCCAATACACAGCAATGCAACCTTCCGCCGTGTAAATCCTTTCTGAGCATGCGCCATTCTTAGTCCGTCGAACTAGCCTACTCACGAGCGGATTGTCCGCTGAAACCAAAGTATGACGGACAGAATTACGGAAATTCCGAAATACTTAGTACGCCAGACTGCACGCTGAAAAAGTCAGCTGAAGCCCACACACGAGCGGACTGTCCGCTGAAATGTGTTTCGGCGGACTAAGTAGGCCATACAGTCCGCCCGTGTGTACGCGGCCTTACTTCCCCAAGCACATGCACATCTAGGATCTCCAATCAAGGTTTTCATGCACAATATCCTAGGACAGATACCGTTCACTTCAGCTTCCATGTAACACTTCAGTGAGAGGAAAAAGTGGATCCTTCTCCAGACCATTCTTCCCAGGTGATGCTCTACAGCAAACATCCAAATCTCTTCTGGGCCCTCAGCCCAGCACATACTGAGGCCCAAACAGCAACTCTAGTACACAGGCTGCATCCCAGGGGCAGCAGCTCCAGGACAAGAACACTCTGAGCAGGCCTGTCAGACATTTATCTCCTTGCACAGCCACCTTCTGGATGCCCCCTCCCAGGGAATGGCCAAAGCCAATAAATATTCATAAGGTCAGTAATTAACCCTGCAGCTCTATTCTCTGGAAACTTCTTTCAGAAGCAGGTAGGAGTAACCACTAAGCTTAGGAAGACCTGACCAGACCAAAAAAAAAAAAAAAAACACCACTCTACAGAGTGCAGGATACCCAAAATTAAATTTAGCCTAACGAGGGCAGTGCGCTATATTAGAGTACCCTGCTGCAATCTCTGGCTCCTCCTGCTAACTTTCAAGTCACACTTCAGGACTAGAGTTGGGCAAATGGTTCAGGCTGAGCAAAAGTTTGCCCTAAACACTGCCTATTTGGCGAACACCCAAATTTGCAGGGGGTCAGTGGGATGTTTGCCTGCCAAGCCCCCTACAATGCACTGCATGCTGCACAGTGCATTCTAAGCCCTGATTGGGCAAAACTTTGGGCTTCCCCGCTGACAGCTGAATGAGAAAAAAAAAAACATTGCCTGCCAGGCTGCATGCTCGAATAAGAGCCTGTTATGTATTTGAAGGGGAGGACACATCATTTTCTTTTTCATTTTGGCATGGGGGTTTCCCTCAAAATCCATACCAAACCCAAAGGGCCTAGTATGCACTGAGGGTGGCCGCCATGGTGTTTTTTTTTTAAATATAGTGGTACCCTCGTAAGAGCTGCTGAGTATTGTGGTCTGTCTGTCTGCCTGCCCCAGCCAGGCACACAGTTGTCATTCATCCAGAGACATGAAAGCAGGCTTTGCACTTCATTTTTATGTTTTATTGAGGGAAATTAAACTTGGATAGGGACTTATGAGATGCCCATGGAATCAAACATCCACAATTGGGACTTTATATACATCCTATATATGCATCACTCTGTTTCTCCTTCTGCACATCGCTTCCTCTCTTTGCTACTCCAGACTAGCTAGCACTGTAGGCCTGACACTGGCTCACCCAGGCCCAAAGCAAATGCCCCTTACAAGCGGGGGCCGCGGGCCCCTATGGTGTAACAAATAGAAAAGTCCCAGTGCTAGCTGTCCCTGGGACTACTGCTCCCAGTACCACCTCTTCAGGCATTGCCAGCCCTCATTGCTGCAGCTGCCTCGCTACTGCCCACGAAACCACCATCCTCCAGACTGGCTCTGCACCCATCCCTGCTCCACATCAGTCCTCTCAGGCATGCCTCCCAGTCCTCCCGATGGTGTGCTCACTCACCAGCCCTCCTGGCTGCCTCTGTGGAACTCCTGGGGACTTGCCTGGCAGTGTTCTCCCACTGTCCTCTCTTGCTCCTCCTGTGCCTCCTGTCAAGGACACCTCCACGGTTTCTTGTAGGGCCCGTTCGCACCCAAGCCCAGGCCCAAGATCATCCCCCCAGACTGGGGAGCTCCCGCAAAGGCCCAGACAGCCGAACACTTCATCTCCTTTCTTCCACCCAATCAACCCCTCCCTAGCTGGGCTGACCCTGGGTATTTAAGTTGGCCTTCCCCCTGCCAATCCAGATTGGGGATTGGTCAGGGCTCCTCAGAACACCCCAGGTGGCTCCACCTCCAGTCCAGCCTTTCTTTCCAGAAAGCACTGGAAGATTCTAGAAAGAAGAAGGTCCTAGTGATGCCATTTGTGAGTCACCCAGCACTACTCTGAGCGACTCCCAACCCAGATCACAAAACACACCCAGGCTTGGTTACCAGCCAAGCCTGGAAATGTACCTGTCCTAAGAGAAATAAAATACACTTTACTCTCCTAGCACACTAGAGGGTGCTACATAAACATTTTTCCCAGCAATGGTATTGTATTTCCGGAAATTTAAATTCTTTTTTTTTTATTTATAAATGTCATTATTGCTGCAGCAGGTTCTATACATGGTACAGATGCGCTGCTTTACATGCAGACTAAGGGGACCCCCAGGCACTATGTTTAATGGAATTTTTATTGTTTAGTTTTAAGCATCATTCAAAAACACTGTTCTTTTAAAAACTGTAATAAAAAAAAAAAAAATGTTGCATTGGTACATGTCCCCCAGGGCAGTACCCAGGCTCCCATACCCCTTTTATGGCAGAAAATCTGTATATAAGCCATCAAAATGGGCAATTTCGATTTTTCAGGTTTGGGTCCTATAGACTTCAATGGGGTGTGGAGTTCGGTAGGTTCGGAACATTTGCACTGTTCGAGAGTTCTGACGCAAACCGAACCGGCCAACTCTATTCAGGACACAGTGGTGTCCTTGAGGTCAGTGGGAGGACAATCCCAGAAATGTCAGTTTCTGCTAAAGGCTTCAGTGGAAGATTCCTCTTGAATGAAGAGATATTTGGCAGACAGTAGGAAAGATAATAATTTACATTTTTTTTTTTTTTCACTGTGTTCTTTTTGCCCATATTCATATCCCTGACAGGGTTGTTTTTTTGGCAACAATAGTGATTAGATAAGTGGAAACGTTTCCATTCTATTGTTTTCATTTTTCCCAAAGAGAGGCTAGCACTGACTATTAGCGATGAGCAGAGGGATTTTAGTGAAATTGACTTTACCGCAAAATACACGTGTATTGCTGGTGAGTCTTTTCTGAAGCTCTGTTCCAACCATTGAGCTGCTTAGGTGAAAAAAATATCTATGCTTCTCTTCTTGATTCAGGAGGTGCTTTTTTTAACCCCATCTCTCTGCAAATTTGGTCCACAGCCCATCCCCCAACACCACCCCCAAATCATTCACAATTTTTTTTTCTTAACAGAACCCTTCTAACCTCCATTTTACTCATCTGAGTCCGCTAGCCCACTTGTCATGATATCATCACACCACTGCGTTCTTTTGAAGCCCGAGAGAACTCCTGGAGTTACGCTGTTAAAGGAGCATGGGCCTGAAAACATGTTAGTGGAGGCACTCTACAGATCCGAAGTTGAAATCTGGTCCCCTCCTGCCACACATTGTAAACTTTTAGGTACATGTTCACGCCATGGTTTACAGTGCCCACTCTAGATGACACTAGCCCTGCTTACATCTCAGCTAGCTACCTAGTGAGAGTGCCCTCAGTATTGGTTTGGTTGACCAGACTTCCCATTGGAGGTGGTTCTCCCTGATGATATTCCCTGATCAAACCACAATTTTGTGTCTTCACAATCCAGTGAGCTCTGTTTTCTGCTTCTATTTAGCACGTTATAGCTTTTGGACATATGCAGAGCTTAAAAGGACCAGCAGGTTGCTCTTTGTACCAGTGAAGCGGCAAATTTGAATATATTTGTTTTAATCTGAGGGGTCTGCAACAATATATTAGGGGACATAAATATAGTTAATTCTGGTCCTAATAGCTGACACAAAAAGATTAATTGTATTGCTGTTTAACCAGATTTATTACCCTCACAAGGGATCCTCAGCAATTTCTGGGACATAAAAAGGTAATTTATGATGCTGTAAAAACGCAGGCCCGAAATGCAAATGTTCTATTTAGACATCCTATAACCATATAACAAGTTTTACTCAAGTGTACTATTTATACAGAAAGACATCACACTGAGAGAGCCAATTTCTAAGCCATCAAGCCCTTGGGATGTTCGCTTCCCATGGGCCGCGAACTTCAGAGATGCCTTCTCTCTGCTCATATTTTAATCAGCAACACATTGCCATATTCCACAGCTCTTTCTTTTTTAAAAGCGAACACCACTGACAAATGAAAGGCTTCAACATTTGGCCAATAGAGACAAGATTGATTCACGGTCACATAGGGACATAAGAGAAGAATCAAATAAAAGCATGTGTTCCATTAAATAACCAAAGAAATAACCAAGCACTGAAATGCCCAGGGGAAGGAGGCCATAAAGTGTATGTTCACCTTTTGAAAAGGTGAACTACATCCCCTGCCCACCAGTCCCTGCTTTACCTGGATTGCTACGCTGGATGTGTGCACGGACACAGTGCCGGGACAAGGTCATCCAGCTCCCAGGGCAAAGATGCCAAACTGCGCCCCCTATCCCTTAGGGTTAGGGTGCCCCCTACCCCTGCAATAAACCATTGCGCCAGGGGCAGCCGTCCCTCCTGCCCACCCCTTGTCCCGGCCCTGAACGGACAGCTTGGGAGGACAGGGGGGTTGGTTTGAATGTGTAGGGAGTTATTCAACCTTTTACAAAAAATTTCTGAAAAGATTAGGTTATCATGCGTAGTCAGTGCAGGGGGTGAATAAGTATTCTAGTTACAATTGAGGTAGTGGAAACATTTTGCAGTCAAACATAGGATGTCAGCTCCCATTAAAAACTTTTTAAACCTGGGTTTTATTTTTTGAGATGGGCCTCCACCCATTCCACGTGGAACATATTTATTCCACAACTCTTAACATTTCCTTAGATTTGCTTACCATTTAATTCAAAAGTGCAAAGACCAACAGTAATGTGTATGTGATGTGCATGTGCCATTAACCAATAGCAACAAATCAGATTACAGTTTACTAAAGAAAGAACAATGAAAGAAAGATTGTGGTTGGCTGTTATCCTCCCACCTATCACAAAGTTCCTTCAGTGTTACCTACAACTCTGTCTCCTCCTCTCCACTTCCTCTTTCTGTAGGGGTCCCCCAAGGCTCTGTTCTTGGACCCCTTCTCTTCTCTATCTACACTGCCTCCCTTGGTCAATTGATAACCTCCCACGGCTTCCAATACCATCTCTACGTCGATGACACCAAAATCTGTCTACTCACCTCACTCCTTCAGTCCCCTCTCATATTACTAACCTACTATCAATCTCTCCCCTCACGCCAGGGTACTAGGTGTAATCCTAGACTCTTCTGACCTGTCCTTTTAGCCCCAAATCCAATCGTTGTCAAAAGCTTCTAGACTTTACCCCAGTAACATCTCTAAAATACATCCTTTTTAACTAATTAAACCACCAAGCTCCTCATCTACGCCCTTCGTTATCTCTTGCCTTGAGTATTGCAACTCCCTTCTCATTGGCCTACCTCTCCATAGGCAATCCCCTCTTCAGTCTATCAAGAATTCTGCTGCCAGACTCATATACCTTACCAACTGCTCAGTGTCTGCCACCCTCTCTGCCAATCCCTACACGGGCTTCCAATCGCCAAGAAAATTAGATTTGAAATACTAACACAACATACAAAGCCATTCACAACTCTGCTCGAGCTATATCACCAATCTTGTCTCCAAATATGACCCAAACCGTCCTCTCCGCTCCTCTCAAGACCTCCTACTCTCAATGCTCTTGTCTCCTCCTCCCATGCTCATCTCCAGGACTTCTCCAGAGCCTCTCCCGTCCTCTGGAATTCTCTACCTCAATCTATTGCGGATGCCTTTAGGCGATCCCTGAAAATTAATCTCTTTGGTGAAGACTATCACGCCTCCAACTAATTTTTATCACTTCCATCAATTCATCCCCTACAATTATAACCTTTTTTTGTACCACTTGTGCCACCCTATTAGATTGCAAGCTTTCATGAGCAGAGCCCTTAAGCCTCTTGTATTTTATTGTATTGTAACTGTACTGTCTCCCTTTTTATATTGTAAAGCACTGCTTAAACTGTTGGCACTATATAAATCCTGTATAATAATAATCAGTATAAAGATGGGGGCTCCACAGGTATTCACCATATCCAATAAATATGTAACATTCAGGTGTACCAGATTTTAAATAGATGATGTGACAGTGCAAGAGCTGGATCTCTTCACTCCACACTTGATCACGTTAGTTGGGTGTTGCGTATATGTATTGCAGTGACTTCCTGCTATAGTACATTTTAGGTAATAAAGGTTACATATCTGCTGGATTACATTTTCCAGATAAAGTCACAGTGATCAATGAAGTGACACAGACATGCAGTTTGGCAGGAATTATCTGCTGTGTGTTTGCTCCCTCTACTGTCCATTATAAGAGAGTACACTACAGATATATTGGAGCAATATTCTTCCTAAACATTTGTGTATTGAATATTATTGTTGGTATGAGGGATATTCTATGGGGTCTTTGTCCTTTTTGAGCCTTTGTTTGTTATTTTTGATTTGAGTTTTATGATTGGGATTTACTACAGAGGTTTATTACCATAGCACAATCTCCATCCTCGCCACCTAAGCTTTTCTCCTGTCTTTAAGTGCTCATGCACACGGCAGCGCAAAAAAAAACCTGCTTTTACAGGAATTTGAGATTCTATTTCAGCTTGAAGAAGCTTGTGCTTTTATGCACTCTTGTGCACGTCTTTATTGAGCTTCTTCAAGCTCCTTTAAGCTTTTTTGAGCATAAGCGTTTTTTGTTCACGAACCCTCCTAGATAGTATTTTCTTAAAGGGGTTGTAAACCCTTGTTTTTTTCCACCTTAATGCATCCTATGAGCCCTTCGATCCCTCAGACTCACTCTAGCTCTCTGCCCGGGATTCTCGGCTCTTGATTGAATAAATTGACAGCAGCGCGGCCATTGGCTCTCGTTGCTGTCAATCAAATCCAATGACGCGGGGCCGAGTCCAGCATTCTGTGTCTATAGACGCAAATGCTGGACTCAGGAGCCTGCCCGCAAGGTAACCCCCCGGGAGATCGCTTCTCCTAGGGGGTTAACCAATGCGAGGAGGAGCCGCGAGAATCACCGGGGGGGACTCCAGAAGACGATGTTTGGGGCCACACTGTGCAAAACTAACTGCACAGTGGAGGCAAGTATGATATGTTTGTTATTTGTTTATTTTTTTTAACAAACCTTTTAAAGCTGAGGTCCACCGTAAAATAGAAATTTACATTAACATTCTCCAAAAAATCTATAAAAAAATTTGAAAAAACATTTTTTTTTTACTTACCAGAAACACCTCTCATTAGGCAGTCTTCCTAATCTGCCTCTTCCTATTCCTCTGAGCTGTTTGGTTACTTCCTCCTCTTTGGCGAGCTGCCCTGTTGTCTTCTGGGACCTGGGTGTGTCCCAGGAGACGACAGGACCATTCATAAAGCGTGACTCGCGCATACGCAGTAGGACACGGACAGTGAAGCCGCAATTCTCCACTGCCTGTTTCCCTTAGTTAGGATGGCGGCGCCGGCACCCAATATGATGGACGGGTTGGCCTCAGGGGGGCCGACATCATGGGCTTGCTGGACAGGTAAGTGCCCTTATTAAAAGTTAGCAGCTACATTATTTGTAGTTGCTGACTTTAAAAAACAAAAAACAAAAAAACAACTGGAACACCGCTTTAACCACTGTATAAAAAAAAAAACAAGTTGGAACAAACATTTTTGCTTGTTTTAGAGCTTCTTTGAGCTTTTTTTAAACTCTTTGGGACACTTGCTCCTCTCAAAAACACCATACATGTTTTTAGGTTTTTTTGTACTACATATTTTAACCACTTGCCACCCAAGCCTATTCTGACACTTCTCTCCTACATGTAAAAATCATAATTTTTTTTGCTAGAAAACTACTCAGAACCCCCAACCATTAAATATATATATACATTTTAGCAGAGATCGTAGGGAATAAAATGGAGGTTGTTGCAATGTGATGTTGCGCTAAGTAAACAGATACCTAACATGCGCACTCTCCTGGAATGGCGCCAAAATTTGATAGTTAAAATTTTCCATAGGCTATGATTTAAAAACATGTAAAGGTTACCAGTTTAGAGTTACGGATGATGTTTAGTTCTAGAATTATTGATCGCACTCTAATTATCGCACTGATACCTCACATGTGTGGTTTTAATGTCGTTTACATATGGGGGCATGACCTACGCATGCATTTGCTTCTGCGTGCACAAGGGGACTTTTTCTGTCTATTTTATTTTTACTTTCTCTTTAATTTATTTTAATCACTTTTATTCCTATTACAAGGAATGTAAACATCCCTTGTAATAGAAATAGGGGATGACAGGCCTTCTTTACAGATACATCTGGGGTATATGAGTCCCCACATCTCTTCCGTTATATCTGCTAGCGCCGGAAGTGATGTCATGACATATCACTTCAGGCCTCCTAGGGTCATAGAGATGGCCAGGGGCCATCTGGGCCACATCCAACTCTATGGGGCATCCCCTCCCACTGCCTGTAAAAGCAATCAAGTGGCTAAACAGCTGCTGTGATTTCTTTTACATTGCAGAGAAATCAACTTCTGCTGAAAAAAAAAAAGATATCTGAATGATGCCTGCAGCTGCACACATCATCCAGATATCGCCACTTCAAGTCTCCGACGTCATAACATCAACCTGGAGGAATTGGTTAAAGCAAACACCAATAACTACATAAAAATATTATTTTTTACATTTTTTACTAGTTTTATAACCTACGGAATAAAGCTTTTGTAGGATCTCTTATGACAGTTTGTCATTTTTCTTCCTTTTTTTTTTGCCTTTCATATACATATACTTTATATATATGTATATACTCCATATATACATATATATATATGGAGTATACGTTTTTATTTTTACACTCATTGTCTTTAGTCCCTATTTACTTTTTGCACCTGTGTATGCAAGCCCCTGAATTGTCTATCAGTTCTCATTATTGTAATATCACATGTGTAGTTCCTGACTGTGGTTGCTTTTCAAGGGCTTGGACTTATAAGTAGTGATGGCCGAACGGTTCGCCCGGCGGTCGTTTCGCGGCGAATTTCCGACATTCGCGGTCCGCACGTTCGAACGCCTTTTTCCGTCGTTCGCCGCGGCGGACTTACGTGTTTAATGTATACAAGAACTTTAACCTTTGGTGACACGTTTATCATGTGATACAGGACAGCCAATTGAGACATGACAGCACATGGACACTTGTACATTCCCCCTAACCTATAAATACACCCGATCCGGTGGCCATTTTACATTCTTTCTTCTGTTAAGATAGGGACAGGTTCCTGTGTGGAGTAGGGAGAGATAAACCACTAGCTATTTGGTACACAAAAGTTCTTTTCAGGACTGGTATAGGTGTTAGGTGTTGATAGGTTTGCTGTGCTGCTGATTCTTGCAGCAGCCTGAGTGTCTTTTGTTAGTTTAGAGAAAGGGAAAGGACGGTGTATGCTACAGGGACAGCCAGATTAGTCTTTCATCATCATCATCATCATCATCATCATTAGCTGTTACTATCAAGGTCCACAAAAGAGCTGTTCCAGTAACCACTAATCGTTCTCTTTTTTTGCCAATTTGTATAGGGACAGGAAGGAAGCAGTGTTGTCAGGCAGTGAGGGTAATTTTAAAGACTTGCTGTTATTATTAGTTCCACAAAGGTTCTTTTCAGGACTGGTATCAGTGGTACAGTAATAGGCTTGTACATGTATAATATTCTTTCTTCCAAATATAGAAAGGATATTATACTTGACTGCTGCCCTTCTGCTGCAGTCTGCTAAACATTCACAACTCACTTGTTCCACAAAAGTTCTTATAAGGACTGGTAACTTGGTATAGGGTGCTACGGTACATAGGCTTGAGTGCGGTACAGTCTGCTGTTCTGTAAGGACCGCTATCGGTCCACAATAGATAGGGTTGACGTGCACCACTGCTGACCGCTGCCCTATACTGCAGCAGTCCTTCAGCGGTATAGGGACTGACGTACAGTCTGCTAAACACTAATACACAACCTGCTTGGTCCACAAAAGTTCTTATAAGGACTGGTAACTTGGTATAGGGTGCTACGGTACATAGGCTTGAGTGCGGTACAGTCTGCTGTTCTGTAAGGACCGCTATCGGTCCACAATAGATAGGGTTGACGTGCACCACTGCTGACCGCTGCCCTATACTGCAGCAGTCCTTCAGCGGTATAGGGACTGACGTACAGTCTGCTAAACACTAATACACAACCTGCTTGGTCCACAAAAGTTCTTATAAGGACTGGTAACTTGGTATAGGGTGCTACGGTACATAGGCTTGAGTGCGGTACAGTCTGCTGTTCTGTAAGGACCGCTATCGGTCCACAATAGATAGGGTTGACGTGCACCACTGCTGACCGCTCACCTATACTGCAGCAGTCCTTCAGCGGTATAGGGACTGACGTACAGTCTGCTAATCACTAACACACAACCTGCTTGTTCCACAAAAGTTCTTATAAGGACTGGTAACTTGGTATAGGGTGCTACGGTACATAGGCTTGAGTGCGGTACAGTCTGCTGTTCTGTAAGGACCGCTATCGGTCCACAATAGATAGGGTTGACGTGCACCACTGCTGACCGCTGCCCTATACTGCAGCAGTCCTTCAGCGGTATAGGGACTGACGTACAGTCTGCTAAACACTAATACACAACCTGCTTGGTCCACAAAAGTTCTTATAAGGACTGGTAACTTGGTATAGGGTGCTACGGTACATAGGCTTGAGTGCGGTACAGTCTGCTGTTCTGTAAGGACCGCTATCGGTCCACAATAGATAGGGTTGACGTGCACCACTGCTGACCGCTCACCTATACTGCAGCAGTCCTTCAGCGGTATAGGGACTGACGTACAGTCTGCTAATCACTAACACACAACCTGCTTGTTCCACAAAAGTTCTTATAAGGACTGGTAACTTGGTATAGGGTGCTACGGTACATAGGCTTGAGTGCGGTACAGTCTGCTGTTCTGTAAGGACCGCTATCGGTCCACAATAGATAGGGTTGACGTGCACCACTGCTGACCGCTCACCTATACTGCAGCAGTCCTTCAGCGGTATAGGGACTGACGTACAGTCTGCTAATCACTAACACACAACCTGCTTGTTCCACAAAAGTTCTTATAAGGACTGGTAACTTGGTATAGGGTGCTACGGTACATAGGCTTGAGTGCGGTACAGTCTGCTGTTCTGTAAGGACCGCTATCGGTCCACAATAGATAGGGTTGACGTGCACCACTGCTGACCGCTGCCCTATACTGCAGCAGTCCTTCAGCGGTATAGGGACTGACGTACAGTCTGCTAAACACTAATACACAACCTGCTTGGTCCACAAAAGTTCTTATAAGGACTGGTAACTTGGTATAGGGTGCTACGGTACATAGGCTTGAGTGCGGTACAGTCTGCTGTTCTGTAAGGACCGCTATCGGTCCACAATAGATAGGGTTGACGTGCACCACTGCTGACCGCTCACCTATACTGCAGCAGTCCTTCAGCGGTATAGGGACTGACGTACAGTCTGCTAATCACTAACACACAACCTGCTTGTTCCACAAAAGTTCTTATAAGGACTGGTAACTTGGTATAGGGTGCTACGGTACATAGGCTTGAGTGCGGTACAGTCTGCTGTTCTGTAAGGACCGCTATCGGTCCACAATAGATAGGGTTGACGTGCACCACTGCTGACCGCTCACCTATACTGCAGCAGTCCTTCAGCGGTATAGGGACTGACGTACAGTCTGCTAATCACTAACACACAACCTGCTTGTTCCACAAAAGTTCTTATAAGGACTGGTAACTTGGTATAGGGTGCTACGGTACATAGGCTTGAGTGCGGTACAGTCTGCTGTTCTGTAAGGACCGCTATCGGTCCACAATAGATAGGGTTGACGTGCACCACTGCTGACCGCTGCCCTATACTGCAGCAGTCCTTCAGCGGTATAGGGACTGACGTACAGTCTGCTAAACACTAATACACAACCTGCTTGGTCCACAAAAGTTCTTATAAGGACTGGTAACTTGGTATAGGGTGCTACGGTACATAGGCTTGAGTGCGGTACAGTCTGCTGTTCTGTAAGGACCGCTATAGGTCCACAATAGATAGGGTTGACGTGCACCACTGCTGACCGCTCACCTATACTGCAGCAGTCCTTCAGCGGTATAGGGACTAAGAGTTTTGTCACAGGGTCATTTAAAAAATGACATGCAGAGGAAGAGGCAGGCCCTTCCGCAGGGGTGGTAGGGGTAGGGCAGGAGCAACAGGCTTGAGCCAAAGTGGGAAGTTGCAGAAGGTGCGTTCAATTACTTTAAAGGATGCACCAGACTTGGTTGAGTGGCTCGCTCAGCCTTACTCTTCTGCACCCTCCTCATCCTCTCGATCTGCACCCTCTTCTTCACTCTCTGCTATGTGCACCCCCAAAGACACTACCACCAACAACACGACCACCACCACCACCACCACATACCTTCCGCTTGAGTCACTGGAATTATTTTCCGATCCATATCAAGAGGACATTTCTGATGCGCAGCCACTCTTGGTATTGGATCAGGAAGAGGAGGTAGCAACAAGCGCTACTCAGCAGTCTGACGCCAGTACCCAGATCAGCCCAAGGAGGAGGTTGGTCCCCGGTGTTGCTGCCTACTCCGAGATCTCTACTTATAGCGGTGGGGAAGGTGACGTTGATGATGACGTGTCTAGTGATGTCACGTGGGTGCCCACAAGAGAGGAAGAGGAGGGGAGTTCAGAGGGAGATATGGACCAGCAGATAGGGAGGAGAAGCAGCAATGACTTACATTGCACAGCAGGGACAAAGCAGACTGCAAATGTATCAGGAGCGAGTCATCGACCATGTACGGTCACATCTGGCGCTCCCAGGACACCGGCACATGGCTCCGCAGTGTGGGCTTTTTTTAACGTGTCCGCTGCTGACAATAGCGTTGCCATCTGCAATCTTTGCAGTCAACGCGTTAGTCGCGGTAAGCCCAATACTCACCTAGGGACGACCGCCTTAAGAAGGCACATGAGCAGCCATCACCGAGCCCAGTGGGAGCAACGGAACACACAAAGCCACACTGCAGGCTCTCACCGTCCAGCCTCGTCTTCTACTTCTCCTTCTCCTCTCTCCTCACAATTGTCCTCCACTCCACCTTCCATCACGCCAAGCTCACATTTTTCTGCAAAAAGGCAGGCTTCCGTGGGCCTAATGTTTGAGCGTAAAAAAATGATGATGCCGGATAACCCTCTTGCCCAACGGTTGGCGGCTGGCTTGTCAGAACTCATAGCCCGCCAACTACTGCCATATAAACTGGTGGACTCGGAGGCCTTTCGCAAATTTGTGGCCATTGGAACACCACAATGGAAGGTCCCAGGAAGGAAGTATTTCTCAGAGAAGGGCATCCCAGAGCTATATGGCCATGTTCAGCGGCAAGTGAATGTATCTCTGGCACACAGTGTCGGTGCCAAGATACATCTGACCACAGACACGTGGTCTAGCAAACACGGGCAGGGAAGGTATATCAGTTTTACTGCCCACTGGGTGAACCTTCTGACGGCCGTCAAGCATGTAACCCGTGGCACCCGTGTAGATTTGGTTTTACCGCCACGGATTGCATGCAGGCCTGACTCTTCTTCTCCTCCTCCTACTCCATCCTCCTCCCTCTCCTCCTCAGCTGCCTCCTCCTTTTCCGCTGCTAGCGTCTCTTCCACTGCACCGCCCAAGCTCCCCAGAACCTATTCCACATGCCAGGTGAGACGTTGCCATGCCGTGCTGCGTCTGTTGTGCCTGGAAGCAAAGAGCCACACTGGCCCGGCACTCCTTTCAGCTTTGCGTTCACAGGCAGATGAGTGGCTAACACCGCTCAATTTGACAGTTGGTAAAGTGGTGTGTGACAACGGTGCCAATCTGCTTAGCGCATTGAAACAGGGCAAAATCACGCACGTGCCGTGCATGGCACACGTCTTAAACTTGGTCGTGCAGCGATTCCTTGTCAAATACCCTGGGGTCCAGGACATCTTGCGGCAGGCAAGGAAAATCTCGGCCCATTTCAGAAGATCTTACACGGCCATGGCTCGCCTTGCTGACATTCAGCGGCGACACCATCTGCCGGTCAGACGTCTTATTTGCGATTGCCCGACGCGATGGAACTCAACCTTCTATATGCTTGATAGGCTGCTCCAGCAGAAACGTGCAGTTAACGTCTACCTGTATGAACTCTGCGAAAGAAACGGTTCTGGGGAGCTGGGTTTTTTTTCACCGCGCCAGTGGCTGCTCATGCGCGACACATGCAGACTTCTGCGGCCATTTGAGGAGATCACCAAACTGGTCAGTCGCAGCCATGGCGCCATCAGTGACATGGTACCTTATGCCTTCTTTCTGGAGCGTGCATTGCGTCGTGTCATTGATCAGGCTGTGGAGGAGCAGGAGCGGGAAGATGAGGAAGTCGCAATGCTGGATGAATTCCCAGGGGGGGCTACTCTATCTGAGACAAGTCAACAACAGGAGTCTGATGAGGAGTCAGAGGAGGATGGTGCCGGGGCGGATGAGCAGGAGCAAGAAGAGCATGCTTTAAACCTTTCTGGGATCCCTGTTGTGCGAGGATGGGGAGAGGAGAATGAAGAGGACGACATTATCCTGGATGATGAGCAGGAGCCAGGCCACCACACCGCTTCCACTTTAGTGCAAATGGGGGCCTTCATGCTCCAGTGTTTTAATAGGGACCCCCGTATAAAAAGCATGAGGGTCAAGGACCAGTACTGGGTGGCAACGTACTTAGACCCCCGGTACAAACACAAAATGGCGGAAATGTTACCGCCGTCGCAGAGGGCTGTCAGAATGCAGCACTTCCAGGCCTTGCTTCGAGAAATGCTGCATTCTGCTTTTGCGTGCGCTGGCAGAGGAGCAATTCCCACTCCCAGAGAAGGATTTGCGGGTACCAATCCAACAGCGCCTGCAAGAAGAGGCCGGTTTGAAGATGTGTTGGTGACTTCGGATATGAGGTCATTCTTTCAGCCGACCCATCGACAGGTGTCATCCGGATCCAGCATCAGGGAACGCCTAGACCGTCAGGTGTCCGACTACATTGGGTTAACGGCCGATGTGGACGCTCTGAGGAGTGATGAACCCCTAGACTACTGGGTGGGCAGGCTTGACCTCTGGCCAGAGCTTGCCCAATTTGCAATCGAACTGTTGGCTTGCCCCTCATCCAGTGTCCTGTCCGAAAGGACGTTCAGCGCAGCAGGGGGGATTGTGACCGATAAGCGTACTCGCCTAGCTCACCACAGTGTTAACTACCTCACATTTCTAAAAATGAATGAGGCATGGATCTCGGAGGAATTCAACACATGTGACCAGTAGACCATGTATATGTCTATAAACTATTTTTTTAATCAAGCACACAGACCTTCTTAATTCATTTGGCTCACTTCCTTGACCCAAAAAAGCACACCGTACTATATGCCCCTACCCTCCTCTTTGAAGAGGTTGAGCGGTGTCATATTTCTACTGGGGCTGCTTATGATATCCCTGTGCTGTGCTGACTTCCTCCTGGGGGTTCTTATTATGAAGGGATCACACTATCCCTGTGCTGTGCTGACTTCCTCCTGGGGGTTCTTATTATGAGGGGATCACACCATCCCTGTGCTGTGCTGACTTCCTCCTGGGGCTGCTTACGGTGCTGCTGTCAGTGCTGTATGTCACGGTGCTGCTGTCAGCGCTGTATGTCACGGTGCTGCTGTCAGCGCTGTATGTCACGGTGCTGCTGTCAGCGCTGTATGTCACGGTGCTGCTGTCAGCGCTGTATGTCACGGTGCTGCTGTCAGCGCTGTATGTCACGGTGCTGCTGTCAGCGCTGTATGTCACGGTGCTGCTGTCAGCGCTGTATGTCACGGTGCTGCTGTCAGCGCTGTATGTCACGGTGCTGCTGTCAGCGCTGTATGTCACGGTGCTGCTGTCAGCGCTGTATGTCACGGTGCTGCTGTCAGCGCTGTATGTCACGGTGCTGCTGTCAGCGCTGTATGTCACGGTGCTGCTGTCAGCGCTGTATGTCACGGTGCTGCTGTCAGTGCTCTGTATTACGGTGCTGCTGTCAGATGCCTCTATCACGGTGCATGTGTCATTCCGGTATGTCACGCTGCTGGTGATCATCTCCTGCACCCTCTTCTTTGCCTACCCTGGTCCCTGACCTTCCCTCTCCTCCATTGCCTTCATTAGCTCCATAGTCCTGAATTGTTAGAACAATTTCCCAAATAAAATAAAAATGCTTGTAGTTATCGATCCCAAATTCACCTCATACATGTATTATGTCATTGTCCAGATGGTGGGACTACGTTTTACCCCCTAATAATTACCACGTGGCCGCAAATTCGACATGAAGGTTTGCAAAGTTCGCCTCCCATTGAAGTCAATGGGGCCCGCGGCGAACGTTCGGTTTCGCGAACGTTTGGGTCCGTTCGCATTTCGCGTTCGCGAAACGTCCCGTCGGAAGTTCGTCCATCACTACTTATAAGCGAAAGTGTGCACTTTTTCACTAACCTCCCTCTTAAAATTTTTTGAGTGGTTTACCTACATCAATATTTAGTCAGCTGATGATGGTATTTCTTCACCTGTCACCAGCAAACCCTCGTTCCTGTGATTTATTCCCGAGGACACTGTCATGTCCACGTCCCACACTTGACACACCCACCTTCCAGACGGTTCCACCTAGATATAGCCCTCTTTCTAGGTGGTCCTGTTCAGGTGTTCAAGCTCCCAGCACAGAGACTGGTCTCGTACTAACAGTCAGGAACTCAGAGTCCTGGTTCCCGATCCATCTGATTGCTGTGAAGGCCTCTGATTAGCTATCGCAGTGATCAGTCACTGTTCAGCCCGCCAGTGTTTTCTTTTTCTCCTCTGAATGCAGAGAAAGATACATTGTATCTTTCTCTCCTTGCAAGGGGAGAAAAATGTAAACAAACAAGTGTGCTTACAAAAAAAAAATTATAATAATAATAATAATAATAATAAAAATAATAAAATAAAGAAAAAAAAATAGCTAGATCAAGGTTTGATCTAGGTCAAGTTTAGCATTTTCTTTTTCTCTTCTAAATGGAGAGAAATATATTGTATCTTTCTCTTCTTGCAAGGGGAGAAAAATGTAAACAAACAAGTGTGTGTAAATAAATAAATAAATAAAGAAAAATTATACGATAAAGAAAAAAAGTAGCTAGATCAAGGTTTGATCTAGGTCAAGTTTAGTGTTAGGCCGCGTACACACGGGCGGATTGTCTGCCCAACTTAGTCCGCTGAACCGTGTTTCAGCGGACAATCCGCTCGTGTGTGGGCTTCAGCGGACTTTTTCAGCGGACAGTCTGACGGACTAAGTCTTTCGGAATTTCCGTAATTTTGTCCGTCCAAACTTGGTTTTGTCCGTCCAAACTTGGTTTCAGCGGACAGTCCGCTCGTGTGTAGGCAAGTTGGACGGACTAAGTATGGCGCATGCTCAGAAAGGATTTACACGGCCGAAGGTTGCATTGCAGTGTATTGGACGTCGTTTTTCTAGTCCCGTCGTACGTGCTGTACACGTCATCGCGCAAGCTTTCAGCGGACTGTCTGTTCATCGTGTGTGGTCAAGTCCGTTCATTCAAATGTTGGACGGACTGTCTGTCGGATTGTCTGACGAACTTAGTTGGGCAGACAATCCGCCCGTGTGTACGCGGCCTAAGGGTCAAGGTAAGGGTCAAAGGTCAGGATTAGTATAGTTTAGGTATGATTTAAAAGAATTTATTTTTTTAAATTAGTATCAGTGCCAGTGTGATATATACTATTGTTTCTGGGCCCTACTACAGGTACAAACAAGAAATAGCACATGTGGTATAGCTGTGATAGTCAGGCACGGGAAAATGTATTTTGGGTTGCTTTTTGGTGGTAAGTAGGGATGCACCGATACCATTTTTTTTTAAGAATGAGTATGAGTAATGATGCTTTTTATCAAGTACTCACTGATACCAATTACCAATACCTATTTTTTTTTCGTGTGGTGCGGTGTGATTTGAGCCCATACAAAATGAATGGGCTTAAATCGCACTGCAAAGAATCGAATGTGAACCGGAATGTGGTGTGATTCCTACGAAGCACACGTAGTTTCCCACACCATTCCTGTGTGAACATAGGTTGAAGTCACTATGCCCTTGTACACACGGTCGGAGAATACATCGGAATGTGTCCTATCGGACCGTGTCGTCGGATAATCCGACTGTGTGTGGTATGCATCAGATTGATTCCGTCGGAATATCCGTTGGACCCAGTTTTCCAAATATTCCCGACCAACTGGGCCGGTCGGACATACTCCGATCATGTGTAGAGAATTTTGATCGGACCAAGTGCCACGCATGCTCAGATCAAATTCCTACATCAAAGCTATTGGCTACTAGCCTGAATGTAGTCCCATCGTAATGAAATTACGTCATCACGTTCTGAAAGATCGGATTTTTCGCCAACTTTGTCCGACCGTGTGTATGCAACAGTTTTGGACAAGATCCTACGGACAAAATCCGACGAGCAAAATCCGACGGATTTGGTTGTGGAAATCTCCGACGATGTGTACAGGGGCTTAGACAAGCCTGGGTTCACATAGGAGCAGTGTGGGAAATCACATGTGATTTAAAAAGGAATCGCAATGCATTCCTGTTTAAATCACATCTAATTCTTTGCAGTGGAATTTGAGTCTATTCATTCTAGAAAGGAATCGCAATGCATTCCTGTTTAAATCACATCTAATTCTTTGCAGTGGACTTTGAGTCTATTCATTCTGTATGGGTTCAAATTGCACCAAACAAAAAAGTACTGGTTTTAGTATCAAGTACTTGTGCAAATTCTTAGTATTAGCACTGATATGGGATCAGTGCAACCCTAGTGGTAAGTTATAGTAATAGCAAGAAATATACAGTTACATGTAGCACCCTGGAGTTTGGTCAGGGATCTCCTCACAAATTTACTTGCCAAGGGTAGTTATCTTGGTCGATTGTTGGGGATCTATTGATTTCTCCCTAAGCTTGGCATTGTTACACTTTCTTTTCTCTTCTACCACTAGGTGGGCGGGTACTTGGTGGTACTAGATACGAGAAGGGCAACCCGAGGTCAGGTTATAGGTATGTGGATGTCCCAGCCAATGGGCAGGGGTTTTCGTTAATCTGTTGGCCTGCTGGGAGAGCCTATACATTTGGGTGGAGTCAGGTGATCTGTGTTCTGTGCCACCTGGACTGCCATTTGGGTAGACATGTGTCGTCAGCCCTGGGCTGCTAGGCCGGAGGGAAGCTGTCGCCACAAAGGGTACAACCGCTTTTACCAGGTACCACAGTGAGTGACTGAAGCAAGTACCGGAATCATATTCTCACCGAAGGGCACTGTGGAGAATCAGGAAACTTCAGGCGGTGATCAAGTCAGGGACCCAACCCGCAGAGAAGACGCTTGTAGAGCAGCCTTGTGTGTCAAGCCAGTAACCGAGTCAATTAGCAGGGGTGAAGATTGAGAAATATCTGGAGTGCCAAGCTAGGGACACAGCAGAGAAGCTTGGGTGACGCTTGAGGGGATACCACTGCTCAAGGGATTCAGAGTCAGTGAATCAGTGGGTCTACTGAGAGACAGGGGCCCAGTATTCAAGAACTGCAAGGAGTAGTGAAGCTGAAAGAACTGATACGTTTGAGTTAGGAACTGTTAAAGGACTGTTACCATAGAAGACAGCAATCCTGCACGTATAAAGTGGCGCCTTACTGGGCTTTTCCCGCTTTTCTCCTATTGAAGTCTCTGAGTCTGCCAATTGAGTTTGTAACTATCTAATGGTGTCCTGGCCCTAACCCTCTTTCCCCCAAAATATATAAAAAGGACTGTCAAAAGAAATAAAACCTCTTTTACATCCAGGAAGTGTCTGGCGCCCAATAACTTTCACCATCTTTGCACCCACCATGCCTCACAGCCCACCACATATTGAAAGATGTCAACTATCTTTGGCCTTGGAGGTTCTCATTAGACCGAAAGAGGTAAAAGACCTTGCTACATACATTTAAATTTTTTTTTTTTTTTTTACTATTTTGGGCCAGTTTTCCTTTGATAATAAAAAAAAAATCAGGATATAACTGCATACTTGCCAACAGTCCAGATTTTCCCAGGACAAGCCTGATTTTGGGACCCTCGTCCCGATCGGAGGCCGCCCCAATTAAAATCCCGGGATTTTGCTTTTGTCCCAGGAAATCAGGACTGCTTTTGGCACTGGAGCTGCTTCTGGCTCCAAAAATATGGCTGCCGCACACCGCCGCAAGATCTCTTTCCTGTTTCCCCCTAGCTCTCAGCTCAGTTCCAAACTCCGCCCCTCCAGCCCTCTGCACTGCAGCTCCTCCCACTTTCCTGCACAACGTTACCCATCTACGGCCCCGCCTGATGTAAGGAGGCACTCCGCTGGGGACGCCTGATGTAAGGAGGCACTCCGCTGAGGATGCCTGATGGCATCTGGTGGCAGGCAACGTGACAAGCAACACGCTCAGGGCTCCCACTGATTCGGCATTATGGTGAGTTGAACTATTTAATTTTATATTACAATGTAATAATAGAAATAATGCGCATAACAACCATGGTGCCGAGATGATTGAAGTGCCAACACCAGGTGTTTGGAGTATCTTTATCTGCTGATTGTTAAACTTTCTGGAATACACATATTTCTATTGTGGTGTAGGATCTGGGCCTGCTGTCCATCCATTCCTTTTTTTTACTTCCTTCTCTCCCTATCTCTTTCTTTCTATCTTTCTTTCTCCCTCCATCCCTCATTCATCTCTGACTCGGACCACATCCCCTTGAGCAACACCCATATTTAGTTTAAACTACGCATATTTTTTGCTGCGCCCGCATTTTCCTTTTTATTCTACATCATGCCTTAAAATGAATGCCCCGCCCCTAATTATAATAAGACTACATCTACAGATAAAAAAGTGTCTCTATATATTTTTTTTACAATGTTGGTGTCAGAAACCAAATCAGGCCGAGACAGAAGTACCATTAAATCACACTTTTAATAATAAAAGTAAAAGAACAAACGTAGTCAAAACATAGCCAAAGTTCAGTAACCGGAAAGGAAAGTCAGCCAAGCCAGAATCAGGGATCAATGTAGTGGAACAGCAAGCAGGATCTAGAGCCAGAAGGAATGTCAGCACAGCAAGTCTTGAACAGGTGAAAGTTTCTGCGATGTTGACCAAGGCAAAGGCAGAGCTCCTCTGCACTGGATGGCTTAAGTAGGCAGGACTGACGAGCAGGATATCATCAACAGCTGAGTAACTGTGGAGAGATAGGAGCTGGCAATTAGCTGACAGCTGAGCGGCCAGCTCAGTGAAGGAAGGGCTGAGCCCAGCCCTGACAGTACCCCCTCCTCAACGACCCCTCCCCCTCGGAGGACCAGCAGGCTTGAGGGGAAAACGTCTCTGGAAATCACGGAGGAGGACAGGGGCATGTACGTCTGAGGATGAGACCCAAGAGCGTTCCTCCATACCTTATTCTTTCCAATGCACCAGGCACTGTATGCGCCTACGGAACCTACAGGAGTCAACAATGGACTGTACTTCATACTCCTCATGGTTCTCAACCTATATGACGTGATGAGGTCGAGGCACCGAGGTGGTAAAGCGGTGGCAGACCAAAGGTTTTAATAAGGAGACATGAAATACGTACGAAATACGCATATTAGAAGGAAGGTCTTATGCGTAAGCCACTGGGTTAATCCTGCAAAGAATACAGAAAGGCCCAATAAACTGAGGTGCGAACTTCAGCGAAGGAACACGAAGTCGGAGGTTGCGAGATGACAGCCAGACCCTGTCCCCAACCTGGTAGGAAGACGCAGGCAGGCGTCTGCGATCAGCATGGAGTCTGTACCTATCATTAGCATGTCACAGAGCCTCCTGGACTTGGGCCCAAGTGGAACAAAGACCACGGAGATGCTCCACTAACACAGGAATATTCTGCGGAATAAATAAGTCATGCAGCATGGAAGGTTGGAAATCATAATTCACCATAAACGGGGACAATCGGGAAGCAGAATTCAAGGCCCTGTTGTGAGCAAACTCTGCCCACAGTAATAGGTCTGACCAGTTGTTATGATGTTCAGAAATATAGCAACGTAGGAATTGCTCCAAGGACTAATTGTCTCGTTCTGCAGCCCCATTAGACTGCGGGTGATACGCAGAGGAGAAAGCAAGCTGAATTCCCAACTGTGCACAAAAGGCTTGCCAGAACCGGGACACAAACTGACCACCCCTGTCCGAGACAGTCACCTTGGGTAGCCCATGTAAGCGAAAGATCTCCCGAGCAAAAACAGAAGCCAGTTCCTTAGAAGTGAGCAACTTTTCTCATACTCTGTTCAATGGACATGAGGCACTTGGCAGCAGAAGCAGAGCGTGCGGGAACGTCAAATACCCTTTTAAATGAAGCCGCAAACTCAGGGTAGCTCAAGACAACAGGTTTTTGCGTCTTCCATAGAGGGTTTGCGCAGGCCAAGGCTCTCTCAGAAAGCAAAGATATCACAAAACCTACTTTGCTTCTGTCTGTGGGAAATGCCTTGGGCAGCATCTCAAAGTATATCTCAACCTGGTTGAGAAACCCTCTGCATTGGACTGGTTTGCCCCCAAATCGCTGGGGAAGCGGAGCGGAACCAGACATACCTCTTATAGAGGTAATACTCGAGGCAGGTGCCTGCACAAAGACTGGAGCAGCAGCAGAGTCGGCCTGTAACATAGGTTGTACCGGGGTGGTCACAGTGGGAGATTCCAGGTAAGCCGTGCATTTGTAACGCCATGGCAAACTGAGCCATGCGGTGATCCAGTTAATCCAATCTGGAAAAAATATTACCAACAAGTGGACTGACTGCATCTTCTGAATTTATGGACTTCGCCTACTGTCAGAAACCAAGAAATCAGGCCGAGACACAAGTACAGTTAAATCACACTTGTTTAATAATAAAAGTAAAAAGAACAAACATAGCCAAAGCTCAGTAACCAGAACAGAAAGACAGTCAAGCCAGAAGTCAGTGATCAATATAGTGGAACAGCAAGCAGGATCTGGAGCCAGAAGGGATGTCAGCACAGCATGTTTTGAACAGGATCGCAAGCGATAGTTTCTGTGATATTGACCAAGGCGAAGGCAGAGCTCCTCTGGACTGGACGGCATAAGTAGGCAGGACTGATGAGCAGAATATCATCAACAGCTGAGTAACTGTGGAGAGATAGGAGCTGGCAATTAGCTGACAGCTGAGCGGCCAGCTCAGTGAAGAAGCCCAGCCCTGACAATTGGCAACTATGTATCTGTTATC
Source organism: Lithobates pipiens (assembly GCF_037356315.1). Taxonomy (NCBI): domain Eukaryota; kingdom Metazoa; phylum Chordata; class Amphibia; order Anura; family Ranidae; genus Lithobates; species Lithobates pipiens. The sequence goes on along the minus strand of NW_027507789.1, from coordinate 183,853,364 downwards.
ATTTAGCACCAAATGAAAACCCAATTTGTCCTAAATATAGCACCCTCTACCTTAGGTAGGTGCTAGAGTTAGTTCTTTTTTGGCCAGTGCAGGTAAATTTAGCTAGGCCTGTTTTGATCTGGGGGCTGGGGAGTGGTTTAGTGTAGGTCGGTGACTCACAGATAGCATCACATTTTGGTTACCTCCCTCTGGCCTCTATTAGATTCTTGTGGAGCTGTCTGGGGTGTAGTAAGGTGTCCTGACCAATCCCCAACTAGGATTGGCAGGGGGCGGGCCTCCTTAAATACCTTGGGTCAGCCCAGCTAGGGAGGGGTTGTTCAGGTGGAAGAACTGAGAGATGGAGTGTTAGGCTGTCGGGCCTTGGAGGGAGCCCCCCAGTCTGGAGGGTTGACCTTAGGCCAGGGGTTCAGAGCTGTGAAGGAACCCCACACAACCCAAGGGGTGTCCTGAACAGGATCAGAAGAGGACAGTGGGGGAACACTGCTGGGCAAGTCTTCAGGAGGGATCCACCAGGTGTCGGTGAGTGACAGACACAGTCAGGAGAGCTGGGAGAGGCCTGCCAGAAGTGGATGTAGAGCCAGCAGGAGAGACTGTGATGTTACTGGCATTTAAGTTGGGCGGCTGCAGCCAGGAGGGCTGTCAGAGTCGGCACAGGACTGACTGGGATCAGTAGTCCACCTTATTACAGCTAGCACTAAAATACTTTCTTTCACCTTTGGTTGCAAATGGCAAATCCCTAAAGTTAAGCTTAATATAGAGTTGGGCTTAACCATGTGCTAGCTGTGCCAGGAACCTAGTATTGCATAGGAGAAAAAGTAATAGCCTACATAGAAGCATTGTGCTGGAGAATTATGGAGATTTAGAGAATGTGAATAGAGGTTACAATCAATCATCTCATTGTTTAATACTATTGATTCTGGGCATCCCATAATCCCTTTAACCATCCAAGTTTAATCCCTCAATAAAATAACAAAAAAACAAAGCTGGTGGACTGTTCATTGTCTGGAGAGTGACTGGATGTGAATACCAGGCTGGGCAGGGTGACAGGTGGAACTACTACACTCAGCGGCCCCACAGAGGTAACGCTACATAAAAAAAAGAAACAACTTATGATTCCCTTGGATACACAAAGAAGTTGTAATGATATGTACATTTTTACGGAACCCAGTTCAGCTTTACTTCCTAATAAAATAGATGGTGACATATATGATGGCCATCAGAGCCTGCTTCAGAAACTGGTTGGGGGCATTATAACTTCACCAGGCGGGCACCACAAAGCTGGCCATACACGTTATATTTTGTAATGATGATTGAACTTCCAGTTACAGGTACATGTTTTGGTGAAAATCACAAAGCAATCAAAGACATAAAATGATGGTTTCTGTCAACCATAAGGTGAAGTGATAGAAAACTCCCCCGATCAAAGGCAGTGTAAAAATCTGAACGTTTTAGAGAAAAATTACTGTTGTTTTTTTTTCCCCGCTTTGTTTTCCATTCCACTTTCATCTTTCTGTAAACTGTATTGAAGCTGTCAATTTATTGCCCCATTTCACATTCACTACCAACTGAATTTTAGTGCTCACCCGAACTTGTGGGTGGTAGATTGTCTAGCTTCTGGGGATTACTTGCAATCAAATTTCCTGGGGCTTAATCCTGGTTAAAATTGACTGAAATTTGCCATGTTTGGCCAGATTTAAGGATCATTCACATAGATCAAGCAGGCTTAACACAAGAGCAAATAACCACACTGCATGTGACTGCACTGCAATGTATAGACTTAAACGGGGTGAACAAGGGCTTGTTTACACTTGTGTTGTATTGCACTGTCCCTACCTATCTCACATCAGCGTGCACACATTTTAGCACTTACTGTTATCATTGAAAGCCAATGAAAATCCCAAATTTTTATTTGGTACCAGAACACGAATAGAGGGAAAATCTTCCAATGGGGACACTAGTGCTGTTGACAACCAGGGATTCCCTAACTTTGGAGGGATTTCCTATCACTTCCTGTTTTATCTATAGGACAGGAAGTGAAAGGAAATCTCCCCTGTGGGACACAGGGAAAAAAAATACCTGACAGGAGTTATAAGCCTCCGTCACTCTATCTAAAATGAAAAATAAATTGCATTTAGTTCCACTTTAAAGGGGAAGTGCAGGATTTAAAAAAAATAAACATTCAAACTCACCTAGTTGAATGCAGCATTGATCCGATACTGGATCTGTCCCCCGCTGGCTCTACATCAAGAACCGAGTGATCAAAGACTACTGATTGCTCGGTGCTCAGTCTGCTGTGAACATAGAGCAGCGATTGTCCACTACCTCTCTCTTCTCTGTCCCTCCAGAGCTCACTTAAGCACTGGACTGCGGAGAGGGCGAGAGCAGCTGGTTCAGGCTCTCAGCGGCGCACTGAGAGGCTGAGCCAGGCTGGTCAGGCATCTGGTTTGATCCTGACATTATTGTCAGGATTTCTGCAGAACCTGGACCGGCTCTATGACATCAGCCGACGGTGGGCTTTAAATTTCCTCATATTGTTACTTTGCAAGGTTTCTCTGATAAAGTATGTTCTAGTGATTTCTAGTCTTTTAAGCTGCCTGGAATTTGGAAGGGGTTAGATCTGCCAAATCCCAGGTGTTCAGGGCTCTGCCTCCTTGTGGTGGGCTATAAATACAAGGGGAGGCTACCTAGCTGGGTCCTTGGGTTTTGGATGGGACAGTACAAGGAAGACTGCAGCCACATGTAACGCTACTCTTGGGGGGACTGGTGGGTACCCAGTCGGGGTGCCGAAGTCAGATCTGGGACTGTACTTAAGGGACTTGGCTCTATTTGAAGGTATGAACTGGGGCAGCCTGAAGATAGGACAAACTAGAGTTGTGTATGGAAGATTTTTTTTGCTCTATATAATGTACTGTACTGTATGTACAAGAGTTTCAAGTAACATTTCTAAGAGATCCTAAAGTGCCTGATCTGAAGTTCCTTGGAAGGGGTTGTATGCAAGGAGTATAAAAGAACATGGTTTGATATGGAAATGAAGAGTAAGTGGTGAAACGATATTACAGAGGTTTAACAGACAGTGGACCCAGAGCAGGAGAGGCCATATTAGCGTTGCAATGGAAACCAAAGTTATGTTGGGTGCTAAAGCAATCAGCCAGCGTGGAGTGTGGTGACTTGGCATAGACTATGGAATGTCCTGGTAACGTGTTAGGGGTAGTGAAAGCTTAACCCCTCCCTAGCAACGGGTGCCCCATACACGGGCCCGACCTTGCGGCACGGAGCCCTTTTGTATCAAGCCTGCATCTCCTGGGAGAGAGGAAGTGAGAGAGGATCCTCAGGAGCATGAAAGCTTGGGTAGAGACTAGAGAGCTTTGGCCATACTTCTCATTTAAGGGCCCATTCACACCATATGCATTGGGCTGCACTGGACAGCCTTGCCCAGCACAGCCCCATGCATAGACAAGTCAATTTGCCTTACAGTATGTCCTATGAATTGACATTCTTTCAATGAATACAAGGCATTCTCTGATTGGACGAGGCGAAAATCCTCCACCCCTCCTCTCTGCTTCGTCGAATGAGAGAACACCTTGTATTCACTGACAAAATAAAAGACATTCTGTGCATAGAGGTGGAGACTAATCAGTGACCCCCTCCCCTGCGTTCAGTATTATAGTTGCCAACATTCGCAAAAAAAAAAATTTCTGTAGGCGGAGTATTATTTCAATTAGGGTCAGGTCATTTGTTTGTACGTGTGATCTAGCAGGAGTAAAAAAATGCAGCGTGGATTTAATTATGATAAATAATGGGTGTGACTTAAGGGGTGTGGTTAAATAGAGTTTGAGATGACTCACATAGTGGAGAAAGTGGTAATATATAGGGAAAGAAAAAAAGAGAAAGAAAGAAAAAAAGAAAGAAAGAGGAATGGAGGGAGATAAAGAAAGAAAAAGGGACGGAGGGAAAGAAAAAGAAAGAAACAAAGAAGGAAAGAACGATGGAGGGAGAGAAAGAAAGAAAGAAAAAAAGGAAGAGCTGCTGCCGCCTATTACATACAGGATCAGCTAGAATTTCTTCTGCACAGACACAGATTCAGGAACTATTCAGACATAAGACACTTCTTCCTCGCCTTAATCAGTAATGCTGGTACACAGCAGCTCCATGCACATGGCCAGTAACCGACAGTGCACCCATTGGCTGTAATGCGACACAGCCAGCCTCCTGCTACCACCTTGGGCCACTAGCTGCCTAAAGTTGTGTTAGATCCCTCCCTCTCCCTCCATCGCCCAGTCCCGACTCCCAGCCCACCCACCTTACTATATGGGCAACCCAGGGTGACGGCGGAGCGGTGCAACTTTTTGTATGGGGGGACAAAACCTATTTTCTGGGATTCTGCCCAGGACAGGCTCAGACCAAGACATGGTTTTAAATTCTGTGAATGTCCTGGGCAAATCGGGATTGTTGGCAAACTATGCAGTATATAGACGGGAAGACCATCGCTGCCTGTGAGTAGCACAGACTACTACAGGGAAATTCTGCATTCCTAGGGGCCCTCTGGATGTGTGATATGAGGAATTAGGCCTCATGTACACAGACATTTGCAGGGATAAAATTTGCCTAGTGTAAAATTCCGGGCATTTTCCCCCTCCCAAAGAGCCGAAGGTGGAGAGTACAGCCCTGTATTAATGTGAACATTTATGCTTCTGTGCATCGATATTTACCCACATATGTGCATACGACATATTTCCCGGATGCAGAAGCTCACATGTATACAGGTGTGTATAGCCATTTACTTCTATGATTGGCTTTACTGTACACCCCACCTTTGGCACCTTGGGCGCAAGAAAGCATAAAGAATTTTACACTAGGCATATACAGTATCTCACAAAAGTGAGTACACCCCTCACATTTTTGTAAATATTTTTTCATGTGACAACACTGAAGAAATGATACTTTGCTACAATGTAAAGTAGTGAGTCTACAGCTTTTATAACAGTGTAAATTTGCTGTCCCCTCAAAATAACTCAACACACAGTCATAAATGTCTAAACCATTGGCAACAAAAGTGAGTACACCCCTAAGTAAAAATTTCCAAATTGGGCCCAGTTAGTCATTTTCCCTCATTGGTGTCATGTGACCCGTTAGTGTTACAAGGTCTCAGGTGTGAATGGGGAGCAGGTGTGTTAAATTTGGTGTTATCGCTCTAACTCTCTCATACTAGTCACTGGAAGTTCAACATGGCACCTCATGGCAAAGAACTGTCTGAGGATCTGAAAAAAAGAATTGTTGCTCTACATAAAGATGGCCTAGGCTATAAGAAGATTGCCAAGACCCTAAAACTGAGCTGCAGCATGGTGGCCAAGACCATAACAAGACAGGTTCCATTCAGAACAGGCCTCTCCATGGTCAACCAAAGAAGTTGAGTGCACGTGCTCAGCGTCATATCCAGAGGTTGTCTTTGGGAAATAGATGTATGAGTGCTGCCAGCATTGCTGCAGAGATTGAAGGGGTGGGGGGTCAGCCTGTCAGTGCTCAGATCATATGCCTCACAATGCATCAAATTGGTCTACATGGCTGTTGCCCCAGAAGGAAGCCTCTTCTAAAGACGATGCACAAGAAAGCCTGCAAACAGTTTGTTGATGACAAGCAGACTAAGGGCATGGATTACTGGAACCGTGTCCTTTGGTCTGATGAGACCAAGATAAAGGTATTTGGTTCAGATGGTGTCAAGCGTGTGTTGCAGCAACCAGGTGAGGAGTACAAAGACAAGTGTGTCTTGCCCACCATCAAGCATGGTGGTGGGAGTGTCATGGACTGGGGCTGCATGAGTGCTGCTGGCACTGGGCAACTATAGTTCATTGAGGGAACCACGAATGCCAACATGTACTGTGACATACTGAAGCAGAGCATGATCCCCTCCTTTTGGGGACTGGGCCACAGGGCAGTATTCCAACATGATAACGACCCCAAACACACCTCCAAGATGACCACTGCCTTGCTAAAGAAGCTGAGGGTAAAGCTGATATCTCCAGACCTAAACCCTAAACCCTATTGAGGATCTGTGGGGCATCCTAAAACGGAAGGTGGAGGAACACAAGGTCTCTAACATTCACCAGCTCCATGATGTCATCATGGAGGAGTGGAAAAAGACTCCAGTGGCAACCTGTGAATAGGGATGAGCTTCGTGTTCGAGTCGAACACATGTTCGACTCGAACATCGGTCGTTCGTGCGTTCGCCGAATTCCGAACGTTTGGGCCGTTCGCGGCAAAATTCGTGTGGCCCACAATGCATTGCGATGGCGCAATGCATTGCTGTCTCACGATTGGCCAAGCATGCACTGTGACCCCGCATGCTTGGCCAATCGCAGCGCCAGTAGCGGGAAGAGCAATGGTTGGCCACAGGCATCCTGCCTGTGGCCAATCATAGCTCAGACAGTGTAGTGCACGCCCCACACTATATAAAGCTGCCTTTCAGGCGGCCTCGTGTAGTGTTTGTTAGCATCTGAAGCAGTGGGTGTTCTGTGTACCTTCAACACAGTTACACACCAATCGTTTTTGGCTGATTTACTATTTTGCTCTTGTGTAGTGGTTACTGTCTGTGCCCTGACCGCAGTATACACCACTATATTCACCTCACCTATATAGCTAGTGATCTAGCTTTAATAATAGAGCTTGCAGTCAGTAGTGTTAGTGCGTGCTGTCTGCGTGCTCTGTACCCAGTACATACCACTATATACACCTACATAGCTGTTCTCTATTTGAGCCCGATTGTCATTTGCTGGAGTTATTGGAAGTTGTGTGTGCCTCCAGCACAGCACAGTATACAGCTGTATATACCCCTTTAACTCTGCTGTTTTCTTGTTATTGTCTGCGTGCCCTGACCGCAGTATACACCGTGATATTCACCTCACCTATATAGCTAGTGGTCCATCTTTAACAATAGAGCTTGCAGTCAGCAGTGTCACTCAGGAGATAGTGCGTGCTGTGTGCCTGCTCTGTACCCAGTACATACCGCTATTATCCACCTACATAGCTGTTCTCTATTTGGGCCCGATTGACATCTGCTGGAGTTATTGGAAGTTGTGTGTGCTTCCAGCACAGCACAGTATACATCTGTATATACCACTTTAACTCTGCTGTTTTCTGGTTATTGTCTGCGTGCCCTGACCGCAGTATACACCGTGATATTCACCTCACCTATATAGCTAGTGATCTAGCTTTAATAATAGAGCTTGCAGTCAGCAGTGTCACTCAGGAGATAGTGCGTGCTGTGTGCCTGCTCTGTACCCAGTACATACCGCTATTATCCACCTACATAGCTGTTCTCTATTTGGGCCCGATTGACATCTGCTGGAGTTATTGGAAGTTGTGTGTGCTTCCAGCACAGCACAGTATACATCTGTATATACCCCTTTAACTCTGCTGTTTTCTGGTTATTGTCTGCGTGCCCTGACCGCAGTATACACCGTGATATTCACCTCACCTATATAGCTAGTGATCTAGCTTTAATAATAGAGCTTGCAGTCAGCAGTGTCACTCAGGAGATAGTGCGTGCTGTGTGCCTGCTCTGTACCCAGTACATGCCGCTATTATCCACCTACATAGCTGTTCTCTATTTGGGCCCGATTGACATCTGCTGGAGTTATTGGAAGTTGTGTGTGCTTCCAGCACAGCACAGTATACATCTGTATATACCCCTTTAACTCTGCTGTTCTATAAAAAAGGCATCTGCAGGAGTTAGTGGGTGTTGTGTGCCTCCAGCACAATATAAACTACCCAACTACTGTTTTACCCAACTCCCTTCAGGCCATTACCATGTCTGGAAGGCCAGCAAGGAGAGGCAGACAGGCGCGAGCCGATAAAAGAGGGCAAGCAGGCTCTGTGTCTAGAGACAACAGTGCTGGTCGGGGACGCGGTGCATTGTCATCAGCACGTGGCCATGGGACATGCTTGTCCTTCTTTTCTGCAGCTGGACATGTTGAACCGCAACATGCCAACGACTTGGTAGAGTGGATGACCAAGCCCTCTTCATCCTCCTCATCCTCTCTCACCCAGTCTCAGGGTAGTAGAAAAGCAGCTGCCAACACATCGTCGTCCCTCCTCTCAATGTCATCATCAGTGACTCCTTCCCTAGACCCACCACGTCCTCCTGAGGAGTCTCCTGAACTCTTTGAGCACAGTGTTGGGTACATGCTCCAGGAGGATGCCCAGTGTTTGGTGGGCTCTGATGATGACACTCAGCTAGAGGAAGGCAGTAGCGTGAGCACAGAGAGAGGGGATGCTCAAGAAGGACAGCAATCTGGCAGTAATGTTCCACAAGCTGCAGCATACTGCCAGGTTTGCTACAGCGATGAAGAGGGAGGGGATGATGAGGGCACTGACTCCACGTGGGTGCCTGGAAGGAGGGAGGAGGAGGAGGAGGAGGAGGCACATGTCCAACGAGGCAGGATGCCCTCCGGGGGCCAGCTTAGGGGCAGCACACCGACTGAATCACACCGCAGAGCTCCGCCTGCGCAGAGCGCTTCCTCTGCGCGTTATTCTAAAAGTTCTTTGGTGTGGGCCTTTTTTGAGACGAGTGCATCAGATCGCACCGCTGCTATTTGCAACATATGTCTCAAGCGTATCTCACGTGGCCAAAACATCAGCCGCTTGGGCACCACATGCTTGACCAGACATATGTTGACCTGCCATGCAGCTCGTTGGCAAGCATACCTCAAAGACCCACACCAAAGAACAAAGCGGACCTCTCCTTGCTCCTCATCAGCTGGCATCTCCAACCCCACTAGACCTTCAGTCCTCTCTGAAACCTGCTCTGAGAGGAATGAAGGTGTAGAATTAGGTGTGTCACAGCCAAGTGCTTCCGGGAACTCTGCTAGTGGTACATCCACGTCCGATTATAGCAGACAAATGTCCCTGCCCCAGCTGCTGGACCGGCGGAAGAAATTTACTCCCAGCCATCCACATGCCCAGCGGTTGAATGCTAGCTTGGCTAAATTGCTAGCACTTCAACTGCTGCCTTTTCAGTTGGTAGATTCGGCCCCCTTCCGTGAGTTTGTACAATGTGCGGTTCCTCAGTGGCAGGTCCCCAAACGCCACTTTTTCTCACGGAAGGCAATTCCGGCTCTCTACCGGCATGTGGAAGGCAATGTCCTTGCCTCGCTGGACAGGGCGGTCAGCGGTAAGGTGCATATTACCGCTGACTCATGGTCCAGCAGGCATGGACAGGGACGTTACCTGTCTTTCACGGCCCATTGGGTCACTCTTCTGGCTGCTGGGAAGGATGCAGGACAAGGTGCAGTAGTATTGGAGGTTGTTCCGCCACCACGCCTCCAAAATGCTACTATTGGTTGTGACACACCTCTCTCCTCCACCCCCTCCTCTTCTTCTTCCTCCACGGCCTCTTCCAGTGCTCTGTCCTCAGAACCAGCGGTGCTCCGTAGGCGTTGCAGGGGCTACGCAAGTACGCAGGCAAAACGATGCCATGCCGTGCTTGCGCTGGTTTGTTTGGGGGACAGGAGCCACACTGGGGCGGATGTTTTGTCAGCTCTGCAGGGGCAGGCCGAGAGGTGGTTGACGCCACGCCAGCTTAAGCCAGGAATGGTGGTTTGCGACAATGGCACCAACCTCCTCTCCGCCCTCCGACAGGGACAACTGACCCATGTGCCCTGTGTAGCTCACGTCCTTAACCTGGTGGTGCAGCGGTTCTTGGGCAGGTACCCCGGCTTACAGGATGTCCTGAAACAGGCCAGGAGAGTCTGTGTGCATTTCCGCCGATCATTTAATGCCTGTGCTCGGCTGGCTGAGCTCCAAAAGGAGTTGAACCTGCCCAAGAACCGCCTTATATGTGACATGCCCACCAGATGGAACTCAACATTGGCCATGCTGCAGCGGCTGCACACGCAGCAGAGGGCCATCAATGAGTACCTGTGCGACTACGGCACCAGGACAGGGTCAGGAGAGCTTGGTTTTTTCTCACCACGCCAGTGGGGCATGATCAGGGATGCATGCACTGTCCTGTCACCGTTTGAGGAGGCCACAAGGATGGTGAGCAGTGACAGTGCATGCATCAGTGACACTATACCTCTTGTCCACCTCTTGGAGCATACGCTGCGTGGAATAATGGACAGGGCACTTGAGGCAGAACAGAGGCAGGAAGAGGAGGACTTCCTTGCCTCTCAAGGCCCCCTTTATCCAGACAGTGTTCCTGCTGTGCCACCCATCACACAGGAAGAGGGTGAGGAAGAGGAGGAGGAGGATGATTGTGTCAGCATGGAGGTGGAGGCTGGCACTCAGCATCAGCAGCAGCAGTCTTATAGGGATGATTTACAGTCCCAAGAAACACGTGGACTTGTACGTGGCTGGGAGGAGGTAGCTGCGGATCATGTTGTCCTTAGTGACCCAGAGGACTCCGGACCGAATGCCTCAGCTAACCTACGCTGCATGGCCTCCCTGATCCTGCAAAGCCTGCGGAAGGATCCTCGTATTCTTCGGATCAAGGAGAGGGACCATTACTGGCTGGCCACTCTCCTTGATCCACGGTACAAGGGTAAGGTTGCCGACCTTATCTTGCCATCGCAGAGGGAGCAGAGGATGAGACATCTCCGGGAGGCCTTGCAGAAAGCTCTGTGCAACGCGTTCCCAGAGACTGGGAGGTCACAAACTCCTGGTCCTGGACAACGTGTTGCTGAGGCATCAGTCAGAAGGAGCGGTGGAGAAGGTGGCCGTCTGACTGATGCGTTCAGACAATTTTTTAGTCCGCAGCCCCAAGGTATGATTGGTTCCAGCACCCATCGCCAGCGTCTAATTTACATGGTGCAGGAATACCTAGGGGCAAGGTCAGACTTGGACACCTTTCCCACTGAAAATCCTCTGGCTTACTGGGTCTTGAGGATGGATCACTGGCCAGAGCTTGCACAGTATGCAATTGAGCTACTGGCCTGTCCTGCATCCAGCGTTCTTTCGGAACGCACCTTCAGTGCTGCTGGTGGCTTCGTTACCGATCACAGGGTGCGCCTGTCCACCGAATCAGTTGATCGACTGACCTTCATCAAGATGAATCAGTCTTGGATCACTCACAGCTACCAAGCACCTGAAGCTGATGTAACCGAATAATTTTTTTTGAAATACCACATCCCTTCAAGACTGCCTATGCTGATGCTGAGTGACTGTCCTGTTATGTTGATTGTCTATCCTCTTCCTCCTCCGCTGATATGTTGGAAGAACATTTTTGGTTCTGGGTGATGCCAGCAGCCCAATTTTTCTGCCCCTGTTTAACAGGGGTGTTTAAGTACAATTTTTGATGCAATGCTTTGCAGCAGGGCTAATTCCTGCAAAAAAACTAGAGTGTATGGCAGAGGTTGCAGTGTGATGGCACCAGTGCCTAAGGCCCAATTTTTCTGCCCCTGTTTAACAGGGGCGTTTAAGTACAATTTTTGATGCAATGCTTTGCAGCAGGGCTAATTCCTGCAAAAAAACTAGAGTGTATGGCAGAGGTTGCAGTGTGATGGCACCAGTGCCTAAAGCCCAATTTTTCTGCCCCTGTTTAACAGGGGCATTTAAGTACAATTTTTGATGCAATGCTTTGCAGCAGGGCAAATTCCTGCAAAAAAACTAGAGTATATGGCAGAGGTTGCAGTGTGATGGCACCAGTGCCTAAGGCCCAATTTTTCTGCCCCTGTTTAACAGGGGCGTTTAAGTACAATTTTTGATGCAATGCTTTGCAGCAGGGCTAATTCCTGCAAAAAAACTAGAGTGTATGGCAGAGGTTGCAGTGTGATGGCACCAGTGCCTAAGGCCCAATTTTTCTGCCCCTGTTTAACAGGGGCGTTTAAGTACAATTTTTGATGCAATGCTTTGCAGCAGGGCTAATTCCTGCAAAAAAACTAGAGTGTATGGCAGAGGTTGCAGTGTGATGGCACCAGTGCCTAAGGCCCAATTTTTCTGCCCCTGTTTAACAGGGGCATTTAAGTAAAATTTTTGATGCAATGCTTTGCAGCAGGGCAAATTCCTGCAAAAAAACTAGAGTATATGGCAGAGGTTGCAGTGTGATGGCACCAGTGCCTAAGGCCCAATTTTTCTGCCCCTGTTTAACAGGGACATGTAATTACAATTCTTGATATAATATTTCACAGGAGGGCCCCTTCCTGTGCCCACCCAGAGTAACTGTGAGGACTTATAGTGTTGTGGCACCAGCACCACAACCACCAAAGGTCAATTTTTCTACCACTGTTCAACAATGGCATGTAATTACAATTCTTGATATAATCGTTCACAGCAGGGCGCTCCAGCGGCCACCAAGAGTCACTTTGAGGGCTTACAATGTTGTTGCAAAACCAACACCTTGTTCCGCCATTTCTGCAGAGCATATAGGGCAGGCCCCTACTTTCAAACATCCAATTTACAAACATCTCCTACTTGCAAACGGAAGGAGACAACAGCAAGTGAGATGAAAAAAGATGGACGACAAAACAAATTATACAGGGGTGATAACCCTTCCCTATGTTTTCCAAAAAGCTTAAAGATATTTTTTTTGACTGGAGCTACACTTTAAAAATGTACCGGTTGAAAATGACAAACAGATTCAACTTAACACAACAAACCTACACAGTCCCTGTCTTGTTTGCACCGCCTGTATACTGCTGTTCTGAGTATATAGGGCCTGGGGGCCACACGCATTTCCTTTTTTTAATATGGGTACGGGGTTCCCCTTAATATGCGTACAAGACCCAAATAGGCTGGTAATGGGCAGGGAGGGCTACCCATGCCATTTTTCTGAATGATTTTCAACCATATTGCAGGAACCAGATATAACATTAAAACCGCAAGCAGTTTTAAATGGTGTTATTTCCGTTTAATGTCATTTTGTGCAGGGACTGTTCTAAACACGGGAAACACGTGGCACTTCACAGGCATACTATAGACACCCCCCAGGCACCATATTTAAAGGAATATTTCACTTTTTTTTTTTCACTTTAATCGTCATTAAAATCAGTGCTCCCGCCAAAACGGTAGTTTTTAAAACTTTTTTTTGCAGTGACCCATGTCCCCTGAGGCAGGAGGCAGGTCGCCAAACCCTTTTTAGCACACTATCTTGCATATTAGCCGTTAAAATTAGCACTTTCCAATTCGAACGTTCGAGTCCCATAGACTTCAATGGGGTTCTAACGTTCGTGCCGAACGCGGGGGTCGTTCGCAAGTTCTGGTGCGAACCGAACCGGGGGGTGTTCGGCTCATCCCTACCTGTGAAGTTCTGGTGAACTCCATACCCAAGAGGGTTAAGGCAGTGCTGGAAAATAATGGTGGCCACACAAAATATTGAAACTTTGGGCCCAATTTGGACATTTTCACTTAGGGGTGTACACTCTTTTGTTGCCAGCGGTTTAGACATTAATGGCTGCGTGTTGAGTTATTTTGAGGGGACAGCAAATTTACACTGTTATACATGCTGTACACTCACTACTTTACATTGTAGCAAAGTGTCATTTCTTCAGTGTTGTCACATGAAAAGATATAATAAAATATTTACAAAAATGTGAGGGGTGTACTCACTTTTGTGACATACTGTATGATGCCTGCAAATCTCTGTGTGCATGAGGCCTTAGGCCCCAATTTAGCCTAGATTTACACTATTACAGGTCCTGCGTGCACAGCACATCCCTGTGCAAGTACAGCTGCCCATTCAAATGAAACATCCCTAATGCTTTTTTAAAAAATGTGGACGAATGGAGTCACTCTTTCATGTCACCTCCTTGCACCAGAAAACGTGGTGCATTTTCAGGTATGCCTACCTGAAAACACACTGCGTTCTCTGATGCCTTGGGGTGACATTAAAAAGTAGCTCCATTTTTGTTGAGAAAAAAACATTCCGCTCTGGGTGATCTGTGTACATTCCAGGGACGTTAACAAACTTTAGATTCCTGCCTTTTGTTATTCTAAAGAAATAGCTGTTTGATGTCTGTGTCCATGTGCAAAGTGAATGTGAATGGGGGTGAGTTTATATTCATCAATTAGCTGCTGCACCTGCAGGGCTCTAATGAGGAAAGTGGCAGTCTGCATACCTTTATATGTGATTTCCCTTTGAGCGTATCTCACCAAAAATTACATTTTTGTTGCAGGGGACGCTCAAAATCTGTTCCTTAGTGCAGACTTCTGGGAAAACTATTGAGGTGAGCCAATCACACAAGCAGGAAACAACTTTTTTGGGGGCGCTCTGTACACCATCTCTGTACAGAATGCCCCCAGGCTGCCATATTGCAATAACAGAGCTGCAGATTAAGCCTAGGTTCACACTGACTGTGGGAATGAAATTATGCAAGTTTAGCTGAACTCGCATGACTTCATTCCCGCATGTCAGTCCCGACTTCGGGGGAGATTTCAGAGACATCTGTGTGGGTTTCTGCACAGATGTCAATGGAAATCGCAACCCCAAATCGACAAAAGTAGTACAGAAATTACTTCTGAGAATCAGTGTGGCGCCACAAATGCGGCGTCACACCGATTCAGATGCTGCCATTTTCAGCAATTGCTGCCAATTTGGCATGCGATTTAACATGTCAGGTTGGGCCTCAATGTTGTGGGGCAGGTTTTCAGTGTGCAGGCCAGGTTAGGTGTGTTGAACGGTGGGTTTTGCCTGTGTCTAAAGGCGGTTACAACACAGACAAAATCTGCCCCGCAACAGCGAGGCACAATCTGACAACTACGGTCTCCCTCCGCTCTTTGCATAGCTTTCAATTCTGGTTGTCAAATGGTATCTCACTTCGAAAAATGCCTCCTACGATGTGCGATTCACTTTTTATCTTTCAAACAGTGTTTCCCAGTGCTAAACCATTCATCCAAATTCTAAATTGCTGCATTTGTAAATTTTAAAAGCCAATATAAAGGAATATTAGTGGTAAAAAAAAAACTCTTGTGGATTTAATGAACCTTTCACCTTCTCCTTTAAGGGGGTGTGACAAGGGGGCGTGTCCTATGCCTACATACGTTTAATGGTAGGTGTCCCTCATTCCCATCTCAAAATGTTGGGAGGTATGTTTCAAGGCAGCAGACAGACTCCACTTGTGTGGGCATTTTATGGGGCATTCGTAGCAAATTTGAGCACCCCATAATGCACTGCAATTATGATTGACCAAAGCATACACCTGACCTACATGCTTTGGCCAATCATGGCACGCTCCTCAGCGAGAGCCATAATTGGCCAAAAGCAGGGTGCCTTTGGCCAATCATGGCTCAGGGTGGACTAAGTCCACGCTCCACACTATAAAAGGCTGCTTACACACTGCCCGTATAGTGTGTTATAGTAGATGGAGATAGGGAGATTAGGCAGGCTGCTGTTCTGTACTGCGCATGCGTGGTCATTTTTCGACAGAGGGCACTATTCGATAGAACACAGGCAATTGCTGCCGATTTGGCATGTCAAATCACATGACAAATCACATCAACGTAAACCAGGGCTTAAACTTGTAAAAAAAAAAAATTCTAGTAAAGGCCTTGTCAGCAAGTCGCAAACCAGGTAACATGTAAAGGGTGTTTTTTTTTAATGAATTAAAGCGGGAGTCCGCCGGGACTCCGCGTTTTTTTTTTTTTTAAAAGCCAGCAGCTACAAATACTGCAGCTGCTGACTTTTAAAATAGTGACACTTACCTGTCCAGCGCGCCCGCGATGTCGGCACCCGAAGCCAATTTCTAGATCGTCTGTCGGGTGCTGCCGCCGCCATCTTGGGTATGGGAATCAGGAAATGGAGCCTTTCGGCTTCATTTCCCGGTTCCCTACTGCGCATGCGCGAGCCGCGCTGCGCAATAAGGATGGTCCCCGCTGCCTCTGGGATCTGTGTGTTTCCCAGCAGGCAGCGGGGCACTTGCGGAAAGGGGCGGGCACTTGCGGAAAGTGGCGTAATCTACGCCCCTTTCCGCAGAGAGCTATCCCGGAAGTGGGTGCAGAATACCTGTACTGTACAGGTATCTGCACCCCCCTCCCCCCTGAAAGGTGCCAATTGTGGCGCCGGAGGGGGGGAGGGTTTCCGATGAGCGGAAGGTCCACTTTAGGGTGGACCTCCGCTTTAAAGTGTATTTTTTTCCCACAAAAATCGAGTTTGCAAAACCATACCTCCCAACTGTCCCTGATTTGGAGGGACTGTCCCTGATTTTGAAAAAAGTCCCTCTTCCCTCCTCATGTGTCCCTCATTTTGATCTGATCCATATAGTTGTATATAAAATGCACTTTTTAACCTTTAAAAACTGTTTTCCAGTGCTAAACCTTTCATCCAATTTATAAATTTCTGCATTTGTAAATGTCAAAAGCCAATAGTAGTGGTAAAAAAAAATGCACTTGTGGGTTTAACTTTTTTTTGTACAAGTCTTCTTTAGGCCGGGTTCACACTGCTGCGGGGGGAGATCCGGATGTGATTCGCACCGCACTGCAGTGCAAATCACATCCGATCTCCGTAGCGATGCGAGTTCAGCCATACAGATAGTATGGCTGAATTCGCATCGCTCCCGCAGCAAACTCGCACGGGACCTTTTTTTTGGTCCGCAGCAGAATCGGATCGCATGGGTGTTCACACCATGCGATCCGATTCCTGTGCGAGTCTGCAGATCGCACTGCTATATGCGGACGGATCTGGGGGTGTCATTAACATTTCATTGACACTCCCAGCCGTTCGCATAGGGCAGTGTGAACTGCCGGCGGGAGTCATGCGATGCGGGAAAACGCCGCGGATTCGCGGCGTTCCCGCATCGCTGTGGTGTGAACCCAGCCTTAAGGAGGCGTGTCAAGGGGTGTGCCTTAGGCTAGGTTCACACTATAGCGATGTGGGAACGCCGCGAATCCGCTGCGTTTTCCCGCATCGCATACCTCCCGCCGGCAGTTCACACTGCCCTATGTGGACGGCTGGGAGTGTCAATGATATGTTAATGACACCCCCAGATCCGTCCGCATATCGCAGTCCGATCTGCACACTCGCACAGGAATCGGATCGCATGGTGTGAACCCCCATGCGATCCGATTCTGCTGCGGACCAAAAAAAGGGTCCCGTGCGAGTTTGCTGCGGGAGCGATGCGAATTCAGCCATACTATCTGTATGGCTGAACTCGCATCGCACAGAGATCGGATGTGATTTGCACTGCAGTGCGGTGCGAATCACATCCGGATCTCCCCCCGCAGCAGTGTGAACCCAGCCTTAAGCCTACAAACGTTTGCTAATAGGTGTCCCTCATTTCCATCTCAAAAAGTAAAAGTTGGTAAAGCAAAACGGCTGTGCAAATACCAAAATACCATATGACAAAACAAAATTGCAACAATTGCCATTTCATTCCCTAATGTCTCTTCTAATATATATATATATAAAACGTTTGGGGGTTACAAAGAATTTTCTAGCAAGAAATACTGATTTTAAGCTTGGAAAAAAAAGTTTTAGACAAGGTCTGGACTGGACTTCAAATGGTTAAATAAAGAGTTCAGCTTTTTAATTGCAAGAACAAACCTAAATGGTCCTTCATGACACACCAACTCCCTATTCCTGCCAAACTACACCTCCAGAGCAATCCCCCAGCCACCCAATCAGCTCATCGCACCTTTTTCGTAATAACCGCACCCCCTTTTTTTATTATTATTCCATCCTTACTATAATCCTAGAGCAGCCCGCCCACTCTCTACAGCCGACCAATCAGCCCGCTCACACCTTTTTCCTTATAGAATCTAGAGGAGCAGAAACCCCAGCGCCACACGCTCAGCGCTCCTGACCAATCCCAAAAACAGATGCCACTGGCCTA
This sequence comes from Lithobates pipiens, assembly GCF_037356315.1. Lineage (NCBI taxonomy): Eukaryota > Metazoa > Chordata > Amphibia > Anura > Ranidae > Lithobates > Lithobates pipiens. The sequence goes on along the minus strand of NW_027507789.1, from coordinate 183,835,611 downwards.
CTCCCTGCCCCAATGGCTGAGTCAGCAGCTTTAGTTGCTGGGGCTGATTAGCTCACGGGAAGCAAATAGGCGCTCGGGGGCGGGGCTTGTACGAGGTGATAAGAGGAAGCTGCGCGGCGCGCTGTGGAGTCAGTGTCTGAGGAGAGGTGAGAGGAAGTGGAGTCCATGGAGGTGAGTGAGGGGGAGACGGGCAGTTGTGGTTAAACTTTGTGCGACACTCCTAGGCCTCAGGCTTTGAGGGGGGGGGGGGGCCCTCTACTGTGTTATATGACCCAGACATGGTGGTCATACACCTGAGCCTGTGGGCTCTCCTCTGTAATGCACCTGAGCCTGTGGGCTCTCCTCTGTAATGCACCTGAGCCTGTGGGCTCTCCTCTGTAATGCACCTGAGCCTGTGGGCTCTCCTCTGTAATGCACCTGAGCCTGTGGGCTCTCCTCTGTAATGCACCTGAGCCTGTGGGCTCTCCTCTGTAATGCACCTGAGCCTGTGGGCTCTCCTCTGTAATGCACCTGAGCCTGTGGGCTCTCCTCTGTAATGCACCTGAGCCTGTGGGCTCTCCTCTGTAATGCACCTGAGCCTGTGGGCTCTCCTCTGTAATGCACCTGAGCCTGTGGGCTCTCCTCTGTAATGCACCTGAGCCTGTGGGCTCTCCTCTGTAATGCACCTGAGCCTGTGGGCTCGCTTCTATAATGTACCTGGGTCCCCCATTGAGGTGAGGACTATGTGGGCCTCTATAGACCTCTTCATTGGATGTGGCCTTGTGTTTGTAGTCCTGTGTGTCCCCCTCTTCATTCAGGGCCCCTCACTTTGTCCTGTCAATTTCCACCCTATACGAGTGAATATTAAACCTTTTAGGGCCACATCCGGGCATCAGTAGACTGGCCTACGCGTGGCAAAGTAGCTCATGCTGCGTTCCAGTTTGCGATGTTATTTTTTTATATTGTTTTTTTTACCGCATTTGTTGCATTTTTACGAGCTACAAAACACACATTTGCTTCCTGTGTTTAGGGTGCTGCTATCAAATGTCTCCGAAGCGCAACGTATATTCCAAGAATGCAGACGTAAGCGGACGCTTATTGTTAAGCAGGCAGTTGGGGGTGGGTGGTGAGCAGGAATAGCTAGGCCTCATACACACAGGATGTTTAAAAAAAAGCCAGGAAAAAGCAGCTTTACAAAATATGCTTTTAGCTGTGCTTTTGAATAGCGATTATGGGCGTTTATACAAAAAAATAAAAATTCTATTAAAAACTCCTTATGTAAAAGCGGCTAAAGGCTTGTTAAAGTGGTTGTAAACCTTAGAAAAAAAATTGCAAGACAAAGGCATAATGAGCTAGTATGCATAGCATGCTAGCTCATTATGAAATACCTGAGATCGAAACCTGCAGCCGTCCTCATACACCACTCTGGCGGGCGACATCACTCCCGGAGTTCCAGGGCTCTGGCTCTGTCAGTGGCCAGAGCCATGATGGTGTCACTCCCCGCGTGTCGGAGCTGCTGGTAACGGCACGTATGTGCCATTGCTTCAGTATGCATGAGCCAATGACGTCAGCACCTGCAAATACAGGGATCTCTCCTAAATAGTTTTAGGAGATATCCAGCTTAGCTACAGGTAAGCCTTATTATAGGCTAATTGTAGGCTTACCTGTAGAAAAACGTGGTTGTAAAGGGTTTACAACCGCTTTAAGCCACTTTGCGTTATTACAACCTCTGCTCCTGGACTCAGTCTTTTTTTTTTTTCTCTCTAAATGCTTATGCCTCCAAACGGTAGACAAATTGAATATGGTCTGATTTTATAGCGAGTTGCATAGACTTCTGTTAAATGAAGTTGCAAGCCACAATGAAAGCGACACCAATGTGCAATGTCTTTGAAATCTGGCTGAAGTAGCGCATTTTCAAAGCTGCCCCAGTGTGAATCACGGCTGAACCCTATTTTGGCCTGACAATAGCATTGCAGTCGCATGCATCGCACACAGCTGTATGGCACTTCCCCGTTGGTTTGATATGTTGGATTGTTTTACTGCAGGTGCACAACAAAGCATTGGTATTTCAACACTCCCCATTTGCTGCCAGTGCTGCTTAGAGGTTTGCTAAAAAATACGGCTTAGCTGCACATTTTTAACACATCCCCCCTCCATAACCACTAGTCTGATGCTAGTGTGTGTGTTTTTTTTTTTTTTCTGCCCCTAAACGCTTATGCCTCCAAACTCCTCTGAAGGTTTGTGTGTACATGGACACATAAGCTAACATGGAGGAGAGTTCAGAGGCGGTAAAAAAACGAATCGCCAGACACCCCTAAAAGCTGCTGCAAAAATGCTGCGTGCATGAGCCCTTATATGTGTGGATTTAGGCCCCTTTCACACTTGTTGCGACTTGGGACTGCAGTCGCATGACAAGTTGTTTCCCATTCATATCTGTGTGACTTCAAAGTAGTCCCTGCAATGCTTTGATCCAACTTTGATGCCACTTGAGGTCCATAGACAACATTACACAGGCATCGCTTCAAGTCACGGCAAAAATCGTGTTCTTTTCAGGTCGCACAAGTGTGAAGGGGGCCTTAATCGCTTTCTGTGATACATTATCAGTGTTTAGAGGCTGGCCCTCAGATGGTGGTAGGATGTGGTCTGAAACCGATAAATTCAGGCTGGGTTTGGATGTGCATTTTAAACCCGCTGCTTCTCTGAAAAGCGATCTGTTTCAGATTGCTTCTCAGAGGTAATTGGTAGGCAGCGAGAAGGGGGTGTGATGCCTCCTCTTTGCCTGTTGTAACCCCGTTTTGGCCTGACGAAAGCCCTGCAAATAGCATACATTGCACATAGTGGTGTGGCGCTTCCCCATTGGTTTAATATGTTGGATTGTTTTACTGCAGGTGCAAAACAGTGTTGTGACCGTGGTATGTCCCATTTGCTGCCATTAAAAGGTAGTAAACCGTGGCTGGTTTAAAAAAAAACTAAAGCAATTGTGTAATGTGCTGTTGTGCATCGCATACCATCACATGAAATACCTTGGAACAAAGCCCTTCAGCGCAACGCTGTCACTGCTGAGGGCTGATATCTTCCTCTGGGTTCATGCATTTCGGCTGTGAACCCGATGAGGTCACACCCTCAGTTCCTGCACAAAGCATTGCTGGACCTTTAATAGTGCATGGGCTGGTGACGTAACAAGCTGCATCCAGGGAGAAAATCTAAATGGTTTACATTCAGGAAAACCTAAACGTTTACCTACAGGTAAGCTTTGATAGCTTTATTATAGGCTTACCTGTAGGTACAAAATCAGAGCGGACTTTACTACTGCTTTAAGGGCCGGTTCACACCACAAAAACGCCAGATGTTTTCCTGAATGTATGTTTTTGATGCGTTTCAGTGCATTTTTTTGCCCTCTTGTGGGTTTTTTCCAAGTTTTCTTGGCGTTTTATTTGTGATGCATTCCAGTGCATTTTTAATGCATTTGGAGTTTTCTGTGCATTTTTGATGCATTTTGCCATGTTCCAGTACAGTTCTGTGCAGAAAAAATGCAGCATGTTTTTCTACACTGGAACTGACTGCAATGGTGTGAACTGGAACCCATATCATCTAATGGCCATGTGTTTGATGCAGAAAAGACGTACTGGACTGTATCAGGTGTGAACCAGCTTTAAAAAAAATTTTTAGGTTTGAAGATTACACAAAACCCCCAAAGATGTATATCTGAAAGCAGAAACCCTACCTAGAAAAATAAAATGGTGGTCGTTACAATTTTTCATGTCACACTAAAGTACATTTTAAAGCAAGCAAACGCAATACCCACATTTTTGGTTGACTATTAAAGGCAAGGTTGTACAAAGTTGATATAGAGAGTGCAGCACCAAAATAACTGAGGCGGGATTCACACATGCGAATTGGATGTTTTTCCGCATCCAATTTCCACAGCTGGAGATTGTGACCGACTCTCAGCGGAGCCAGTTCACACATCTCCATGGCGGCTGCAGAAAGCACTGCACAAGGGATCTGTGCAGCTTTGGCTCCGTTTTAGGTACGAATTTAGCCTGATTCATCCCTAAAACTGAGAAAAGGGATGCAATGGATCCCCTGCTGTGAGCTGCATTTGAAGACAGTGAACAATTGACTCAATCATAAGGTAAATATGACAATGAGGGCCAGTTCACACCACATGCAGTCCAGTGTTTTTTTTCTGCATCAAAAAACATTTTTTTCAATGGCATAGTTCACACCAGTGCTTGCACTCATACATCTTGTCAGCCAGTCCTACATTCAGCCTGATGAGTATACAGCATGAATCTGCAGGGAAAATGAGAGCCTAATGTGTATGTGGCTGGTCACACTGACACCGTGCTGCTACAAGCCAGCTTCATGAGTGTCTACCCAGGTGGTGGGGATGGGGTTGCTGATATCGGGAGGTGTATATGTAATTGCACATAAGCCCAAATGCTTTCACTGGACAGGCAGAAATCTGTAGGTTTTACACACTCCCTGTGGCTGCAGCCACTGAATCGTGTGTAACAACCCCCGTCAAGTCCATACAACATATGGACCTGGCAGTGAAAGGGTTAGAAAGAGGGGTGCTAAAAACATGGCTCAACTGCACATTAACACCCCCTATAAACAAGGCCAAAGTGTGCTATACCACTCATTTCATGCTTTTACAAACTAGGATACCTACATTCACTATGCAGTCATGTGTCCACTCATCACAAGCACATCTGTGATCCAAAGTTTAAAGTAGTATTAAACGCAAAACTGAAATTTTAGTATTTTGCAGCTTAACAATCCGATGTGGTGGCTGCATTAGTTTTTTTTTTCTTTGCCTTTTCACTTTTTACCTGGTGATCTGGTCAGTAAAACATCCCCTGTATTATAGTGCCCCCACTCTGGATGAATAAGCACAGGAAGCACAGTAGACAGCCTCATTGTCCGTACGGGATGGGGAGATTATTAAATGTACTAGCAGATTTAGATACAACAACAAGCCAAACGTCAGCTCACATTTTCTAACCAGTTTTCCCTTTTTTTTTGGATAAGGATTTTGCATGAATAAATAAAACCTGATCATTTGAATCACCCCTGCCACAGTTGAGTGGTTTTTCATCCATGTAAACTCATGCGTTCTGCTGGAAAGTATGTGCTTATGAAAAACAATTGGCCGGCTTACCGGATGAAACTATATGAAAGAAAAACCTAAAAAATGAAATTTAATGCAGCCATCACATCTAAGGAATCGGATGGGTTTTATCTTATTTTTTCCTGCGAAGTAAAAGCATAATGTGCTAGTATGCATCGCATTCTAGCACATTATGTGCCACCTGCAAATGAAGCACGTTCTGTTCCCGCTGCAGGCTGCATCCATGCTCTAGGGCTGCAGACTCTGGCTCTTACTGGAGCCACACAATGTCATTTCCACGCATGTGCACGTGAGCTGCCAGTAACGGCACTCACTACTAAAGAAACTGCATAGGGGGTGCATTTCTTCAGTGCATGCGCCAATGGCCTAATAGGAGCAGTACAAAGTAAATATCTTGTACAGGGCACAAGTTTGAGATTTATAGGCTTACCTATAGGTAAGGTATAGGTATACAATGTGCAAATTGAGGTTTACAACCTCTTTAAGCTGCAATATAATTGTTTGCTTTTGGGTTTAAAACCACTTTAAAGTGGAACCAATTGGATCAAAACGTACCTCCCCAAACAATCGCTGTCCGTTGCTGGTGCCAGTATCTAAACCTGGCTGCTGACCTTCAGCCATCCTCGCTAGTCGGGATGCACAGGAGTCATCATTCTGACACAGGGACAGTTGCAGCAATGCAAGCTGGGCTGCGCATGCACGGCTGAGTTTACATCGCTGAATACTGCAGGCACACAGGTAAGTGTATTTTATTGCAGAAGTGACATTGCATACCTCTTCTGCAATAAAATCCTGCCCGCTCTGGTACAGCAGAAGAACTGTTTATATTTTTATATTGCTAATTGATATATGGAGATAAAGTGTTTACCACATCTGAACATCAAGGACAAGATCACAGTGAGGTGTTGGCAAAGTCAGAAAAAACACATGTCCGTTAAGGCCATATTGGGTTTACCCTTTGGGGAAAAAGTTCTCTAATTGGCTGCTCTTTCCAAATCTTACAATATTAGGCTCTGTAAACAGTCAAGAAAAGGCATATCTAAGGCTACTTTCACACTGGGACAGTGTCTGCGCTAAAGTGGCGCTTTTTGGCTGCTAGCAGGGTGCGTTTAACCCCAAAGGAGGGGGTTAAAAGCGCCAGTGTTGCAACACTTTTCAGGCGCTTTGGAAGAGCTGCCCATTCATTTGAATGGGTATGGTGTTTTGGGAGTACTGTATACAACCCTCCCGAACCACCCCAAAGACTATATGCAGGACTTTTTCTAACATCCTGCAAGCGCACCTCCCCAGTGTGAAAGCACTGGGGTGGCATGGGAGGCAGTTTTTAGGTGCTTTACAGGTGCTATTTCTAGCACTAAAACACCTGAAGATTGCCTCAGTGTGAAAGGGGTTTAAGGGCATACGGTCAAACTTTCTGGCATCTTTCTTGATTGGGCTTATCTTTGCAGGTGGCCAAATTACATATTTGTTAAAGGGTAACACTTTTGTTACGAAAAAAAACATTCCCCTCTGGGTGATCTGTGTCAACTTTGTTGCAGATTCCTAACTTTTGATGATTATCTATATGAATCTATATATGGAAATACTTTTGCCTTGTTAAAAGGGAATTGTATTTAAAAAAGATACATTAGATAATGTACATTACCCTTCCTATAATTTAAAAATAGGGCTAGGCAGACCTCTCACCATTTGTGGTCTGCAGTGAAAGGTTTGCCCATCTACTAGTGTGTTTATCCGAATACATATACCGGTATTTATATATAACTGAACTGGGTTAGCCCTGGGACACAAATCAGATCATATGTAAACCCTCAACATTGTAAGAAGCCATTTAATTGAACCACTTGAGCTCCCGGAGATTTGCCTACCTTAATGAACAGGCAATTTTTTGCTTTTTGGCTCTACGTTGACTGACAGTTTGCAGAGTACTGCAATGCTGTACACAAATGCAATTTATTTAATTTCTTTCCTACAGTCAGAGCTTTCTTTTGGTGGTATTTGATTTTTACTCTCAATAAATTTTGTCCAAAATGTATTCTGCTACATGTCTTTGGTAAAAAAAGAATTGGTTTGTGTGCAAATTATAGCACCTGCAAATTATGGAATATATACTAGGTTTTTTATTCTAGTAATGGCAACGATCAACAACTTGTAGCAGGACGGCACGCAATATGAAACTTTGTGGGAATTGCCACTGACATCACCAGTGCCAGTGATCAGTGCTAATTACACTAGGAAGGAAGGGGTTAAATATGTCCCTATGATTGTGTGCTGCTGGGGATCTAGTTTTCATTCCCTGCAGGGAATGAAAATCCAACTAGATCCCGTTACTCAACACAGCTCTGTGCAGCTTACACTCCCTGTTCGGGACCTGATCAGTGTGTGCTGTGATGAATTGCAGCAGGGCGGGCAGGTGCTTGCACCCCCTACCCGCAAATTCAGACTTGTGTATATGTATACTGTTGCAGTATATGTACAGTGTTTGCTCTGCAAGTGGTTAACATAGAAATGAAATGTAAAACATTTGTGTAAAGATATAAAAAAATGTTCCTTTTTTTTCTAGAAATTATTGCTTTTCTTCTGTTCAGTTGCATATGAGCTGGGGGAAGGAGAAACAGCAGTACACTGAGGTTCCCAGTGAGAGGCTGTGAGGGGTGGGGGCATGTCAGGACGTTTCTGATCATTGGCGCAGAGCACACTTGCGTTCCCAGCATAGCAGAGGACTAGCAGGAACACCAGGCATTTCACACAAAGGAAGCAATACAAAGAAATGCATACATTCTCATACAAGTGCATGGTACAATAGGCACATATCAGGAATATGAAATGTTGGGTTTACATATTCCTTAAACTCGAACCTATAAAATCATAGGATAGGAAATTTTCTAATATAGCTAATAGCTTTGAGAGCAATAAGAACTGAAAATGACAATCACATGGCTGAATAGAACAATCTTTATGGTAGATAAGCATGCATTAGCTTAGTGAATTGGTCTTGCATGTTTTTCTTACATGTGTGTCTTCTCTAAAGCATACAGCTGCCTACAGAGCAAATAGTCGGGACTGGAATGGTGCAGATGCTGGCAAGTTGATGAACCTGTATGATGGCAGTTCATTTCCCAAACCTTCTTCCTTCCACAATGCTTACAAAGCTCAGGTACAGTTTAAAATGATTAAAATGGCCTTCAAAGGAAACTTGTTATAATGGAAATATGGAAGCTGATATTGCAAGTGTAAAGGTGGGAATTGTGTAGGTGACAATCATTCTCATTTTCACTACCTAGTACATCGCATGTTCCATCTTCTTGGCTCCATATTTGAGTGAATACTGCACTAGGTTACTGAAGAAAGGATGAAGATTTTGAACCATTAAAAGTATAGGATTTTTTTTTCTTCAAGAATCCTATTTACCTAGGCGTATGCAGCTCAGTGAGCAGAAAGCTGGTGACTGTCATTCAATGCTGTCTGTTCTGCCCCCTCCCCCCAGGTGCTCAGTGGAGCGGGATCCTCTTCTCGGGTGCCTCTTTGCTGATCCTGGCCCCTCCCTATGAGTGCCCCTCAGCCAGCAGCTTGCTGCGGGGGCACCCAAGTCACAGCGCCGTGTATCCATTCAGACACGGGGCCCTGACCTGGCCCTGCCTCCTCTCTCCCCTGAATAGCTGACTGACTTTGACAGTCTGCTCTATCAGCCAATCAGCAGGCATGTACTGGAGGAGCTCAGGTAGGTAAGGGGGGCTGCTCTGTTACGCACAGGTTTTTTTTTTTTTTATCTTCATGCATTTAGATAAAATTGCCTTTAAAATTCCATTTAAGCTTTGGCTGTACTTCTCCTTTAACCCTTTTATTGCCATCAACATGTCGTACTCATGGCCATTTTTCTCAGGACTGTTGGTGAATACAGAGGACTTTGACTGGTCTCCCAAAGCTAGTAAGAACACTGAAATGCAAGTTTTTGTCACTTCTGGTTTTCACTTTCCTTGGCTGCTTTGTCAAGGGAGGAAGATAATGGAGCACAAGAAGTTTCAGTGGAGTGCAAGGGAGACTCCCGGAGTATTAGATCCCTGAAGCCTTAACCTCCTGCCGACCAGTCATTATACTGCGGCAGGTCGGCGTGATCCCGCAAATCGCCGTAGCTGTATGTCGATCCCCTTAACGGCTATAGCAGGCACGTGTGTGGAAGCTGCTGCACGGGGCTGGCGGCCGTGATATCTGCCGGCCACCTGGGAGAGCTCCAAAGCCAGAAAGGGGATCTGTCTATGTAAACAAACAGATCCCCATTCTGACAGAGGAGTAAAGAGAGATGGTCTGTTCCTAGTGATTAGGAACAGTGATCTCACCTGTACTCCATACTCCATCAGTCCCCTCAATTAGAAACACCCTTTAGGAAACACATTTAACCCCTTGATCACCCCTAGTGTTAACCCCTTCCTGTGACATTTCTACAGTATTCAGTGCATTTCTATAGCACTGATTTCTGTGTCAATGGTCCCAAAAAGTGTCCGATCTGTCTGCAGCAATGTCGCAGTCTCGTGAAAATTTGATCACCGCCATTACTAAAAAAAATAGCATAAATTTTTCCCCCATTTTGTAGACGCTATAACTTTTGTGCAAATCAATGCATGTTTATTGAGATTTATTTATTTCATTTTTTATTTTTTTTACAAAAATATGTGCAATAGATATTGGCCTAAACCGATGAAATTTATTTTAAAAAGTTAGGACATTTATTATAGCAAAATTTTTTCAAAATGTTGCTTTTTTTGTTTATAGCACAAAATAAAAACCGCTGAAGGTATCAAATGCCACCAAAAGAAAGCTTTATTTGTGGGAAAAAGTTAGTGACGCAGTGCCATAACACAAAAAATGGCCTGGTCATTAAGGGAGAAAATCTTCTGGGGCCTGACATGATTAAAGAGAACTTGTTACTGTATAAATGCTATCAGATGGGGGTGGGGGGGGGGGCGGCGGCTAAATGGTCCCCTACATAATGGCAATAAATTTTGTGTGTTTAAATTCAGGACCCTGCATTGACAATATCTTGTCTCCCACAGTACACAACTTGTAAATGCTATTTTAGTAGATATAAACTGCTAAATACGTTTTCTCATGAGCAGTATTTAGCAGTCTTGTGACTTGTATCAGTGTCTAGCAGTGCACTGGTTAAAGCTTGTAGGAGTTTTCTGCCTGGACAGTGCTAATTGGTCCTGTGCTGATCACATGCATCCTCCCAAGAAAAACTCTAAAAATACAAAGAAGCATGTGCAGCCTGACTCCATAGACTGTTATTAGGAAATTATGAGTTGGAAGAGGATCAGAGAAGAAACGCTCAAACAGCCTTTACACAATGCAGAGGATTAACCCCTTAGGTTCCATATGATGACCTGTAAGGGCTTTGCCTATGGAAAAATTTGGATGCCAAATAGCCACTCGCCTGCATTAGTTGGCCAGTCCAGAAAACTAGGAAGAAGCAATGACCATTTTTTTTTAAATATGGTGGGGCAGGCAAGTCAGATCTGGAAAGGCACAATAAAATGTATGGGTGTCCTGCATATATTACAGCCTTTTTTCTAACCTGACAATTTTTCAGTTGCCGACAGGGTGGATTTGATTTAAATCGCTAGTAAAAAGGCTTACTTTAACCACTTGCAGACAGGAGTACAGTTATACACTTTTTATGGGACTTTTCAGCAAATTTGATTTCAGGTCGTCATAATGTGGATTATGTATATATTACCTGTGGCACATAGTGCAGTTCATTCTTTTAAATCTTCCTTTAACGTCGGATCCAAATTACAGCAATTAAGAGGATCCGACTTGGGGGCTCATACACACTGCAGCTTAAAAGCTGCTTTTACAGGCATTTGAGCTTTTATTTCAGCTTGAAGAAGCTTGTGCTTTTGTGCTCTTTTGCTTTTTTTTGGGCTTCTTTGAGCTGTGGGCTTCTTTGAGCTGTGAGCTTAGTAAAACTGCGCTAACCTCAATCCCAGAGTAAACAGGATATATGTATATGTGAAACCAAAAACAAAATAAAACTACAAATATTGTGCTTATAAGATCACCTCAACATATGGTACATATATGTGCGTCTATGTGCAACACTAATTTTCTCAGGTGAAACACAATGACGTGTTATTAATGTGTCAAAAAAACGTCACCCCACTCATGTTTGCTTGACATACACCAGGAAGGACGGGTTGGTTTTTTGGCGTGTCTGGCCGGTGCACGCTTTCTATCGAGCCTGTTACTACTTTCATGTAAGTGCATTTATTTTTGATTTTAAATTAAAAGCCTATGTTTTCCCTATATGACACCACGCTGAGTTGGGAGTGAAATATGGAGTGACTGTAGTGACAGCTATACCCCCATCTTGTGGAGGATCTGGGATCGATTAAAGGGTATAATAACCTGGATGTCCATCTAATCTTATTTCGCCTGTTGTAACGGGGGGTCGCCTCAAGTTGGTAAGGAGCCAATCTATACACTTGGTGATAGGAAAGCACACATTGTGGTGTTGGAGAGAAAAGAATAGTGTTTTAATCAAGTCATTGATATGAGGATTCCTCACTGGTGACTGATTAACTATATGGACATTTACACTGATAACAAGATATATAACCACATGGACATTATTTAGTGTTGACACTGTTTAAATTGCTTCATCATATGCATTTATAACTGTAGGTGCATATTTTTGTTTTGAGCTATTTCTCGTTTTGTATGATTTTTTTATTGGTGGTTTTTCTTCTTTTTTTGACACATTAATAACATGTCATTGTGTTTCACCTGAGAAAATTAGTGTTGCACATAGACACACATATACATATATGTACCATATGTTGAGGTGATCTTATAAGCACAATATTTGTAGTTTTATTTTGTTTTTGGTTTCACATATACATATATCCTGTTTACTCTGGGATTTTGAGGTTGGTGCAGTTTTACTTTTTTCTATGTTCACTTGTGTATTTTTGGTATACATCAGAATTGCAGCTTCCGACCACTTTTGATCTTTAATATTCCATAGCGCAGTTTTTTTTGCCCTTTTTTTTCTTCTTTGAGCTGTGGGCTTTAAGCTTCTTTGAGCATAAGCAGGTTAAGTCGGCAGCTACAAACACTGTAGCTGATGACTTTTAATAAGGACACTTGACTGTCCAGGGCTCCTGCGATGTCGGCTGATCCGTCCCTCGGATTGTGTGCAGGCGCCGCCATCCTCACTAAGGGAAACAGGCAGTGGAGCCTTGTGGCTTCACTGCTCATTTCCTACTGTGCATGCACGAGTCCCCCGGCAATTTCTGAATGGGGGTCCCAGAAGACGCCGCACCCAAATTTCCCAGAAATCAACACGAGGAGAAGACTGAAGATCACCGTGGAATAGGAAGTGGCAGAATAGGATGATCTGCCTAGCAACAGGCATTTCTGGCAAGTACTTTTATTTTATTTTTTATGTATTTAAAGAAGCATATTTTATTTTTTTTAAGGGTCGACCTCAGCTTTAAAGGCACAGGTCTGATAGAAATCGCCTTGAAGTAATACAGAAAACTTTTCTAAATTTGGCGCCACTTCAGTAGTGCTAATTAAAACGGCTCTCATTGACTAACATGGGATTTCTCTTCTACACTCAGTAGTAATGTGACGCCACTTGTATTGCGAGGCATTGCTCATTTATTAAATTTTATTTTAAAAAAAAGCGCTCCTCGTAAAACACTTGCAGAAATTTACTCGCAATCCAAGGTTTTACTGTATGTAGGTAAAGCCATGAAAAAATTTGCTGGTGTCCAATTAAACAGCTATTATATTCAGTAGCTCATTAACCACTGTCCTACCGGGCACTTTTACCCCTTTCCTACCAAGGCCAATTTTCAGCACTGTCACACGGACAGTTGCATGGTTATGCAACACTAATGTATGGTTTCTCAGTCACTGATGTACAATGATGAGGTGGCACTGTTGGGACTGCACTGATCGATGCCCTGATTATCAGTGTAGATGTCCCCTTCACGCAAGCCAGATATCGGCTCGCCTCTCCTCGCACTGTCAGCATATGGAAAGACCTGCCAACCGGCTTGTTTACATTGTGATCAGCTGTGATTGTACACAGCTGATCACATGGTAAAGAGTCATTGATTAGCTCTTTACCTTGATCTGTGATGAGCTGTGTCAAAGGACAGTGATCAGAGTGTGCTCCAGTGGGTGCCATCATGGGAGGATGTCATTTGATGCCCTTCCAAAACTTGCCAGCCTAAATTTGGCTATGGCATGGTCGGCTAGTGGTTAAATATTTAGGCAGCAGCTTTGTTTTATGTGCAGATGAAAAATTAAATCGTGTATGTCTTTTCAGGGTGAAGAAACCATAGATGTGCTTCGAAGTTATGATTCAGTCCCTAGCCCTTCGAGTAATTCTACAACCTGGGCGGATTCTTTTCTCTATTCACCTTGGTCGGCATGCTCTGAGATAAAACCAGAGCCTACAGCACAGCTAAATACAAAGTGAGCTTTCAGTGTGTTTTAATTCTGAAATTAAAGAATGTGGCTCATTCCTTGAAGGAACATCTTGGAAAAGAGTTTTTCATTAGTAATGTTTTATGTAGAGTTCTAGTATGCTTCAGCATCAAAGCAATGCTTTGAAAACATGGGCAGTGAAATGGCTGCATTGCAGTCACACAATATGCCACGGCACCAAATGAACTTCCCAAACATGCAGGTTTTTGTGCGTGTCTAAATAATGCAACTAACATGCACTGCTTGTTACAAAGTGGTGGTTTGGGGGGGGGGGGGGGGGGTTCAGGAGCTTGGCTTGCAAGGTGGCAATATGAACCCAGTAAGAAACTAATTCCTTAACTAAATTACAGGACCATTAAGTAGTTGTGTATGGATTCTTTTTGGAGAATAAGGATATTGTCTAGTGTTACTGCATGTGCTGCTGAAAAATGCATTTTTCCACCAAGCAGATCACCCCAGGAGTTTAGTGTGAATGGAGCACATAGAGAACAGTTGAAACCTTGTTTGTGCAGAAAAGCCACTATGCTGATAAAGCCATTTCTTATAGCCCATTTGGCGAGGGATTAACTTGCACAAAGCTCCCTTAATGGATTAGATCTGTTTTACTGCAGGATACGAAGATGGTAAACATCTGATCAGTGTGCGGTCTTTCATGCATAGAGCAGTCATGTCAGTATAAAAATAACATTTAAAAAATAAAATGGTTCATCCTCCAATCTGAAAGTGAAATTTTCTGTAGCCTCAAGTTAAATACATCATTGTGCAGTCATCTTACCCTCTTCAGTGAAAAGTTGAGCACAATTTCGTATGTCAACCAAACTACCCTATTTCAGAGGGCTTAGTTGTCACATTGTAGAATTAATATATAGGCAAAAAAGTGTATTGCATTCAGTAATTTCAATGCTATATATAGTACTTTTTCTTTGCTGCTGCAACACTTTATACACAGCTTATCAAAACGTGGTACTGTACAGGTTTTTTCTTGCATTGTATATTAAGTCATCTTCCTGGACGGCACACCTGAGATGACTGGTCCACCTGACGGGAAACAACAGTTTAAAAAGCCCCTCCCTTCCCTCTGCCCCTCAGTTATTGATGGATTGATTCCCACAGGATGGCAGCAAAACATAATTTTTCTTTCTTTTTAAAGTAGACTTGGGTCTGGGACGGAGGTCTCCCTGGAAGTTTTCAGTATTTGCAATCAGTGGGGATTGTACATTAATAAGAGCATTTGCGCTTTCCAGGGTGTGTTTTTTAAAGGTTTCCCAGGGGTGGATCAGATACCTTCCCCCCCCCCCCCCCCGGTACTCTGCTGGCTGGGGTAAGGTGAAGGGTCCCCACAGCCACAGGGACTTATTTTGCCTGTTCCCTCTCCTACCTGAAGGTTGTTGGAGAGGTCTTGTCCGCCGGGCGCTGGGACCCTCTTAACTGCAGGGCAGCGTGGAGAGGTGGTAGTGGCTGCGGAGATGGCAGGACATTTTCCTCTGCATTCATGCTGCCATGCGTGCGGCGTCTTGGCTGTTCTGCACATGTCCAGAAGTGGACAGCGCAGACGAATGATCAACCAAAACCTCCTGGTCTCCACCAACCGTCTTTGGGCAGACTATCTCCCCAAAGACCAAAGCAAAGAGTCTCAGGGTTATTTTAGATGCACAAATGTCAATGGATGCGCAAATAGGATCTGTAGTCAGTGGATCTCACCATCTGCTGCGCAAGCTTCAGACTCATCCCTTTTATCCCAAAGAATGACAAAGCAGTGGTAGTTGGAACAATCATTAATTCACGACTGGACTACGCAAATTCGCTTTACATAGGATTACCACTATCAACTTGCGCAATTACAACTGATCCAAAACACGGCGGCAAGGCTGATAACAGGAAAAAAACCCTGGGAATCCATCTCTCCTTCGCTGAGGAGCTTACATTGGCTAACCATAAATCGGATCACGTTCAAGACCCTTTGCCTCACCCACAAATGCGTGCATAGAGAAGCTCCGCAATACCTAATGGAGAAAATAAATCATTACACACCAAACCGCAGTCTTCGATCAGCCAACAAAAACCTCCTTGTGCCCAAAGCCCGGTATAAATCCAAGGGGGATCGGAGATTCACTGTCTAAGGGCCTCGGCTATGGAATGCTCTACCAATCAACATCCGCCTGGAAGAAAATCACCTGGCTTTTAGGAAAAAACTCAAGACCTTCCTTTAAGCAGATCAAAGCTTGCCACAGCGCCTAGAGGCGATTCAGTTCGCGTTGTGCGCTATACAAGCATTTCATTTATTCATTCTTGCACTGACGGCTTGGTGTTTGAGAGGGAGATCTTAAAGCGTAAGGGCTACTTGCCGAATACTTTTGTCCAGCAGAAAACCAGTCACTAGAAAGATTTACACTAAGGTATGGAAGGTCTTCTCTCACTGGGCACAGACTAGAGAAGGTTCCCGACAGATAATACCTGTAGTGCTGGATTTTCTCCAGAGTGGTGTAGATGAGGGATTAGCTTTGAATACCCTCCGAGTACAGGTGGTGGCTTTGTCGGTTTTCCTAGATCGCAAGTTGGCCCTCAACCCCTCATAAAGAGGTTTCTGACAGCCAGGGAGAGAGTTACTCTGAAAGTCCACAAATTTCCCCCGTGGGATTTGTCTTGTGTTAGATGCCCCAACTAGGGAACCTTTTGAGCTGTTGACTAAAGTTTGTTTATATTTCACTTAAAATGGCTTTTCTTCTGGCGATCACTACAGCCAGAAGAGTCTGTGATCTACAGGCCCTGACAATAAAAGCCTTTTTTAGTTTTTGATAGGGTGATCCTCAGACAAGGACCCCTTATACTTAAGGTTTCCTCAGATTTTTATAGATCCAAAATCCAAAAAATGACAAGGAACAGAAATTTGTTAGATGTCAGAAGATGTTTGTTAATTTTATTTGGACAGTCAGTGGGTTTAGAAGGTCAAATCACTTGCTAATTAGTCACCCCAGAAGGGTCTGCAGGCTTCAAAACCCACAATGGCTAGATGGGTTAAGCAGACCATCATGATGGAACCGGCTTGCTTGAATGCTCGTAGGCTAAGTCCCCTGAATGCTCATTCAACTAGATCTTTGGCGACCTGGGCAGAGAAGGCTTGAGCTTCAGTTGAGCAGATCTGCAGAGCAGCTACCTGGACGAGCCACAACACCTTCCTGAAGCACTACAGGGTGGAGCTGTTGTCTGCTCAGGACTTGGCATTTGGCAGGAAGGTCCTGCAAGCTGTGGTCCCACCCTTGTTAATCATCTCAGGTGTGTTGTCCTGGAAGATGACTGGAGAAAAGTACCAGTTACACTTAGCGGTAACGGGTTTTCTAGGAAGTCTTCCAGGATTGCAGGCCTACTTCCCTAGCCCTATTGATATGTGAGGCGTTTCACAGATTGTACCCTCTGGCACTGGTGTGGGCATTTTCTTGGTCATAACTGAAGGGCAGAGGGAAGGGAGAGGCTTTTTAAACTGTTGGTGTTTCCGGTCAGGTGGACCAGTCATCTCTCGTGTGCCATCCTGGAAGATTTCCTAGAAAACCCATTACCGGTAAGTGTAACTGGTACTTTTATTGAGGTTAATCAGAATTGCAGGAAAGGAAAAAAAGAGCAGACATTAAAGCGGAGTTCCACCCTATTTTACAAGTTAAAGGAATGACCACCCCCTCCACCACTCGTTTTTGGCGTTTTATTTTTACTTATGTGAAGTACTGAGTGTACTTTCCTGCCACAGCGTCATCTCCTCCTTCACCCATCTGCCTTCTGGGACCTGTATGTGTCCCAGAAGATGGGCCATTCAAAGTGCCGTGCGACTCGTAGTAAAGTCAATGCAACATCAGGGCTCCCTGGACAGGTAAGTATCCTTTATAAAAAGTCAGCAGCTACGGTCTTTGTAACTGGTGACTTTAAAAAAAATAACAAATTTGCAGCTGGAACATCGCTTTAAGAACCATAATCGACAGATCTGAAATCAACAAATTTGTGTGAGAAATCGGACATAGTGCCTTGCAAAAGTATTCAACCCCCTTGAACTTTTCAACCTTTTGCCACATTTCAGACAAAGATATAAAATTTTAATTTTTTGTGAAGAATCGCCAACAAGTGGGACACAATTGTTAAGTGGAACTAAATCTATTGGATATTTTAAACTTTTTTAGCAAATAAAAAACTGAAAAGTGGTGCGTGCAAAATTATTCGGCCCCCTTTACTTTCAGTGCAGCAAACTCACTCCAGAAGTTCAGCGAGGATCTCTGAATGATCCAATGTTGTCCTAAATGACTGATGGTGATAAATAGAATCCACCTGTGTGTAATCAAGTCTCTGTATAAATGCACCTGCTCTGTGATAGTCTCAGGGTTCTGTTGAAAGCTCAGAGCATCATGAAGACCAAGGAACACACCAGGCAGGTCCGTAATACTGTTGTGGAGAAGTTTAAAGCCGGATTTGGATACAAAAAGATTTCCCAAGCTTTAAACATCCCAAGGAGCACTGTGCAAGCGATCATTTTGAAATGGAAGGAGTATCAGACCACTGCAAATCTACCAAGACCTGGCCGTCCCTTTACACTTTCAGCTCAGACAAGACTGATCAGAGATGCAGCCAAGAGGCCCATGATCACTCTGGATGAACTTCACAGAACTACAGCTGAGGTGGGAGTCTGTCCATTTGGAAGAGTGGCAAGAAGAAAGCCATTTCTCAAAGAAATCCATAAAAATCTCGTCTAAAGTTTGCCACAAGCCACCTGGGAGACACACCAAACATGTGGAAGAAGGTGCTCTGGTCAGATTAAACCAAAATCAAACTTTTTGCCCACAATGCAAAACGATATGTTTGGCGTAAAAGCAACACAGCTCATCACCCTCAACACACCATCCCCACTGTCAAACATGGTGGTGGCAGCATCATGGTTTTGACCTGCTTTTCTTCAGCAGGGACAGGGAAGATGGTTAAAATTGAGGGGAAGATGGATGCAGCCAAATACAGGACCATTCTGGATGAAAACCTGTTGGAGTCTGCAAAAGACCTGAAACTGTGACAGATTTATCTTCTAACAAGACAATGATCCCAAATGTACAGCAAAATCTACAAAGGAATGGTTCACAAATAAACGTATCCAGGTGTTAGAATGGCCAAGTCAAAGTCCAGACCTGAATCCAATCGAGAATCTGTGGAAAGAGCTGAAAACTGCTGTTCAAACGCTCTCCATCCAACCTCACTGAGCTCAAGCTGTTTTGCAAGGAAGAATGGGCACTTGATGTGCAAAACTGATAGACATACCCCAAGCGACTTGCAGCTGTAATTGCAGCAAAAGGTGTCTCTACAAAGTGTTAACGCAAGGGGGCCGAATTTTGCACGCCCCGCTTCATTTTTTTTAGTTTCAAAAATCCTATAGATTTCGTTCCACTTCACAATTATGTCCCACTTGTTGGTGATTCTTCAAAAAAAATGTTATATCTTTGTTTGAAGCCTGAACTGTGGCAAAAGGTTGAAAAGTTCAAGGGGGGCAAATACTTTTGCAAGGCACTGTATAATATAACATGTGAAGCATCATAGAACTTTCAATAGAATAAAGTGTGTGGGGGGGAGAGAGACCAGGAGAGGAAGCTCTCTAGATCCACTATCAATGAGATTCCAGGGGTAATTAAGCTTCCCTAGAGTGCTTCAGTTTTAACTAGAGGGGCAGGGGGATAACACCATGGAGCATAGGGTGATAAGGTTAGAAATCTGTCATAAATGACAGTATAAAATAGGGAGAAGTCGGTCATATAGAGGTTAAAGGTGTGGCGTTGGGATTATGCTCAGAATGATCCCATAGGTCCCCGATGTTGGAAAACTGAGGCAGAGAATCATGTACTATTGCTGTACTGTAATGTACAGTGTTTATGCTTTGACTACATGTGTGTTCTGTCTTGCTAGACTGCATTGTGTAAACTCTGCTTGTGGGTGATAATGGATAAAGTTTTGTATGTGTGTCTTCCTTCTGTTTTTGTGTCAATGTGTGATTTAAGTGCCTTTATCACTTGTATAGCCTGAAAGTTGCGCGACTGACGGAACTTGAAGCAATGCCTGTATAATCTTGAAGTCTGTGGACCTTAAGTCTGTCTAAAGTAGTGCAGGGACTACTTTGATTTTGCTACATGAACTAAATATGAACGGTACTGGCAATCATGGGATACGACTTGTTATGCGATTTTACAGTCCCAAGTTGCACAAGTGTGAAAGGGGGCATGAAGGTGAAACGGCCAAAGCTTTTTTTGCCATACTTCTATAGCTAACAGGAGTGCAGTTTGTTCTGCAGTCCTGTGACCCACTTTGAGCCAAAAGTGGGCTAAAGCCTGACACTGAGCCAGTCCAGGCTATGAAAAGATCCCAACTTCATAGTCTGGCTCAGCCTCTTGGCACAGGGCTTGACAAACCCCAGGTTGCCATTGCAACCAGAGGTTTCGCCCGGGTGCAATGTTGTACACTCGCCGCATGTGAGAAGACCGAAGGAAGAACACATTAATGGTGGAACAGGAGTAAAGACATGATGGGGGACGTTCTTCACTTTTAATAAAGGACTGCTTTTTATGGGGGGGGGGGGATGTGGGGGTCCCAATGTTAAAGGAGGCTTCCAGATTCCGATAAGCCCTCTGTTAGTAAACTCCTCCAACCACCACCCAGGGTTGTTGGAAGTCCTTCTCAAAGCACCCCCCATGTTGAGTATGTGGCCTGGTATGGTCCAGAAGAGGGCTGTAGGTAAAAATACACTCCCACTTTAAAGGTAAAAGCCAGTTTGACTCGAGTAGTGATTAGAAAAGTGAACAAATGTTCTTTAATTTCAAACATAATTATACTAGTGTATGGCCAGCTTTATCACTGACCTTGGACAAGCCTGTAGGATACCAGTACCAGCATATGCTTGCTCTTGGTTAGTGATTTAGTAAATGGAGAAGATTGGAATAAGTCTTGGAGCATGTACTTCTAAAACAAAGTTGGCAGTACCAGATCCTACATTGCATTCAAGTTTTTTTTTTTTTTTTTTATAGAGCAGATAAAAAGGCATATGTTTGTTACCTGTAAAGTATTGATCAATGTATTTAAATGTCAGGATACAAAGTGAAAAAGAATATGAAAGTGAAGCTGACCTCTATGGATTGGTATCGAATATTCTGGAAGAGAAAGACAAAACTCAGCCCTATTTTGCTGATGGGTATGTATTTTTTTTTTCTATTAGTATTTATATTATAATATTATAAAAAAATTGCCCATTATCAAGAATTTTTCCTCTGTATATCAAAAAACAGTGTAAAGAGCCTTTCCGTGCAATTTTAGACCTACAAACTATGATGGAGGTTACCTAGTTGGCCATAAATCGAATGAGTTGTTTAGGGTGGCTGTCGAGATGCAGAGTTAGTAAATCTAGATGAGATTGTACAATCAGATTGTAACATGTACGGCCATGCAGTAGCTTTTTTTTATTGCTTGGCCCTCTCCATTTGTTCTAGTAATCGTGCTGGGACTGGAAATAAGAAAATTAAATGTATTGGTTTTCACTGAAATAGAGGGTAATCCTTCCAGTTGGCACACTGACAATGGCAAGCCATAGACGGTTTGAATCGATTTGAACCATGTGGGGGCAGGCTGAATGTACGAAGTTAATTGATCGATCAACTTGAGTACAACCAACTTGACTGTAACCCGTGGATTGCAGGAAAAAAGTTGGCAGTTTATGGCCTGCCTAAGGCTTTGTTCACAAGTGCAATCGGGATGGTAAAGCAGATCTAGTGTGATCAGTTTGCCCTCAGCACTTACCATTACTAAGATAAAGATACAGGCACAGAGGCCTGAACTCCATTCTATTGCATACCCTTAAAGGACTGGAATTCCAGTTGCGAGGCAGGTCTACTGGCCCAGCATTGGTATTTGACCTCACAAATTCCCTTTTGGCAAAAGGGGCAAAAAACACCACAAACATACTCTAAAATCTTGCAGACAACTGTCAAAGTGAATGCTGATACAACTGGGTATCATACTGTAATAACTCCTCTGCTGCAACTGCTATAACAAAACATTTGTTTTGATAATGTAATGTTCAGAATTGGTTGCTCTGGGTGAGGTACATAGCTGTACCTTCAGCTTTCCTCAGCTAAATGCCGAAATAGAACCCATATGGTTGCTGATTTAGTCCCCTTTCACACTGGGGCACTTTGCAGGTGCAACAGCACTAAAAATAGCTCCCTGAAACAGCCGCTGCTGTCTCTCCAGTGTGAAAACCCAAGGACTTTCACACAAGTGGTGCACTTACAGGATGGTCAAAAGTCCTGCAAGCCGCATCTTTGGGGTGGTGTATTTACCGTTCCTAAAGAGCCCCTTCCCATAAACAATGGGGCTGCGCACCCGCCTGCAAAGAGCAGTGGCACTTTGTGGGCGGTTTTAACCCTTTTTGGCTGCTAGCGAGGATTAAAACTGCCCCGCTAGCAGTCGAATAGCGCCGCTTTACCACCAGTGCCTGCAATGCCCCAGTGTGAAAGTAGCCTTTGGTGTGATGAGACCAATTCATTGTGCAATGATCATGTGACCTAGCAAGCCATGTGTTTTTAGTTTTCCTGAAATTGTCTAATTTCTCAATTCTGTGTCATTTTTTTTGGCAGCAAGATAAGGAATTTGCAATTAAACCTTTTTGGTTTTTTAGGCTTTGCTCTCCCATGTTGAAATCGTTGTGGCCATTAAGTCTAAACAGACTGCCTGATCACCAGGACCTACTGCCAGACCTTAAGCAATCAAAAGATCTGCCGATCCTGCAGAAGAATTTTCGTGGTGAATCTGTGCCCAGCACAGAGATGCACAATGGAGAGGCTTTATTTCCTGAGCTGCCAGGTAATGAACAGGGTGAGCGCTGGCCCCATTTGCGTCACTCTGATGATCCTAACAGCTACACTATAAACCCCAGAAGTGGCCTTAAGGAATACACTCTTCCTAAGAGCTATTTGTCTCCAGCATCCATGTCTGAAACTCCCAAAGACCCCTTCCAAAACGGAGAGCAATTAGTTACCTCATTAAACAAATGTGACTTTTACCCAGAACTTGAAAGGCATGACTTGCTGAATAATAAAACCAAGCGCAGTAAAAACCCTATCCTAGAATTTCAGCAAGGGAGAAACATATGTCCTGTATCCCTGGATCTGTTGAATTTGAATGTTAGAATGAATGAAGCCTATGCTAACCTAATCCAGGCAAAGCAGAGCGGTCACAAACCTAACAATTTCATGGCTGAGCAAAGTTATGCCCCTGCAAAGGCCATAAATCTTCTATCAGATAGGTCATTCATGTCTGAATATGACCACAAATCAGATTATGGGAGGAAAATGCTGGATGAAGGGAGTGGTGCTCTTCCTAGTCACTTACAGAGGTTGCCGCAAAGGTATGATGATCAAATTGCTCATGCTATGAAGCCTACCAGCGTTTTGTCTGCCGCTAACTCTGACTGGCCTTTATGGATGAACAGCCAGCATCATGGCAACTCTACCAACTTCCATCAAAATCAAATAAAGATGAATAGCCTTGTACCTGCCTCCCAGAAAGGCCCAGTGTTTGGGCTCAACTGTTCATCAGCATGCTCTCTTGGGCCTGACAGCAATTTTCAAAGCCACCACAGAGAAAGTCCTGTATTTCCCTACAGTGAGTACAGTTATGGCGGGGACCAAACCAAGGAGGAATGTGTGCGTGAAGTAGTCTCTGGAAATAGGTTGGAGCCATTTAATGGCTTGCATAAGAATGCATTGGATCTCTGTAATTATGAGAACACTGGCAAGAAAATCTATCAAGATAAGCGGATGCAGTATAATACAAAGCATCTAAACTCTGACTGCCTAGCTAAGATCTATCAAGGGATTCTTTACAATGCAGCAATCTATAAAAACCAAAGATTTAGAAGTGCTGATAATAAACTACTGACCAACAGCAGAGTGACCCATCCACTTGCTGCATGTTCTATCAGTGCATCAATGATGGGTAGCATGCCCAGCAACTTAACATCACTTTCAGATACTAATTTCCAATCATGTGTTTGTCAAAAGTTGGGTACTTCTAACCATTCATTAATGGACAATTATGCCTGTAAAGAACTTGGCCAAACATATCAGATCAGTGAACACCTGCATGGAGACTCCTCATTGCAGAACATGGTATCTGTGCTTAACAGTCAGAAGTCCACAAAGCTTCGAGGTAGGTCTGCAGCTCAACTTCATCTGTGCTTAGAAGAGTGTTACCAGCAATGCAAATCTCTGGAGCAAGATAGAAAGAAGGTATGTACACTTTCACTATGGTGTTTGAAAGGGAAACTGCAGCTTGTATTAAATGTTTGTATCAAGCTGACTTTGAGCGTACACCAAAAAAGTTTGCTTTTCAGTTCAGCCCTCTTTGCAAATCAGGGTGGATTTAAGTCACGTCCATTTTAAATCGTTTTTTTTTTTTTTTTTTTAGCACAACTGTCATTTCTGTCCCACATCTGCTCCTCTGACCCACTTTTGACTCACGACAGTCCCATTAACTTTAATGGGATGGCTGGTGATGAGGGAGTGACACAAGGTGAGGGACGTGGTGGCAGCAAGTGAGGGTATGCCTAACAGGCGCTGCCATTATGGATCTGAAATGACAGGTTCTCTTTAAATGTAAGGACTTAATCTTGCTGGTAGTTAAAATATTTAATTTGCAAACAAAATGAAGGTTTCCTATTTAGAATAAGCTGTCAGGTTAGTGAAACAGCCATATCAAAACTGATTCAATCATACAGTTTGTGGTATACATAATTTGAAGTTAAGATGGAGGGACTGAATCTAAAAAATACCACATCCCGAATTTGCATATAGACAGAGTAGGGCCAAAACGGGTTGGGGGAATACCAACCCCGGGACTTTTATCGGTATCAGATCAATAGTCTGCAATTTAATATCCATTGCTACATTTTTCTTTATTACAACATGTCAGCGATGCATAGAACTTCATTGTACAGCCATAAAATGTGGTGAGGCAAAATACAATGTGGAACCACGAGATTACCCCAATTTTATACATAAAAACAGAAAATACTGAGCTGCGATTTTCAACATGTTTCGCTCAAAATTCGAGCTTCATCAGGAACAGGCGCAGCTGCTAGTCAAAAACTGAAATAAAAATTGAGAAAAACGTATATTTAGTTCAAAAACATAACTTCACAAGTCAAAATAAAAAATTCATAGTTGCCAAGAGATCCAAAAAATCAAAATAGCATGAATTCTCAAGTATTGATGATGCAGTATATCATGGGTTATAAATATATTTTTTAGATTAGTAGTAATCAACATATTACAATAAACAAAGGAGTATTCTATTTAATTCTAGAATTAAATACAATACTCCTATGTTGTAATATGTTGGCTACTACTAATCTAAAATCTAAATAGATTTATAACCCATGATATACTGTATTAATACTTGAGAATTCATGCTATTTTGATTGCTTTCTTCTTTTTTGATTTTTTTGTATCTCTTGGTAACTATGAATTTTGTATTTTGACTTGTGAAGTTATGTTTTTGAACTAAATATACGTTTTTCTCAATTTTTATTTCAGTTTTTGACTAGCAGCTGCGCCTGTTCCTGATGAAGCTCGAATTTTGAGCAAAACATGTTAAAAACAGAAAATACTGAGCTGCGATTTTCATGTATAAAATTGGGGTAATCTCGTGGTTCCACATTGTATTTTGCCTCGCCACATTTTATGGCTGTACAATGAAGTTCTATGTATCACTGACATATGTTGTAATAAAGAAAAATTACTTTTAGCAATGGATATTAAATTGCAGACTTTATTTATCTGATACCGGTAATAGTCCCGGGGTTGGTATTCCCCCAACCCGTTTTGGCCCTACTTTGTTTGTCTCCTTGTGGTATACATAGATTTGCAAAACAATGGGATAAATGAATATTCATGAACTTTAATTTATCTCATGGTTGTGAAATTGTGTGCATCAATGCAGTTGGCATGTTCTCAGCTTGTGGAGCTTGGATTCATTGAATGAGTTTACCAAAAATGTAAATATTGTAGAATATACAGCCTCATGCTCAATTTCATGCTGAATAAACTAAATGTTGACCATCTTGAATAGAAAACCATCTTTTAGATTTTTTTAATCCATATTTGTTTTGATTTATCAGTTATTTTAATGCTTTTATTTTAATTTAAAAAAAAATCAGATTTGTTCTTTGAAACATAGATTTCTAGCCACCCTGGTGCACATGTATAAAGCAATACATGGATAATTCTTCATTTTAGGGCTATACTCTTATCAGCAGTATGCTTACCTTTCATTTGCTTCCTTGCTACTCTGTTCAGCTGCAGATGGAACCCAGTATAACTTATAAGTTGTCTAACTTCTAGCTTGCCCAATGCAATGGATTTTAATAGGGCTGGTTTTTGGTAATTATCCTAGTGCTGTCCCTTTGAATGAGTCGCATCCTGCCCCCTACTTGGGGAAAAAATGAGTATTTTCCATGGTCACTGAATAGATCTGTGTATAATAAAACGTATCTGCTGCTCAAAAAGGTGACATTAAAATGTTACTAATCCCAGGGCCTTGCATTAACTATCTGTTCTTCCACAGTACACAACATGCAAATGCAGTCATTTTAGTAAATATCCACTGCAAAATATTCTCATCAGCAGTATATAGCAGTTTTGGGATTTCTATCAATGTCTGGCTAAAGCTTGTAGGAGATTTTATGCTCCTGGATTGTCCTATCCTAGGCTGCTGGACCCCTGACCCCCTGTCTGGACAGTGCTGATTGGAACTGTTGATTACATGCACTCTCCCAAGTAAAAATCTATCAAACAAATGTGCAGCTTGCCCCCAAGGCTGTTCTATCAGGAGATGGTTCGGGGACAGTTTAAGAGGGGGGAGGATCAGAAGATAAAATCAAACAGCCTTTTTACACAATGCATGCTTTACCACATATACAGACTGATTTTACTGTTGAGTTTAACACTTTAAAGCAAACCTGGTGATTTGCTCTCTAAAGGTAAAGCTTAGGTTTATGTTAAGGCAGGGCTTGACAAACCCCGGGCGCCAGGTCGCATTTGCAACTAGAATTAGCGACCTGGGGCTGCACAGCCTGGGGTGGGGGGGGTATCCTGTCTCTGTGCACACCCCAGCATGATGGTGTTGGGCCGCGCCACCCGTTAATTGAAGCCGCGGCTTTGAGCCCTTCTGCGGTCCTATAATTCCTTCTGGAATCTGGCGCCCTCTTGTGGTGGCTGTTAGACAACCAGCAATGCTAATGGAGCTTCCCCTGCCTGTTTTCACTCCTGCCGATCTCCTTCCCTTTACTTGGAACCCCTAAACATTATATATTTTTTATTCTAACACCCTAGAGAATAAAATGGCAGTCGTTGCAATACTGTCTGTCACACTGTATTTGCGCAGCGGTCTTGCAAGCACACTTTTTTGGTGAAAAATAATTTTATTAAAAAAACGAAATTGCCACATTTTTTATTTTTATATTGTGAAACATAATGTTACGCCGAGTAAATTGATACCCAACATGTCGCGCTTCAAAATTGCATCCGCTCGTGGAATGGTGACAAACTTTTACCCTTAAATCTCCATAGGTGACGTTTAAAAAATTCTACAGGTTGCATGTTTTGAGTTAGAGGAGGTCTAGGGCTAGAATTGCTCTCGCTCTACCGCTCACGTATATATAATTTTCCAGGTTGCGCAGGTGGGAGGTGTTTGTAGATCTCCTCACTTTTTTTTTTTTCATTAAAGCTTAGGTTTGCTTTAAGAATAAACATTAGAATAACAGCAAAAAGTACACATAAATACTACAGAATAGATTTTTGGGAATGTTTAGCACAATGAGGCAAGAAATCAGATATGTACAATCAAAACTGTTGAAATGGATCACGAAAAACTAATTTCCTGATCATACAGTATAAAATACAGGCTTCTTTAAATAAGACTGGGTTATATGCAGCTGCCTTCAGATGCTTGGACTCTGGCAAAAATGAGCCTGCAGGGACAATCCCCTATACAGTCCCTTCTATTTAAATCTAGGCTTTTTATTTTTTTTATTTTTTTTTGATGAGCTTGCCTTCTAGGGAGGTTTTCCTCCTTCTGGATAATTTTATTTTTGGAGATGGTTTTCATTGTGTGGCTGCTCTATAGCCACTGCAGCTTCCTGAACAGTGAACTCCTCCTACAGATCCTTGGGGGTACCATTTTTTAAAGTAAATACCTTTTTTCTTTTCAGCAGCACTATTGGCTGCAGTTGCCTAGGCTTTTCACAAGGACTGCTGCGATATTTGCATCATAGGCTCCTCCCACCTAGCACAGGAAACGCATAATCCGCATAAGACAGCCCACAGGCAGTAGCCACTCAGTATTTCCTCTGGCCATACAGAAACTCTGAAGAAACGTGTGCTTTTCTCTGCCCTTCATGCTAGGTGGCGGAGGCCTCCCTGCTACAGCTTCCCAGAACAGTGGCAGTGAACCTGGGGAGCCAAGTAGCTCCGGCTGCCCTGGAAGTCTTGAATCTTTACTCCAGGGGACCCCCTTTCATACCAGGAGTCTGGTTGGCAGCATGCCTATAGATTCAGGTACACTGGCAGTTTTGACTCGAGAGTCTTCCGGGGCACAGTGCGGACTTGTGGTGTCCTGCAGTTTGGTCCTCAGCTCAATAGCGTTGTGGTCTGCGCTTCTACCTTGAAAGAGCAGAGAAAGTGGCTTTGCAGCCATGTTTTTGGTAGCAAACGCCAACCTCGTGGTCGGGCCTACAAGCTCCATGTTCCATGGGGGGTGTATGATCGACGGCGCCAGACGGGGATCCTCAGTGCTACAGCGAAGATGGTGGAAGCTAATTTTTGTCCTGTGCTGGTATGTCACCAGGGAGGAGAATGTAAGCAGGCCTGGGACACCTGTGGACTTTGGCTCTAAGTTAAGAGGGGCAAATGGGGGTTCCTCTATTCTTGCTTCATGGTGAAGGGGTCGCCAGGGGTTTTGAGAGGATTCTCAGTACTATCCAGACTGACAGGGCTGATGTGGGGAGTCTGGCTGTGTATCCCCCCCTTTTTTTTTTTTCTCCCCCTACTAGTGGTGGGGCTTCATTTGGATCTCCCTAGGTGGATGGGTGCTGGTCCATGGGGCGATTGTCTGCACCTTGTTTCTTTGTAAAAGCCTCATTCCACCTTGTGTCCTTTCCCTCTAGGACAGAGGATGGGAGAAAAAGGGGGAACCATCTAAGGGACAGATGCACAGCCTGCAAATACAGGTTATCTACTGCCTGGATACCAGCTCAAGTGCTGCAACACTCTTTAAAGTGGAGTCCAGATTAAGGGATTCCGAAAAACATTGGGGAAAAAACCTTTTTTGTTTTTTCACAAAGGCTCATTCGCCCAGAGAAGCAGCTATCCTCATGAGTGCTCAGGCTTAAGGGGAGCCTTCCCTTATTCACATTTGGTCAAACACCATATCCTCTGTTGCTGGCTGAAATTCTGTTTGCTGCTGATTAATATTGATGGATCGTGGCTGCTGGTTTCCACAAATCTTTTCAAGGCAGTACTACATGGCTGGAGCAGAGGCATCCAGAGTCCCTGACTACCTTCAGATGGGGGAGGGGCACACGTCTGCAGAGGCAGGTACACTGTTGGTAAGCCAGGACAGTATGCAGCCTGCTATGGTTTTGTTAGTATTCCCTGGTGCCATCAACAGACACTACGTAGGGTGTGTGTTTAGGGAAGCAGTAGGCAGACCTCAAACTTTCCAGGAGTACTACAGCAGACTTCATCTGATTTGTAAAGTGACACCATGTACTCTGTTTCCACCATGGTACCTGCTTTAATTTTGGTAGATGGCGGTTACCCTTAGGAAATGTCCTCTTTGGGTACTGGCTGCTGTGGGTGTTTGCATACCTCCTACAAACACAGGGTGAATGTGCTCTTTCTGTCCACCATTAATGTGGTCATTTGGAGGCAGAGGCCCCTAACGCCTACAATCTGTAGAGCTGGGGCTGGCCATCTCAGATCAGCAGAAGCTGCAACCCGTTATCTCGGTCCTACACTTAAGTCATGTTTGCATGTGCAGGACTCCTTGGGTCTGCTTACTGTTTACTGTCAAATACACTGTTTTCGGAAATTATACCACAGCTAGTGGGGTCTGCTGTAGTTTAACCAGTTGCCGCCCACCCACCTTCAAATAACCATTCAGCACTGGAAGTGTAGTCTGGGCATACAGCCTAAACAGCTGACTGGAGGAAAGGCATACACTGCCCCTCCCTAGGTAGACCCCTTTCACACTGAGGTTTTTCAGGTGCTTTTGGGCTAAAAATAGCACTTGAAAAGTGCCTGAAACAGCTCCCCTGCAGTCTGTGAAAGCCCGAGTGCTTTCACACTGAGGCGATGCGCTAGCAGGATGTTTAAAAAAAACTCCAAGCAGCTTCTTTTGAGTGGTGGAGTGGTGTGAATACACTGCTCCTAAAATGCTCCTGTCCATTGAAATTGAACGGGCAGTGCTGCTGGGAAAGCTGCTGTAGCAGCGCTTTTCAGGTCATTTAACCCTTTTTTGGCCAATAGCGGGGGTAAAAAGCACCCCGCTAGCGGCTGAAAACCTCTGCAAAAACTATGATAAAGTGGTGGTTTACCATCAAGGCCCGCTCCAGTGTGCAAGCAACTGTAGAGACTTTCAGAGCTGTTGAATAGTTAAGCACTCTAGTTTATAGCATCACAAAACTCAGACTGCTTTTATCTCAGTTGACAACTTGCCAGAAGCTATCAAAATAACAGAAGAACAGAGCAGACCACCACTTAGACCCCTTTCACACTGGGGCATTTTTCAGGCGCTTTAGCGTTAAAGGGGGGGCCTGTAAAGCACTTGAAAGAAGCCTCATCTGCAATCCCAATGTGAAAGCCCAAGTGCTTTAAGAGCCCTTTTACACTGCCAGCGCCCAAAAAATACCGCTTAAACTAGTGGTTCTTTACCAGCGCCAGTGGGGTGCTTTAACCACTGCTAGTGGCCAAATAAAGGGTTAAAAGTCCCCCACAAAGCGCTGCTGCAAAAAGTGCTTTGCAGGCGTTTCCCAATGATTTCAATTGAAAGGGGCGCTTTAGGAGCGGTGTGTTCACCGCTCCAAAAGTGCTGCAAAGAAGCTGCTTGCAGGACTTTTTGATGCCCTGCCAGCGCAGTGCCTCAGTGTGAAAGCACTCGGGCTTTAACATTGGGATTTCAGATAAGGCTTCTTTCAGGCATTTTAAATGTGCTTTTTTTTTTAATGCTAAAGCACCTGAAACGCCCCAGTGTGAAAGGGGTCGAAGGCACTTAGTACTTTGAAGAGAGGGAACACTGCAGATATTTGTGCCCAGCTCAAATTTCACTCTTTCTGACAGTTTACATGAGAATGTTTTTGAGTTACCTTGAACCCCCAAACATTATAAAAAATTTTTTTTAAAGCAAAGGCCCTACAGATTAAAATGGTGGGTGTTGCAGTTATTCTTTCACACAGTATTTGTGCAGCAACTTTTTAAAAACTGTAATGCACTAAAACACACTATTGCCCAGATGTTTGATATAAAAGATGTTGAGTACATGGATACCAAACACGGCATGCTTTAAAATTGCGCACAAACGTGCAGCGGCGTTGGACTACATACATTTTTAAAAGCCTTTACAGGTTACCACTTTAGATTGAGGTCTACTGCTAAAATTACTGCCCTCAGCCTGACCTTTGCGGTGCAACCTCACATGCAGTTGCTATTTACATATGGCACCAGATCAACACTTGCGTTCGCCTTTGCATGTAAGCACGGGGAGCGAAGTTTTTTTAATCTTGCATATTTTTAAACTTATCTCAAGGAATGTAAATATCCCCTATGATAGCAATAGTTGGTGACAGTTTTGAGAAAATTTTGCTCAATTGGACCCTAGATCTCTCCTCTGCCTTCAAAGCATCACCACACTAAGATCGGTGATTAGGGGGGTTTCCATACCACTTTAATAAGACCGAGTACAAGTACCAATTTTTTTTTTCGTGTACCTCACCGATACTTTAAATCTCATGTGTCTGTAAAAAAAAAATGCGTTTTTCTGTTAGGGCGGGGGGTTGGTGGGGTTAGTGATGGAAAGTCTTTTTTTTTTTTATTGACCCCTGACATCTCCCTTTTGAGACAAAGGGACTAGGGACACAGATTCCCCAGTCCTTTCTCAGCATCCTGCACTGAATGAATGGAGAGAAGACAGCTGCTCCTCTCCGTTCATAAACTGAAACATTGTAAACAATTTACAATGTTTCAGTTCTGTGAATGGACAGTACTGACTGTCCATTCAGAAAAGAAGCCAAATTTACTGGCTCCTACCTACGCTCTCCATCCTGACAGAATGAGGGGGGACACTGGTATGGAGGAGGATACGGGGACAGTCAGTGGTGATCGTGTGGGAGAGTTACAAGCACCTATCACCGCTGATTTCACTTTCACTAAACAAGCTGAAAGCCGGGGGGGGTGGCGGAAGCTGCGAAACTAGCCGGCTGTCAGACTTTGAAATCTATACAGGGTGATCGGTGCTTATCCAAAAGTAAAGCTGCGTTAGAACTTATAAAGTGCCAGAATAATATGACATAATGTATCCTGTTTTAAAAAAATTAATGGCTGCAAATAGTGCAAAAATTAATCTAAAATTTAAAAACACATAAACAGTCCAAAAAAGAGGGAGACACAAGATGAGTTTCAGTCCATTAAAGTGACTCCGTAAAACACCCTTCAGGTATAAAGCAGGTGCACCCAGAGAGGTTCATCCACCACCAGATTCAGTAAGGCTTGCCAGCTGACAAGATCTCTTTTTAGGGAGATCATACAAGCTTGCAAACGAGACAATCACTCCTGGTCCCTTTAATAGGCTCTGCTGGCGTCTCCAACTCCTGTACCCCCTTCTCAGAGCGTCTCCCGTTCCACCATATTCATTTAGTAAGATAAAAGAGAAAGGCTTCCATAGCGTAACTCCATATAAAATTTTAATCCGAACGCAATAAAATAAAAGTAACAAACTCAGATTTCTAGCTGAATACATCTCCTTGTCTCTCTCCCTCTTTTTTGGACTGTTTATGTGTTTTTTAAAATTAATTTTAGATTAATTTTTGCACTATTTGCAGTCATATTATTTTTTTTCAACATGATACATTGTCATTATTATTCTGGCACTTTATAAGTTCTAGCGCAGCTTTACTTTTGGATTGTGTATTGTGGGTATCTCACATTGTGTTGCAGCTAGAAATTATTATGATTATTAGTCTCACTGGCACAGGGTTTTTTGGGTTTAAGTATTTTTTGGACAGCGCTGTTTTCCAATGATCGGTGCTTATAACTCTCCCAGAGGACTGATTACCTTGACTGCCCAGGTATTGGGTACAGTATCTGAGCATTTGCCAGAGGGCAAATACTCTGGCAAATGCTCCGTATCGGTACCGATACTGGTATCGGGACAACCCTAGGTGTGATAAAATGCTTTGCCAGTGCATGCGTGGGAGCTCTGAGATGGCTGGCTGAGCTGGAAGCGCCGCATCTCCCCTGCCCCTCAAGCATTACAGCGGGCACAGCACTTCCCTAAACAGGACATCAATGAGACTACTTTGCACAGGACGCCCCTGGATGTCCAGAACGGCTGTCAGACGTGATCAGGGACCTGAATTAAAACGAGCAGGCCACAGCGGGTGTACCAAGATGGCTGCTGCCTCCTCAGCACAGCCACATGTGGCCTACGGAGAGAAGGCTCAGGACATGAGGCATGTGATTTCACCAACCCACATGGACATACTTGTGGCCCAGGGAACCCCACAATACCCTCAAGGTCTCTCCCCAGGCTCCACTGAATCCCTGTTGAGCAGAGCAATGGAGGAATACATGTCCCCAGCCGGGCATGCTCCTCCATATCTCCACGCTACCCCCACCCCCAACCTGCAAGATCAGGACCTATCGTCACCACAGCGCAACCTTTTTCTTAATCTCTCTGCCCTACTGGAGAGGGGTCTGGCTAATACAGCTTCCCAAATCACCAGAGACATTACATCTGATTCCACCAAGGCTCCAGAATGGAAGCTATAGAAACCAAAATGCGCATTACTGTCTCATACCAATCAGAACGCTGCCCACATCCAGGTCCTCCAGGACCAACTAGAAACTGCCCTTTCCAGGATAGATGACCTCAAACTGGTCCATGAGATACAATTTGAGTCTGAGGCCTCCCTGAAAAAATCACTGATATCTCCCTGATATCTCGCTGATATCTCCCCAGCGATACAAGAAGTCATTAACCTTCCTAGCGGTAATCTCGAGTCTGGCTCGGGTTGGGATTTTAATTACATAAGCGGTAACCCCGAGCCAGACTCGGGATCGCATCGCTCGATGCAGGGGAGGACACAGGGAGAGTTACTCACCTTGTCCCCTGGATCCAGCAATGTCCGCCGCGCTGTGTGATCGAGCTGTCCTCCGCTCGATTCACAGTGCCGAATGCCGCCGAGCTCCGTTCCCTGCGACGTTGCGACGCACGGGAGCGGAGAACGGCGGCAAATTCAAAAAAGTAAAAACACACAAAACACACAGCACTGTAATCTTACAGATTACAGTGCTGTGTTAAAAAATACACATCCCTAGTGGTCTGTGCAATGCCCTGCATGCACTTTTATATTATAAATACTGTTTATTCTGCCTGGAATTTGGAGATTGTCCATAGCAACCAAAACATGTCCCTTTTTCAGTTTTTTGGGGATTTGATTACATTATTGAATAATTTTTATCTTTATTATATTATAAACTTAATCATACCCGGGATGTCCGCTAGACTCTGGTTTGAAGAGATTTCAGAGCGTTATTCCTAAGAATTACAGGACTACAAAATAAAAGCCAGATTTCCATGCAAAATAATTGTACCGCTTTCAGCACCTTATTCCAGACTGAATCATACCGCCAGGGAGGTTAAGGAGCCAATTCCTAACACACCCCCTCACCGACTAGAGTTGGGCAGGGCCCACAGTGGCACAGATGGCTCCCTGAAGGATGTAATTGTCAAGCCCCACTTCTACACCGTAAAGGAGGAAGTCATGAGACATTACCACCTCAAACAGGAAGTCACCTGCTGAGGACACCAAATAAAATATTTGCAGATCTGGACCATCCAGAAGCGTTGAGCCCTCAAACCGATCATCATCAGTTCTGTCTCAACAGGACATCAATTATACATGCGCCTTCCCCTTTGGAATAAAATTCACAATCCAAGGCAAAGCCTACTCCTTCTCCTCCCTACCAGATGGAGAGAAACACTTCCAACTCAAGCTGATTCCCCAGGAAGCACCTATGGACTTTACCTCAGCACCGACAGGCTCCACCAAAAGACCCCCTCCACAAAGCCTGGTTTCCCCACTCTGGAATAAAGGCAAGACCTAGAAGCCCAAAGATGGCAGACCCCCCTAAGACTATCACAGTAGTCCCCTCTGTTGGAGCCCAGGGTTCCTAACCTTTGTTGCCAATCTTTAGGCCTTCCTATGTTTCAAATCCAAGTTCATCTTTCCACACGTTTTATTTTTTTAAAGCCATATGATGGTCTAGTTGGAGACATGTGTCCTTGAACATTTGGACAATTCAAGCTCAGACGGATAGCCTCAACACGACGATCAGGAACTTTCATGTCTAACTACTAGGCTCCCTCCCTGCAGTATCTTTGCCACATCTCGGGAAATCAACCAGAGGAATCAAGACTGTTAACTTTCCAAATTCTGTGATTCCCCGGTAGGATCCAGCTTGGGGTCCCGACCTGGGTGACTTCAATGACACTAAACGGCTATTTCTATGGGGAATCCCCCCCCCCCCCCCATTTAGTAGGGGTAGTGTACAGGGGAACGTCCGCTGCAGAGGAATCCATTACAAGGCATACTCTTTGATCTCAGGGCGCTTTCTTTTTTCTTTTTCCAAAACTTTCAGGACAGCCACCCGAGAGATCATGGCTCCACCTCCCAAAGGAAACTCCTCCATCAGAGCTTTTAGGGAAGTCTCCACACAGCCTTCCTCAGTTTCTTGTTTCCTCCAACCTGGAGGAACACCTCTGCTGCTAGCCATGATCTCTGGGCTGGTCCTGGAGGTTGTGGGGCTCTCACCTGCGTTATTCATTTTTCAGGAGCTGGTCCTCCCATTCTCCTGATGTGGATGGTAGCATGGGCTCTCTCAGAGCCAGCACGCCGGGAGTTCCTCCGTCCTCTGGTCAGAGTGGCAACCGCAATTCTTTTTCAAAACTCCCACATGCATCGCGGGAGCGCAATCGCTCATCTCGGGCGGCAGAGGGGGCTTAGCCGCGTCCCTCGGGCATGGGGGGCGGGACTTGCGGCGTTCCTCATTATTTTCCTGGTGTTGGAACGCAGGAAGAGAGGACCAAGTGGTGCCTTATTTCCGGTCAGGCGCAGTGGTGTTTTCGAATGTGGGACCGGCAGGAGTGTATGTCCTAGCGATGGATAGCGATACGGACAAGGGGGCAAGCCGCCAGCAAGGTAAAGCTAGGAGCGGGGCTCTGATGTACTGGATCCTAGGCTCCTGTGTGTATGGGGGGGGGGGGTGTTAACCCTTTCTTTCCCCCTCACTCCCCACACCCCCCTCCCTTTCCCTTCCTTGCTAGGTGTGCAATGGTGGAAGATTCTGGGGGGTGTCAGCTTGTGAGGGCAATGAGGAATGGTGGTTTTGCACCTGGGTGTTTTGTTGCATTTATTTGCAAAAAAAGCTTGGTTTTTTCGTCTTTCTGTTTTTGTTTTTTGTTTTGTATTTTTTTTTGTTTGGCGAAGAGCTATGCCCAACCTGTCAAAAGGAGATGTCCTGTTTGCAAGGAGAAACCTGGGCCAAGACGCTCTGTGACTTGTATCACAAGCCTAGTCAGGGAGGAGTCCCCGTCATTATGTGGGGACTTGGTATCATCCATTAAGGATGAGCTTAAAGCAACCTTTCAGGCTTTCAGGTCTAAGCTGTTAGAAGAACCTGGAACATCGGGGGAATCTAAAGTTCAGCAGTCCCCTTTAGAACCAGGAGGTTCGCAGTTGCTGTTGGGGGGAGGTTTGTCCCAGGACGCCTCACAGGATTCCTTTTCATTGGCCCTAGAGGAATCTGACTGAGGAAGAGGATGAGGACTCAGCTTTCAAGTACAAATTATCATTGGAAGAAGTGGGTGGCCTCAAAGTGATTTACGCCACTTTGGGTATTGAAGAGGAAAAGGAGCTATCCTTGCATGATCGTATGTATTTGGGGCCTGGGGGATTCAAAATCTCGCACCTTCCCGGTGCACTCCCTGGTGTCTGACATGATTAAAAGGGAATGACTGGAGCCGTAGAGAACACTTTCTGAAGCTGGATTCAGCATTTCCCCAAGTATCGAAATCAACAGATCTAGCTTTTGAAGATATGTGCACTTTAAAGGAACCTATGGATAAGAAGATGGATCTGCTTCTGAAAAGGGCCTGGCAGTCAGTGATAAATTTGAAACCAGCCATGGCGACTACCTGTGGCAAGGAATCTGGACCATTGGGTTAACCAATTAAAATCTCAAATTATGGCTGATTCCCCTAAGCAAGTGATCCTGGATTCCTTACTCTGTCCGCGGCTATTGCTTATATTGCTGATGCCTTGGCAGAATCTGTCCGTATGTCAGCCGTCCTGACCAATTCGGTTAGACGGACCTTGTGGCTTTAGACCTGGCCAGGAGACGTGGCCTCGAAAAATAGGCTTTGTGGCTTACCCTTTTCAGGGGATTTTTTGTTCGGTGCAGAGTTGGATTCTATTTTGGACCAAACGGCGGACAGGAGGAAGTCCTTTCCCGTAAAGAAAAGGCAAGCGCTTAAGTGTTTGTTTGTTTTTCTGGAACCTAGGGGTCAAGTGGAGGTTGGAACGCAAAACAGGAGGAAATCTTGGGCACAGAAGCCAAAGGGTAAAGGAGTCCTCAATCCTCCTGCGTCCACCTCCAAGTCACAATGACTCTTTGGTCAGAGTAGGGGGCAGACTTTGGAAGTTTTTTCCCTCAGTGGGAGACCATAACTCAATCAATTTGTCCTGAGGTTGGTTTCCCAGGGTTACAAAATCGAGTTTACCAAGTGCCCCCTCAAAGATTCCTGGTTACCAATGTTCCCAGGGACCCAGTCGATGCTATGAAGGCCCTAATTCAGGACCTGATGTTTCAAGGGGTGGTCTTGCCAGTCCCAGCAGAGGAGTTAGGTCAGGGATTTTACTCATGTATTCCTGGTCAGGAAACCGTTGGGAAAGTTCCGTCTAATTTTAAACCTCAAGGGGCTAAACCGGTCGGTGCAGTACGAGAGGTTTCGGATGGATTCTTTTTTTCAGTAAAACCTGTCCCCGGTTTGCTGTATGGCCTCCGTGGATTTACAGGATGCGTACCTTCATGTCCCGATTTGGAGCAGGTCTCAGATTTCTGAGGTTGGCATTAAGGGAAGGGAGCAGGGTTGTTCATCTACAATTCAGGGCCCTCCCTTTTGGTCTGTCATCATCCCCGAGGGTATTCACCAAAATTATGGCGGAAGAGTTGGCTCCCCTTTGCCTGGAGGGAATCTCAGTAATCCCGTATCTAGAACGACTTGTTTGCCCAGACCAGGGAGGGGTTTCAAAAAGACCTTGTCAGAGCCTGCGGCCACTTAAAGAAGCTGGGTTGGGTCATACATTTTCAAAAGTCAAACCTGGTGCCCGCTCAGGAAGTGACATTCCTGGGGTTTCGGATCAGCTCCATAGACCAAAAGATCTTCCTGCTGGAAGAAAAAAGAGAAGCTGGTTCAGGGGGTAGCACAGTTGCAGTGCAACCAGCCCCAACCCATCAAGGAAGGTGATGTCGGTTCTAGGGACATTGACTTCCTTCACTTTCCGGCGGTCCAATGGGCGAAGCATCTCAGGCCTCTTCAGGCTTTCCTACTAGAGGCTTGGGATCATCGTCTGTTCTCTGGACGATCTGGTGAGGATCCCCACCTCAGTTAGAAGGGGGTCTGTGGTGGTGGAGAAACCCAGTTACTTTCAGAAGGCCTGTTTATGGTCCTTCCCAGTCCAGGTGCGGCTAACAGACGCCAGCGCCTGGGGTTGGGGGGGCCCATGTGGACACCCAGTGGGTCCAGGGCCCATGGTCCATAGAGGCAGAGGTCCTCAAATTAGAGGGAACTGAAGGCAGTGGAGAAGGCTATATGGGCCTTTGCAGACGTGGTTTGAAAACACGTCCAGATTCTGTTGGACAATGCCACAGTGGCATATGTGAACAGACGGGGAGGAACCAGGAGCAGGGCTCTACAGGTTTTAGCAAAAGGTATCCTGGGCTGGGCAGAGCGGTTTACTCAGTCCTTACCAGCGGTCCACCTGAAAGGGTCCCTGAATAAAAAGGCAGACTTTCTCAGCAGGAATCGTGTTCTAGAGGCAGAGTGGCGTTTGAATCCAGAAGTCTTCAGACTGATTGGAGAGAGATGGGGTCAGCCAGAGGTAGATCTCTTTGCCACTCAGGAAAATGCCCAGGTCCCTCTGTTTTTTCTCTCTGAACAGGCATGAGGGGTCTTTGGGAGTAGATGCACTAGCACACAGCTGGAATTTTTGTCTAGCCTATGCCTTTCCCCCATTTCAATTGATTCCCCGGGTGTTAGGGAAGATCAGGGAAGAAGATACAGGGCTAATTCTGATCACCCCCTTTTGGCCCAAACTACCATGGTTCTCGGCCCTTCTTCAGATGAAACAAAGACCATTCTGGCATCTCCCCCTGAGACAAGATCTGCTACAGCAGGGCCCACTAGTCCATCAAGACTTAGAGAAACTAAGGCTCACGGCTTGGTTTCTGAAGAACAGCGCTTGACAGGTTTCTCGGACAGGCTAGTTGCTACCTTATTGTCCAGTAGGAGTTACTAGGGCAATACATTTTAAATACTGGAAGGTGTTTAACTCCTGGTGCAAGACTTAAGCTAGATCACCAAGTCGAAATAATTCAGTTCTGGAATTCCTACAGGAAGGTGCTGATAGTAAGTCGGCAATCAGCCCCCTGAAGGTGCAGGTGGCTGCATTAGGGGTCTTTTTG
This sequence comes from Lithobates pipiens, assembly GCF_037356315.1. Lineage (NCBI taxonomy): Eukaryota > Metazoa > Chordata > Amphibia > Anura > Ranidae > Lithobates > Lithobates pipiens. The sequence continues at coordinate 183,795,915 of NW_027507789.1, read as the reverse complement.
GAGAAGCCGTTGGCATTGGACCCCTTAGTAATCGGGTTTTTTAGAGCTCTCTCGCTCTAGACCGGTAGTATCTAGAAGCTGCCCAGGCTGGGACCCATCTACTGTCTTACAGGCCTTGACTAGGGGCCCATTTGAACCTATTGGTTGTCTCCCTGAAATGGATTACTTTGAAGACTATTTTTTTAGTAGCCATTACTTCAGCTCGCAGAGTCGGTGACCTACAGGCATTGTCAATCAGGGAACCGTTCTTTTTTTGTTTTTCCGGACAGGTTAGTCCTTAAAACAGACCCAAATTTTTTGCCCAAGGTGGCATCACTTCAAAATCATTCCCAGGAGATGGTTCTCCCTACATTCTGCTCTAATCCTTCAGGTAGGAAAGATTTCCACACCTTGGATGTTAAGAGGGCAGTTCTAAGTTATTTAGAAGCCACTAGAGACTTTAGACGGATGCTCTGTTTAATTTGTTGGCACTAAAAAGGCAAAGCAGGCATCCAAGGGAACCATAGCCAGATGGCTGAAAATGACAATTTCAGAAGCATATTCCTGTGTTGGTCAGTCCAGTGAACGTCTGGGCTCATTCCACAAGGGCTACAGCAGTGAAGTGGGCAGAGAAAGCTGGCGCCACCCCCAAACACATCTGTAAGGCTGCTACCTGATCAAGTCTAACGACATTTGCCCGCCATTATAGACTAGATCTGTTATCGGCTGGGGATCAGGCTTTTGGAAGGAAAGTCTTACAGGCTGTCGTCCCGCCCTGAATGGAGCAAGTCTCGGTAATCCTCTCGGGTGGCTGTCCTGAAAGTCGTTTTGGAAAATTCAAGTTAGACTTACTGGTAACTTGTTTTCCAGTAGACTTTCAGGACAGCAATAACCCACCCTGTGGTTTGTGATTTGCTGTAATACTATGACGTAACTGTTGCTTGTGTGGTGCGGCAGGGGTTGGAGCATCTCTACAACAACTGAGGAAGGCTAGATGGAGACTTCCCTAAAAGCTGATGGAGGTGTTTGGGAGGTGAAGCCATGATCTCTCGGGTGGCTGTCCTGAAAGTCTACTGGAAAACAAGTTACCGGTAAGTCTAACTTGAATTTTTTGAAACTTCTTTATGCTGTTAAATTTGATATACTTAAATAGTGTTGGTCCAAGAGACACACTTCTCCATCCGATACAACCCCAAATTTCTACACTCGCACTACCCAACTTTCTATCTAGTGAACACCCCAAACAAAACTAAAGGAGTAGTGATCCCCAAGAATAGCAAGTTTTCCCACATCTGACCAGAGCGCCTGAGGGTAGATCCATCCTAGTCAAAGGTACTATTGAGGGTAACATTTACTCCATAATCTATGCTCCCAATAAAGGCCAAACCAAATTCTTCCAAATACGCCTCAAAACCCTGCTACCTCTAGTAGAAGGCAGTCATCTTTGGAGGGGACTCAAACATAGCCTTCGACCAGGGACTCTTTAAACCCCCCCCCCCCCCCGGCCCAACTGACATGCCCCACCAAAGCCAGCCTGAATGTTGCTAAATCACTCAACTCTCATGGCCTGGTCGACATTTGAAGGGAGCGTAATCATTTAAAGGACTATACACATTTCTCAGCCCCCCCCCCCCCCCCCAATCAGTCATACGCCAGAATAGATAATATTCTGGTACCCCCCCCCCCCCACCCTTATTACATTGACACAGGTGACCATAATCGACTGCCTGGTCAGATCACTCTAGTTCTCACTATGCAGAATGCCCTCACTAGGTTGTTGGGTTCGCACTGGTGACTTAACAAATCCATCCTAAGTATCCATCCCCATTAAAACTACCGAAATAGAGAAATCCCTGAAGAAATACTTCCTACTCTACAATGTAGAAGATCTCTCCCCTGAGACCCTCTGGGCCACCCACAAAGCCACCATTAGGGGCAAAATCAGCATAGCAACCCAACTAAAGAGACTAATAGACATTAAAAACGTAAAGACTTTTGTTGCCCTCAAAAGCCAACACAAGTGCCCCTTTAAAGCCCTATTGGATGCTGTCAGGCTGAAATTGAATTTGGCCCTCACAGTAAAAGCAGAGAAACCCATCCACTGGAGTAGGGCTGGACTCTACAGTCAAAAAGATAAAATGGGACCGATGCTGGCATCTAAGCTATCCCCACGGCACCATACTTACTGCCTACCTAGGATTAGAGTAGCAGGCAATACCCTCTGCTGACCCCCACAAGATATTAGAAGCCTCCTGAGGTTTCTACACCAACCTCTATAGTATGATCCCAACTAATAAGCGAGCGAGCATCTCTGAAGAAATAAGGGAGGTCATTAAAAACCTCAAAACGGGCTCAGTGCCTGGGCCAGACTCTCTCTGCCATATTACGAATCTTTTGCAGACAAGTTAGCGCCTCATATGGCAAAATTCTTTAACGCAAAGACACAGGTATCTCTCCTAGATCCTCAGCTCAATGCTGCCTACGTAACAGTTATCCCCAAATCAAATAAGAACCCAGACGAGGTTGAGAATTAGACCAATTTCCCTCAAATAACTACCTCAAGATTCTAAAGAAAATCTTGGCCAACTGCTTAGCCTCCTTTATAAATCGGTACGTCAACAAGGACCAAGTAGGATTCATATCAGGCAGATGGGCCAGACCAAATCAGGAGGGCCATTGATCTATTCTCCTTTCTACATTCAGGATGGGATGGGGGCCCCAAACAAGGAGGGATGCTTTTATCCGTAGACCTGCACAAGGCCTTTGACACTCGAATGGACTTATTTATTCACCTTACTGAAGCAATGGGGATTTGGAAATCGCTTTCTACACTTGCTCTACTCCACACAAACAGCACTGATTCGGCCACCACTCCAAACCTTTCAACATAGCAAGGGGCACTAGACAGGGATGCCCCCTATCCCCTTTAATATTTGCCATAGCCATTGAGACATTGGCAGTCTCAGTTCATTCCAATCCCAATAAACAAGGAATTTCTTGTGGCTCCCAAATAAACAATTCGCAGACAATATGCTACTTTTTGTAACGCCCATCACGTCACTCCCCAACCTCTGTAAACTCTTGAACAAATTTGCAATGGCTTCAGGTTTCCGGGTAAACCATGACAAATCCTATGCCCTCAACATGGCTCTGAAACCAGCCACAGTGGAGACGCTGCAAAGCTCCTTTAAGTTTAGATGGCACGTCTCCAATATAATACTTAGGGCTCAACCTTACCGCCAAAATAGACCAACCGATTCAGCAAATTTCCTACCCACCTACCAGAGACTTGAGTCAGGTTTAAGACCTGGGCCAGTAAAGAACTATCCTGTCTGGGTAGGATCCACTCAATAAAAAGAACACGCCTCCCCAGACTGCTATACTTGGCTATCCCGATTAACCTACACAGACCATTTGCAATCACTCCAAAGGAAAGTCGTCCGGTTTATCTGGGGAGGTGCAGGACATAGGTTGCCTAGAAACACTATATACCGGCAGGTTACACAGGGTGGATTAGGGCTGCCACGACTTTGATATCAGGCGAGACTAGCCCAACTTTCTACAGTCTATAATAGAACAAAGACCACACTGGATCCAAATACAGGCGCCGCCCACCTTCACCCCCGACTATCATCATGGATCCCCTCCAAAGATGAACCCCCCCCTATACACTCAACGATCCTTTCACAATCCCAAAAGCGTGTCGTGCCTAAATCTGTTTGCTGACACCTTTTTTGGGGGTTTCTTTGGGTAGGGGTACCAGGGAGGACATATATAAAATGCCTCTCATGCAGCCGGCTCACTGCATTTGGGCAGGTGGGCCATAGCACTGTCTGGAAACAGAAGGGCTGTGACGATCTCTTCCTGGAATTTAAGGAAGGATCCAGTCTGTCCTGAAGCTTCGTATAGCACAAAAGCGTTCAGCAGAGCCAATTTCAATGTACAGACACTTTTTTTTTTTTTTTTTTGTACCAGCATCTGGCCTTGTGGGCAATTGGGTATGGCACCAACAACTGAGGGGTGAAGGGGTTAACGGGGGGGGGGGGGTGATTATCAGGGGTGCCAAGTGTACCTGCGTGTACTGGTATCAGTGTAGGGTTGTGCACTTATTGAGCTCTTCTGTTCTCTGGAACGAAAAGACTTGCACAAGGAGAGATGACATCAGTTCCCCTGCTGTGTTTACACTTAGACATGCAGGGGAAGGATCTCATTCGTCAGGAGCAATCACCAGGTCCAGGCCTGATACCATTGGCCTGGGGATCGAATCCGATCGCCGCAGCCACTGAGATGGTACATGCAACGTATAGCTACGTAGCGCTTTGCACAGCCAGGCCAACCTGCTGCACTAAGTGCAGTGACTGGTCCAAAACCGGTTAAAAGCTAGTAACTTGGGGGTCTTTGCCTATAAAGTGGTGCATCTGTAGCATGTATCCAAAATGCTGCTTCCAAGATGTACTGCTTTAGAGAACTTTACAAATCTACATTGCAGCTACAAGATTTTAACCCAAAACAAAATAGCCTGCCCCAATACATGGCCATTTGGGTCTGAGGCTTAAAATGAGAACCCCACATGAAAAATACCACCCCAAACAAAATATTGTACCCCTCCCACACGCTAACAAACCCCTAGTCAAACGGCAAGCCAGCCCATGGAACCATGAAAGGGGGATGGATGCTTTGGGGCAGGAGGGGCTTGGGCACCCCAAAATTCAACCACCTCAAGGGCCTCTTACACACAACCGGGGGGGGGGGGCTGCAAACGGGGCTTTACGGAATGTGGAAAACCCCTTTAAACTAGTGGGTACAAGGTGTTTTGTGGTTGGCATTTGGCTGAGCCCAGCATGCCCCAAAGCCAGCTATGTTGAATGCATGTGACCTTGTATTTTTCAGGAGGAGGTTTGGGCAATCGCTCTCCTCTCCCCTTTCCTAGCTGTCCCTGTTGTATGCTCTGAAATGGTTTGGATTGGTGAAGGCAGCTCACGGCCTTTAAAGAATAGTGGCATACAGTTTCCCTTTTAAAAGCAGAAGTTAGCCCATGGAAATCCAAGGGGTTAGAGGAAGGAAACGAGAGCAATGCAGTGTGGCGTTCCCCTTTAAAAGCAAAAGATAGCCCAAGGAAATTGTATGCATTAGAAGGGGGAGGGTTGAATGCCCTTTTAGGAGGAGCTAGAGGGGCGAGAGTCATTTTATATAATTTTACCAAGGTGCATGTCATATGTTGGCAATGTAACTTGACCTGTGTAAATCTGCTTTAAAAATTGTCAAGTTTAGAGGTGTGCCTGTTCAACCTATGCAATTGCATGTATGTTGCTTAACTGGTTCCCAAGGTACGTCCAATCTTTAATGCCGCCCTGCCATCCCGGTTGGGACCCCCGTGAGTCCGGTTGCGGGTCCGGTGGACTCTATCGCTGGGGGCATACCACGATCTTCTCACGGCGCGGCGTAATGCTGTTGTAAACAGCATTTCCCCATTCTGCCTAGCAACTAGTGACGCTGATCTCTCTCATGTGATTGGAGCAGAGATCAGTGTTCACTAAATGAAAGCCCAACCCCCAACAGTTAGGAACACACCCCTAAGAACACTTAACCCCTACACTGCCACCCACCGGTTAACCCCTTCACTGCCAGTGTCATTTGACACAGGAATCACTGCATTTATATAGCAGTGATTGCTGTATAAATGACTGGTCCCAAAAGTGTCAGATGTGTCCGCCATAATGTCGCAGTCACAATAAAAATCGCTGATCGCTGCCATTACTAGTAAAAAAAACTTATAAAAATGCCATAAAACGATCCCCTATTTTGCAAACGCTATAACTTTTGCGCAAACCAATCAATCGCTTATTGCGATTTTTACCAAAAATATGTAGAATACGTATTGGCCTAAACTGAGAGGGAAATTTTTTTATATATCTTTGGGGGATATAACAAGTAAGTTATTTTTATTTTATTTTTTTTCAAAATTGTCGCTCTTTTTGTTTATAGCGCAAAAATAAAAACCGCAGAGGTGATCAAATGCCACCAAAAAGCTCTTTGTGGGGAAAAAAGGACGCCAATTTTGTTAGGGAGCCATGTCGCATGACCGTGCAATTGTCAGTTAAAGCAACGCAGTGCGAATCGCAAAAAGTGGTCTTGTCTTTGACCAGCAAAATGGTCCGGGTCTGAAGTGGTTAACCACTTCAATACTGGGCAGTTTCACCACTTTCCTTAGGCCAATTTCCAGCTTTAAGAGCTCTCGCACTTCTGACAATTGCAGTCATGCAACACTGTACCCAAATGAAAGTTTTATCCGTTTGCTCACACAAATGGAGCTTTAATTTGGTATTCACAACTTTTTTTTTTGCAATAGAGGAAAAAAAGGGCAAAAAAATGAAACTATTCTACTTTCTATTTTAAAAGAAATCCAATCTAATTTTGTCAAAATGTATTCTGCAGCATGTCTTTGGTAAAAAAAAAAAATTCTGTTAAGTGTATAATTTGTGTGATCATGCACATATGTACGCAGATGATCATGTACAGATGTGTGCAGTTGATCATTGGGTGGTGTGGGGACACTGGGCCAGCGATCAGTGTAAGAAACCGCTTATACTCGACCACCAGCCGGCTGCAGCCATCAGCGCTCTATCCTCACTGATCACTTCCGTGTGAGAAGAGAGCTGATTGCCTAGCAACCAGCTCTATTTACATCACATGATGACTGTGATTGGACACAGCCATCGTGTGATCATGTGATCAGGAGGGCCAATCACAGAGCCCTCCTGACGATCTGAAATTCGCCGTGTCCAGTTGACACAAGCTCATTGATTGTGCTGCTGCGGGGGCAAGCATGCGCACGATCCCTTTCCCTTCTAAGGCTGGGTTCACACTGCTGCGGGGGGAGATCCGGATGTGATTCGCACCGCAAATCACATCCAATCTCCGTAGCGATGCGAGTACAGCCATACAGATAGTATGGCTGAATTCGCATCGCTCCCGCAGCAAACTCGCACGGGACCCTTTTTTTGGTCCGCAACAGAATCGGATCGCATGGGGGTTCACACCATGCGATCCGATTCCTGTGCGAGTCGGCAGATCGCACTGCGATATGCGGACAGATCTGGGGGTGTCATTAACATATCACTGACACTCCCAGCCGTCCGCATAGGGCAGTGTGAACTGCCGGCGGGAGTAATGCGATGCGGGAAAACGCCGCGGATTCGCGGCGTTCCCGCATCGCAGCGGTGTGAACCCGGCCTAAAGGACGTTCCTGAATGTCCACTCAGGAGGAAGCGCCCACATGGCCGTATATGTGCAGTGGGAGGTGGTTAACATTTACTATGATTTTGGCCGTGCAGTGAACAAACGCATGTGAGCGCAACAGCCACTTGCACACTGCTTACATTGATCTTGTGCAGTTCTAAACCTACTTGCGGGCACAGCAGGCTTTCTCTGAAAGTTACTGGAGAAGCTGCCATGCAGTGCTTCTCCGGACTCTCCCGTGCCATCAGGGACCCAAAGAAAGAATCGGAGGCCACTGGATGACAACCATAGAGCTTTCCGGTGACCAGATGGTCACCAGTCATCTGACTGTAAAAGCTGCGATCGTGGCTGTCAGCATGAGATCTGTGAATTTTTTTTTTTTTTTTTTTTCTCATCTCATGCTTTCCAGCCTGGAGGAGAGATGTGGGTTTTTACTGACCTTGAATCTCTCCGTAGAGGACCTGTCAAATAGATTCCTATTACAAGGGATGTTTACATATACAATAAAAGTGATAAAAAAATTAAATGTAAAAAGTATAAAAATTAAAACGCCCTTGTCCCCGGTAGCTCGCGCTCAGAAGCCAACACGCAAGTCCCGCCCGCATATGTAAACACTGTTCAAACTGCACATGTGAGGTATTGCCGCATGCGTTAGAGCAACAATTCAAGCACTAAACCTCCTCTGTAGCTCTAAACTGGTAACCTGTAAAAAATGTAAAGTGTCGCCTATAGAGATTAAGTACCAAAATTTGGTGCCATTCCATGAGTGTGCAATTTTAAAGCGTGACATGTTGGATATCTAGTTACTCTGCGTAACTTTGGGGTTACTGCCTGTGGGCTGTCTTTTTTATTAAATGTGGATTGTTTCCTGTGCTAGGTGAGAGGAGCCTATCTCTGTAAACCGTAACTCATTTTCTGTCCTGGAAAATTAGTTAACGGGTAATAACTATTGTTTTCAGACTGCAAAGGAAGAGCGCCGCGCAGTGGCATTACTGTGCAGGTGCGAGCTTGGGAGGTGCATGCTGGGTAGCCAGCAAGACGAGGGCTTCAGATGCCCACAGTTGACATGGAACCTGCCTGCTTCCGAGATCTGGTATAGTATTCCACTATTTTAACATAAACTGCAAGGACCACACAAGCTATTATCTAAATGTTGCTTTATGTGTAGACAAGAATGGAGGAGTTTTAAAAAAACAAATGATTTGGGGGACTGGAACTCTGCTTTAAGCTGGCCATACATGCCTAACTGGCTGAGATTTAATCCATGTATTGGGCAGGCTAATTGTACCCAAGTCAATCCATTGAGAGACTTGAAGAAACCTGTCGGATTGGTTAAAACAGACACAGTGGTTTAGATTTCTGCATCAACATTGTGTTATGGTGATCTGTCAGTTTTTTTGTTCAGCTCGATAGGTTGAACGAAAGAAACGTTGCGTGTGTACCAGGCCTTATGCAATGCAATTATATATATGCAAAAATGACTTTGGCTGTATGTTTGGTTCCAGATAGAGTTGATCTTTATGGAGGCTTACCCTGGAAAGATGGTTTCTAGTGTAAACAACATCTGCATTCAAAAACTTCCTGCAAATCCCTCCAGAGTTGATCGTCTGATAGTTGATCAGTTGCATGAACAAGCTAGAGTAAGTGCTGAACTTTATTTTATAAATTGAACAGCTTCCCTTTCCAGTAGCTAGAAATTAATGAAACCTACAGGATTATGCTATCATTTTCTAATGTATACAATCAGCACTGTACAATTGGCATCTATTAATAAAGGGGAATGTTTACAATTGTCTTATCTGCAGTGGTAAAGAGTAGCTTGCCCCCTTGTGGCCAAAACGTGCAGTGTAATGTAATCATACTGTCCTGCAATTGTATGCTCAGTTTTAGCTGAACTTTTAGGTCCGCCTTCTACAAAACGAGTACATGGCAGTGACGTTGATCTCTGACATGTCAGCTCTGTCCAGTTCCCCCCTGCTGGACTACAGAACACCTTTATGTTTTAAAAATGAAAAGGAGTTCTGTAGTTTAGCAGGCAGAGCTGACAATTATGCTTTGGGTTTCAATGCAGCAAATGCAAAGTTGCCAAGTCAACGTTAAGACCTCAGTGGAATTCTAGCAGGTTGGATAGGTATTTTTCTGTTAACCCTAGCCCTAAACCTGGTGAAATGTGCATTTATTGTGTACGGTGCAGCCCATGCAACAAATGAGCAATTGATTTCTCTGTAGGCAGTAATCCAAGCCCCCAGGCAGTTATTATTGGACAGGGAGATTTTTGGTTTTGTTGGAAGATAGAAGGATCATAGTACCATAACCCCGATCAGCAGTGGAAATGTTTTGCAGCAGGTCAGGGTACTTGGAACTCGTTTGCAGCAGGGTAGATAACTGCCCTGCAGACTTTTCTGGCAGACTACTTTTTGTTTAGGTCTTTTTGACAACTTTTATGGCTGTTTTCTTCAGTGGCTGGGGAAGTAGATGTGATTGGACAGTCGAGATATGGCTGATAAGGCCATCATCCATAAAATATGTGGATATGTCATCTTAAATTTCCCACTGCTTGGCTGTGTCTTCTGTGTTATATACTGGATTTACACCCAGGTAACCCTATCCATCAAATATAAACAGAAAATACTGCACTAGACAGTGAAAACTAAAAAGCTGCAACAAAAAACATCAAATCACTATGGCATGTATCAAAAAAATTGCTGCGCTAAACAGTGAATCTCAGCATTATAATAAATATTAAAATACCCCAATCAAAAATAAATCAAACATTGTCCATAAAAATGTGAGAACAAAAAGATATCAAACACTTAGTGGCTCAGTAGTGGATATCTCGATTTTAGCATTTTATAAGGAGGGTGCCATCATCCTTGGTGAATATAAATTTGAAAAAGGGGATGTATAGGGGCTTTAGGACTTTAGAGGCACCAGTTATATATTCAAGAAAATGTTTTTTTTAATAAATTTATTCAAAAGTTGAGAACATACAAAATAAGAGTTAAAAAGCTTGACACAGACTTGTATCTACACATATATGGGTCTACGCCAGCATTTACATCAAAAATATAGGAATACAATTCAAAATATTAGTAGCTCCTATGAACCAAATGTAGTCAGAGTATACATATATAGTCACTATAGTGATGAGCTGGTGTAGCATCCCATAGGTATGCCTGACATGTTTCGCGTTTAGGAACGCTTCTTCCTGGGGCACAATAAAAACACTGTATGTGCCCCGGCATACGCTAACCTGTACCTGGGGGGGTGGGAACGACATATTTTTTTCCAGCGATGCCTTATCGATGTATACAAGCCAGGCTCTCTGCTGGCTTCGCTACATCTATGACGTTTTCGTTATATGGATTGGTACTCAGAGTGAGCTCGAATCCTTTGTTGCCAAACTCAATTTGAATCATTTCAATTTAAAATTTACATTTTCAAGTCACCCTTCCCAAATTACTTTCCTTGATCTTACTATCAAAAAAGATGAGTGGACATATTGCTTCCACTCTTTATTGAAAGGAAACTTCGGGCAATACTCTTCTGCACGCTACCAGTGCACATCCGGACCCTCTTTTGCGGAGCATTCCCTATGCTCAATACATTAGGTTGCGACGTAATTGCAAACATGCCTCTCATTTCAAGACCCAAGCCAAACTCCTCCAGCAACGGTTGAAAGCCAGGGGCTATAGTAAATCAACCCTGCAAAAAGCATATAACGGGGCAAGACGCCAAGCTCGCGCTACCCTCTTATATAAACGACAAAAGTCTCAGATCCCGACGGTGAGATTTATAACAATTCTCTAATCATCACCTAATACATTTTCTTGAACATTTTCTTGAATATATAACTAATGCCTCTAAAGTCCTAAAGCCCCTATACATCCCCTTTCTTTCAAACATTGTCCATAGATATAGATCAGTGAGATGATGAATATGAGAGTCTGAACTATAATAAAAATGGAAACAAACTGCTCAGTGCACTTCAGAAAACACATGTCAATGCCAATCAACTTTCACAGTGAACAGCTTTCAAGGAGGAAAGATCCGTGAGGGTCCTTACCGGAGCAAATGGACTCCCTCATGAGCAGAGTCACAAGTGCAGGCAGATTAAACCCTCTGGGTGGCTCTTGTGTCGAGTCTTACTGGCAGCTTCTGAAGATGACCAAAGACACATCGGTGGGGGGTTGGTTCGGGGATGAGCAAACAAACACTCGCCAGTCCCTCATGTATGTCCTCTTCCGATGATGGACAGGAAAACCCTCAAACAAGGGACAGTATACAAAAGTGCCCAGCCAGTAGGTCAACCAATCTGAAAAAGATACTCTGGCTCAAAGCTATGAGTGTAAAAAGCAAAAGCAAACTGATCGTGAAATAACACTAAAAATGCCTTTTAACGCTATAAAAAGAAGTGGTATTACCCGCATTGTCATAATACAAAAAATACAATTACAAATAGCCGGCAATGTTTAAAACATAAACACCCGTGCATAGGGGTCACATGTAACATAATGGTATCGGCACATAACCCTATCCATCAAACAGTGAGACAATTGTAAATGTGTTAGGAGTAAGCGTTATACACTGGCTCTTATACACTGGCTCTTATACACTGGCTCTTATACACTGGCTCTTATACACTGGCTCTTATACACTGGCTCTTATACACTGGCTCTTATACACTGGCTCTTATACACTGGCTCTTATACACTGGCTCTTATACACTGGCTCTTATACACTGGCTCTTATACACTGGCTCTTATACACTGGCTCTTATACACTGGCTCTTATACACTGGCTCTTATACACTGGCTCTTTTGCTCAAGCCCACTTTTCTATTCAGTGTCTTTGTGGAGTAGCTCTTCTGGTTTATAGACCGACACACTCATTGTAATCTGGCATTGATACTGGTGTGGGCAGGGTATGTCTACTAAAATCTTGATGGGACCCTATGAGGCTACAGTATGTGCTGCACTGTCAAATGGGTACAGGCACTCGGCTGCTCCTAATTGCAATTATGTTAAAGATTTTTTTACTGGTTTGCTGTACTTCAATAAACAAATCTTTTAGACCGGCAAACTAGACTGTAAGTACATGTTTACTTTGTGTCAGTAAAATTCCATTCCTCTTACTGATCAGTCAACTCTGGTCATGTTGATTAGAAGACAGATTTATTACAGATGTACCAGTACAAACGGATGAGGGACCCTTCTAGCAGGAGGTCCACAGCAAAGTCATACCAGGAAATCTCTACAGTCATTTTATAGCAGTATTTGGCAACTTGCCATTGGCTAAGGCACACTGGTGTTTATGGTGCATTGTCAGCTTTATTGCCAAAGCCAGAGTGCCTTTTACAAGCTTTTAGTAATATTTGGTAATATCTGCTAGTTTCTCAACTAGCCTTGGTCAGGCTCTTTAGCTACACAAAGTACATATAAGGAACAAGGCAAACATCGATATCGCCTGTAATTCTTTGCATATTTCTTATCACTTTGAGTCCCCAGTGCCATTTCAACACTAGGAGTGCCTTTTTTTTTTTAAGTAAACGCACAAGGAGTCCGCAGGGGTCAGGCTGGAACCACTGACTGTCAGTGACATCTAGCATCCAGCTCCTGTGCTTCCAATGCTTCTACAGATCACGCCATAGGAATGTTTTGTAGAAGCTAATGTAAATGGTATGCTTCCATATGGTGATTGGATCAGGTAGTTGCACCTCATGTGACATCACCGTTCCTGTCAGCGTTTAAGTTTGGGCAGTACTGTTGCAGCTTTGTCCAGCATTTCCCTACAGCAGTAAATTCCTTCTATAGTGATCTATTGCTGCATAGTAGATCACTATTAGAAATGCTCTGCTTTTGCACAGCTGCATAGGAGTCTAGTTCTGTTTTTTTGCTAATGCTGTATACATACTGTATGCTCACATAAGTGAACCCAATGTCTCTTCAATTCCTAGTGAACTTCTAACCTTGAAAGTCGTCATGCTGTATGTGTCCCCCGTCCAACCTGATTTAATCTTATTTTTTTTATGTTTTAGGCACAGATATATTCTCCATAGTTACATACTGTAATTATGTATATACCATACCGGGGTCCAATCCCCCTGGAAGCTGGCGCTCACTTGGTGTACCCAGAAGCAAGTGCCTACCCAAGTGGTTGCACTCCTGCTTACTGAGCACAGGAAGTTGGTTGCTCACCACGGCTACCATTCAGAGAACACTTTTGCACTTACTGAATGAATGCGAAGTGTTCTCTGACTGGACAAGGCAGAGGCAGGGTGGTGACATCTGTTTCACCTTGTCCAATCAGAGCGCTTTGCAATTCAGAAATGAATGGTGCCCATGCTGAGCAGCCAGCCAACTGTGTTCACAATGCATGAGGCTGGCTGTTTAGCACAGGACCCAGAATCAAGATCACCAACCACCTCCCACCCGGCCACTGCACATAAACGGCTGGGTGGTCATTTTCTCAATTGCTCAAGCATGATGCACGTTGTGGTCCGATCCTGTGATCATTATGATCACAGAATCCAGCTGAGCAGAGATTAGAATATGGCTGCTGTGATTGGCCCTCCCGATCACGTGACCGCTGTGTCCAATCACAGCTGTCACAATGTAAACAGATGTGGACGTTTTTACAGCAGTTTTTGGCTTCATACTTTTTTTTTTTTCTACAATCAAACTCCCCATCTTATGCAGGCCATACACGGTCGAATATCGAACGAATTTTCTTTTCAAAATCCGAAAATTCGTTTTTTTGTGATCCGATGGTGCCACCATTGATTTTCGAAATTCGGCCGACCAAGCCTTCAATTTCACTTCATGTTGCTACAGAAAAGAATTTTCTTGGCTGGGAATCTTTTCTCTCCGTACATTTTCTTTTCTCTCCGTACATTTTCTTTTCTCTCCGTACATTTTCTTTTCTCTCCGTACATTTTCTTTTCTCTCCGTACATTTTCTTTTATCTCCGTACATTTTCTTTTCTTATTACGTTTCTCGCACGATTCTCCCATTGATTAGAAAATCGTTCGTTTTTCTAAAAAATGTCCGATTCCTCAAATTTTATTTCCGCAGGAAAATCGGCTGTTGCTGCAGCCCACTAATGGTGCGAAATTCATACGAAAATTCTTAGATGCGAATTTCGAAAGAAAATTCTTTCGAAATTCGAACCGTGTATGGCCGCCATAATCCTATGTCCATGCACACACAGGCTGTTAAAAGTTTTTGGCTTTAAAAGAAAACCTCAAAACTAGTGGGCTTTGAGTTTTTCAGCTGTAAAAAGTCAAACGCTGCTAACCAGGGTTTGATATTTTTGATCCATTGAAGGAAGAATTTTTTCGTTCATTGACGGACACAGCATCTTAATCTTGACCTTGGTTATATCTCCCCTTTAGGAGAGGGGCGATATAACCCTAGGTCAAGATGAAGATGCTGTGTCCGTCAATGAACGTCAGAAAAGGATTTTACAGTGAGTACAAAAATCCTGTTTAACTTTATTTTTTTTTTTTTTTTTTTTTTTTTTTTTTTTTAAACAAAAAAAAATAAAACGCTGAAGGTTATAAACGCCAGTAGCTTTGCAGCAAGTTTTTCAATGTTTAACATCCAGTGTGCATGGGGCCACATTTTATCAAAGCTTGTAGTTGATAATGGGCATTATTAAAGAGTCAGTTTATCCATTTATGTAAAATTTAGTGTCTGCACTAGCCCAAAATATGCAGTTACATTTTTTTGGTTGTTCTGGGTGGCTCTTGCTACCATTGTTTGTTCTATTTAATGTTTACCCTTGCAATCTAAGGCTAAGCAGCTTGGTAAAATCCAACTTTGTTTACAAGGTGGTGACCCTGGTGGGTAAAATGGAGCGCTACTGCAGTATGCCATTTCACATCAACATTTCTACTACTCTTGATCGCTACCTGGAGACGATTCACATTGTTCAAGCCCGACGCAGGGAGGAGCTGGTCAACACTTCAGGACGCCAAAAGCCTAAAAGGGCTCACCCACAGGAAGACAAAGGTAGAGGCCGCTCTGAACCAAAACTTGTATTTGTATGAGACTGTCATAGAATACAAAGGTATAGCAGAGCATGCCAGTCAGAATAGAGAACAATCGCATATGTTTTATGTTTTCTGATTGTAAACTGCAGTAATATCTACACGTGGAAAGATGCACATAAAGGTACTTAAGTTAAAATGGCAATAAACCTAATCATGTAAATCTCATATAATCCTTACTATGTAAATACGATTTCAAAAGTACCTTTTCAGGGACATGAAGTCAGATACTGATGAATTATATTGTCTACAGGAGGATTTGAGACTGGCAAATAAAACCTCTGTAGGCCAGCACAGCATAACGCCTCCTGTACCCAGCATGAAACTGTTTCTTAGACACTGGCAAACATAAAAATTGTAAGCTAGCCCCTGTGTAACATTCTCTTCCTAGCATGCCAAAACAGAAAATTGTACCATACTTGCCGTAATTTTCTTTTCCTGGTGCCTATCCATGGCAGCATACCTGTGACAAGCTCCGTCTTGGCTCCTCCCTCAGGACTAGTGAATATTATAAAAGAAATGGTTAGCGCAGCCCCAGCATTCTCCGTAATATAGAATACCGAGGGTGGGATTGTATGCTGCCATTTATAGGCACCAGGAAAAGAAAATTACGGTAAGTATGGTACAATTTTCTGTTTTCCTGGTGCCTCCATGGCAGCATACCTGTGACAAATAGCTGAGACGGGTGGGATACTTAGAAGTTTATTTTAAAGAAATTATTATTTAGAAGAAGCGAAGGCCGAAGTGACTGCCTGTCTGCCAAACTCCACCGAAGAGAGCTCCTGGGTCCACCCTGTAATGTTTCAGAAATGTATGTTGGGACGACCAAGTCGCTGCCCGACAAATAGTCTCGATCGACACATTCGCTCTTGCCACCCAAGAAGCAGAAACCGCTCTGGTGGAGTGCACCCTGACCGCCGAAGGGGGTTCCAGTCCCTTCGTCCTGTACACCTTGTGGATGAGTTTAACGATCCATGAGGCAATCGTTCTTGTTGACGCCTCCTTTCCTTTGTTTTTACCCCAGGGAACTATAAACAGCCTGATGGAAGCCCGGAATGATGCTGTGGCCTGCAGATAGCATTTCAAAGTGGAGGCGATGTCTAGCTCATGAAGAGAACCGGAGTCCTGTTCTGAAAATGTTGGGAGTGCCCAAGGTTCCGACATGTTCAAGGATGATGCGACCTTGGGAATAAACCATCGCACTGTTCTGAGTTCCACTCTGTCTGGGTAAAATATAATGTGATCCTGATCTGCTCCTAAAGCTTGGAGCTCTGAAACCCGTCTGCCAGAGGTTATAGCTATCAGGAAGGCTAACTTCAAGGTTAGATTCCAGAGCGATGCCGAGTCCGAAGGGGCAAAGGGTGGATTGGCCAAGGACTCCAGGATGACGGCAAGGTCCCAAGTGGGAAAAAGATTGTTTGGTTGGTGGTCGGATCTTTCTGACAGCTTTGAAGAACTGGATTAACAATGGATCCTCTGCCCATCCTCTACTGGTTGCTGTTGAGATCGCTGATACCTGCACCTTTAGTGTACCTAATGCAAGACCTAGGTCTAGGCCTGTCTGCAAGAACTCGAGAATTTGAGAGGATGATGGGGAACCTGGATCATAGCTTCTGTCAAGCATGAAGGCCCTGAACTTGTTCCACACTTTATCGTATGTCGTTTGTGGATGGTTTTCTTGCTTTGAGCAGGGCTGCAATCACTTTGTCGGAGCACCCTAGGGATTGGAACCTTTTCCTTTCAGCTGCCAGATGTGAAGGTCCAGCCTGTGGGGATCTGGATGGGTGTGACATCCCTGCGACAGGAGAAGAGGTATTGTTGGAACCTTGACCAGAGGTCGGGTGCTCAGATCCATTGCCGTGGGGAACCAAGGCCTTTTTGGCCAATATGGTAGGACCACTATCACCGTCGAGGTTTCCCTCACAAGTCTTCACAAAAATCTTGGAATGAGGCCACAGGGGGAAGGCATAGGCCCGATTGCATGCCCAAGGGGCTGAGAGGGCATCTGTTGCCTCCGCCTGGGGGTGAGGAAGCCTCGAGATAAACCTTGGAAGCTTGGTGTTGAATGCTGTCGCAAAGAGGTCTAGCTCGAGGGGACCCCACTGGTTCACTATCCAGTTGAAGATTTCCGGGTGTAGGGACCACTCGTTGGTATCCGCGAACTTGTGGGAAAGGCTGTCTGCCCTGGAGTTGAGATGACTGGGCAGATAGGCTGCCCTTAGGTCCTTCAAATTCCTTTCCGCCCAGAGGAATATGGGTTCCACCTCGTTCAGGAGGGACCTGCTGCGCATCCCCCCTTGTCGGTGCACATAAGATACCGCAGCCCTGTTGTCCATCCTGAGGAGAACTGGTTTCCCTGAAATCTCGAACTCTAGGGCTAGTAGTGCAAGGTAGGCTGCTCTGAGCTCCAAGACATTTGACACCATGCCTGCTGCATGGAAGGACCATCTTCCTTGCACTGAGGTCTGGTTGGAGTGTGCTCCCCAACCAGCTGCACTGGCATCGGTAGTAATTATGATCCAGTCGACATGCCCTAGCGGGCGTGATTTCCGAAGTGTCTGTTTCTTCATCCACCAATGTAGACTCCTGAGCATCAGGGTTGTCAAGTGTATGGGTTGGGATAGATATCGTCTGTTCCACAGTCTTAGGAACTCCATCTGGAAATGTCTCAAATGCCAGTGGGCCCAGGGGACCATAGGGATACATGACGACATCCGGCCTATCAGGCTCAAGCAGTTTGAGGCTGTCAGGTAGGATCTCGTGCGCACTCTCTTCATTTGCTGAATAATGGAAGTTGCCTTCTGCGATGGGAGAGACACTGTTCCTTTACCTTATGTTGAACAGAGCGCCCAAATAGACCATCTCCTGGGTTGGAGAGATTACTTTTTCTCCTGGTTTATCTTCCATCCGAATTCCGTTGTCAAAAGGATGCTCCTGTGCTCAACTAACTGGGCTGGATCCTTCGCCAGGAGTAGGTCATCCAAGTAGTGGTATACCCGAAGCCCCAATTCTCTCAGAGGGGCTATGATGACAATCAGGGTCTTTGTGAAGACTCTTGGTGACGTGCAGAGGCCAAATGGAAGGCTCTGAAATTGGAGATGTACCTGCCCCACCGCGAATCTCAGATACTTCTGGAAAGGAGGGAGTATGGGTGTATGCAGGTAAGCATTCTGCAAGTCTATTGACAACATCCAGTCCCCTGGTTGGACTACATAAATAATCGTCTGTAGTGACTCCATCTTGAATTTTTCTAGAAAAATATTTCTCTTGGGGACTAGAAACAGGGTGGAGTAAAAACACGAAAATCTCTTGGATGGAGGTACTGGGACTACTGCTTGCTGTTCCTGCAAGGAGAGAAGAAATCGCTTTAGCGCTTCTGCTTTTTGGGGGGACCTTGACACCCTTGTCGGGGAGAAAAAGTCCTTGGGAGGTTTGTCTAGGAAAGACCAGAAATGGCCGTGTTTGACGGTGGCAACTACCCAAGGATCCCTGCACTTTTGTTCCCAGATCTTTGAGAACTGTTTTAACCTGGCCCCTACAGGGATCACTTGGGCTGGCCTGGCGTCAAAAAGGATTTTGATGAATCCCGTGGGGTAGGCACTGGCCTCTGTCTCCGGGTCTTGAGAAATGTAGACTGTGTACTTTTCCAATTATGCCTGAAGCCTCTCCCTTGCCTGGACTGTCGGTAGTCCTTATTTTTGGAGTATTGGAACCTGGGTGCGAATGACCTGGAGCGTCTGGATCGCCTGTCTTGGGGAAGTAGGCCTGATTTTCCGCCAGTGACCCGAGAGATGGCCTTGTCCAGCTTTTCCCCAAACAAGGCTTTACCGTCAAAAGGTATCTTGCACCAGTTCTGCTTCGAGGCAATGTCCGCTGCCCAGTTTCAGCCACAGGGCACGTTTGGCCATTACTGAATGGAGCATTGCCCTTGCGGAGCAACGAATTGAGTCAATGGCGGCTTCTCCAATAAAGTCCGCTGAGAGCTTCAGCTCATCTAAGGCCTTAATTATATCTTCCTTTGGGATGTCCTGTTGGTTTGCCGACTCTATATTATCCGTCCAGACACGTAATGAGTTAGACACTGATGTCAGGGCTATCGCAGGTTTACAGGCGTTGCCTGCCATCTGATAAGCCTTCTTAAGGTCAAGGTCCATCCTTCTGTCCAGAGGATCCTTGAAAGAAGTTGAATCTTCCAGGGGCAAAGTGACATTCTTTGCCAGCCTTACCACTGCGGCATCGACTACTGGAGAGCCCTCCAGCATTGCGGAATCCGCCTCAGAGAGAGGGTATAATTTTCCCAAGCGATTGGTGGATAAACTCTTTACCCCAACCGATCGCTTGTTTAACCGCCTGTACATAAGGCTGGACCATGGCGAAGGCAAAGCCGGAGGCATCTAGGTCATCAGATTCCTCTGAAATGGCCATCTCATCTTGATGCTTAGAGGAAGATGCAGGCGTCGGACGAAAAAAATTCCACTCGTGGATGGCCCGGGAATGGAGGCCTCAGCCAACTGCTCCTGAGGGGATGCTGGCTGTTGCGTCGGCATTGTAGCTACCAATTCCACAAGGGAATCTTTTACTGCCTTTTAAGGAGATCCGCCACTTGCAGGCCCTCAGATTCTCTGTCCGCTGCATAGTCTCTAAGACAATTTCAACAAATCAGTTTGTCCGGAAGTGGGGTACCTCCACAGGCCTGGCATCTAGTGGGTCTAGGTCTCGGAGCGCGAATGACGGCGCTTGGCCGAAGCTTTCCTGCCACTTCTGTAATCCCCACGCCTGGGCGACCTGTCTCTACTGTGACTAGAGTCATCGTTGTCTTTATATCGCCTTGAGGTCCTCTTGGACGTCTTCTGGCGTAGAGGACTGAAGTACAAAAAGTACCATCCTCAGTGCACTCTTTTTTTACTCTTTTTCTCTTACCTGGACGTAGGTCCTTACCTTGGGAGTAGAGTAGGATCTTGAGCGGGCGGCGAAAGACTTATGTTAGGCGGCTTAGCAGAGGCAACGGCTAGGAAAAGAGTCAGAGGAGAAGCATCAACTGGTTGTGCCCTAACTTACGAGGAAAAAAAGAATTTACCTGCATAAATGATGACTTTCCCCCTCCTTTTTTTTTTTTATTTTTTATTTTTTTTATTTGGAACCGTAAATGATCGATTAATGAATTAAATTTATTAATTTACATTTATATAAATATATATTATCCATTTATATTATTTAGTTTTTTATATATATATATATATATTTATATTTATTTATATATATATATATATATATATATATATATATATATATATATTTATATTTATATTTATATTATAAAAAAAAAATATATTTTCTATCAATTCATTTGCCTACCTTTAGAAGAATGGGTATAACTTCCCTGGAGCTCTAAAGTGCAGTTCTCCTCACAGGCATCCCACTGAGGCTATTAGAGAGATAAATAGGAGGAGGAGGGGTGGGGGCACTCCTGTGCTCCACCCCTGACACTCTGAGGGCAAAGTGGACACTCCGCCCTCAGCAAAAATGGCCGCTGTAGCCTCTGAATCCACTGCGCATGCGCCGAGCGAGCTGTCGAAAAATCCGACCCGCCGGCGCATGCGCAGAAGACGGCGGGGAACGCCGTAAACAAAAACCCGGCGCTGGCCGCGTGCGGCCCCTAGGGAGCCTGAAGGACGACAGGGGCGAGGGGGGAAGGGAGGGGGGTCTCTGAGGGGTATGGGAAGCCAGGGGAAAGAAATAGAAAGTTGGGGAGGAGAGGAAAAGAGAGGGAAGAGGAAAGGAGAGGCAAGAGATGAATTGCAAGCCTAAAGATAAAGGGAAAAAGGAAAGATAAGGAGGACAGGAGGGAAGAGAGAGACAGAAAGGACAATAGAAATAGCTGCTACCTCTGCTGCCGTGAGCTGAAGCCTGAGTACCCAAACTGCAGATAAAGCTCTTAGTTAAGAGACAAACTGCTTGTCCCAAAAGATCTTACAGAAGGGACTTCCAACCTTATAAGCGCATTTAGCTGCCCAAGAGAAGGAACTGCATCCGGGAGAGGCTTGAACCCGGACGGAAGCTGCCGAATGCAGAAGGTAAGGATGCCGACCAGAATTCACTGCCATGAGGTATGAGGAAAAAAAGGAGAATGCTGGGGCTGCGCTAACCATTTCTTTTATAATATTCACTAGTCCTGAGGGAGGAGCCAAGACGGAGCTTGTCGCAGGTATGCTGCCATGGAGGCACCAGGAAAGTATTTTACTAATGTGCTAGGTGGTTGGACTCCCTTTCTAAAGCTTAGGAGTCTACTTGGTAGCCTTTCTTTGTATCTTCAGAAGGAACCAATGCCTTTAATCTGGAACCCCTATTTTAGGGTTGACTTCGGAGACTTCCCAGTTAAATCAGGTGAAACGGAGTCATGTCCCATGTCCACAGGGACTGAATGTTCATGCAGGACATTTTGGTTGTGTGCGCACCAATTGGGGCACCTCATCCATACACTTTAAGTGCTCTCCATTGCCTTGCCCTGCAAAGTTTGTCTGATCTTCCTGAACCTTTAGATCAAGCTGCACCTTTTTTTTTTTTTTTTTTTTTTTTTTTTTTTCTCTTTTCCCCCCCTCGCTCAGTTCGGTGTCCTAGCAGTCTGTTTTTGAGGTACCATAGTCTCCTGATGCAGCAGATTTACGGGGGGGGGGTTTCAGACCTCAATACAGTGCATTCTACCCTGCAACTGGAGAATCAGCCTGACGTTCCAAACCTTGGGTCTTTTATGGCTCTTACAGCTGCAAAGAACTTTCCACCTCACCTGCTATGAGGCATATATCTTGTCCCCGCTCCCTCCTCACAGGAATTAATTGGCAGAAGCAGTGGCTCCCCCTGCCTCAGCAAAGCCTCAGAGCAGGGAGAGGGGAGAAAGCTGCTACAGACGGGAACAGTGCTGGATCAAGTGACCACTAGGGTAAGTATTTAGAGGGGTGAAGGAGCAATATTGAGCTCCATTACCTTGATGTCATTTTAAAATACAATCTTAACTCCGTTTTCACTGGCAGGTTTTACCCATTGCCCTATAATGGCTATGACCTCATGGTTCAGTTATGGTTGTTTTGGAAGCCTCTAAACATGTCCTGTATGGATGTTTTGCCTAAATGGAAGCACAAAGCACTCTAGTTGGGTTGCTGGGAGGCAGATGACCCATCGAAGGAGATCTAATTACTTGGGATTAGTCCCCTCCTACTTGGCTGTTTTGGATTTATGAAGAAGGCCTTTTTGATATGGTTTCCTGTTCTGCCTTTAGTCGGGTGAAATTCTCTTGCCATCCTGATAGGACCTCTGTCTGTTTTGTTTGATCAGGGGAATCTAGAATTCTTAACCCTGTGCCACTTGAAGTCAGGGACAGGTAGGATTTTTTTTATCCTGATTTCTTCTTAGGACTTGCTCCAACAGTGTCTAGTGTACTAGTGAATGTTATTGGCTACATCAGGGCAGTGACCCATTCACCAGTTTCATGGCTGGGTTCTAACCTTTTGCCTACCATTGTTGGGTTTTTTCCAGACATCTTATCCCTTCAGTTATGCAGACTGTGGGATCAAATCCTGGGTTCTCTCCTTGACATGAGTCATTCGCATCCTTAGAATTCCTTCCATAGAGGAAATTGCCATTTTGTTTTGACAGTCTTGAGTTACAAAGCTCTAATTTCTTGACCCTTATGGGGTAAGGCAAGTAGAAGTTTAGAGCCTTCCTACTTAGCCCAGCTGGTGTTGTCCTTGCAGGATTATTGTCTGGTATGTTACCACCAGGGACTTATTCCCATTTTCCTTGTTAATGTTCTGTTTTAGGGTTTGTTTGCTTCACTGTTGAAAATGTTTTTGTCATTCCTTGATGGGTGCAGGCTGTCTAGCCTCTGGCTCAATCTATGGTCTGGTGCTTCCTTCGGGGGGGGGGGGGGGGGGGGGTCATTCCTCCCTGGTGGGTGACAATTTCTTCTTGGTCTTGGGCATCAGTTTGATTGTCTTTCCTCCCTGGCCATGTTGGCAGTTCCCCCTATGACAGAGGGTTCAGTCCCATTTGGAGCAAGATTGGTCCTTCAGGAAACAGAATTGGCTGCTTTATCTTGTGTTACAGCATCATTATGAAGATATCCATAGCACTTTACAAAAAAGTGCATTAAGGCACAGTTAGGAGCCAACTTATTCTGAAGGACACATTTGCTTTAAAATGTTTAAGGCCATCTAAGTAAGGGAAGGCTGGAATCCCTATAAATGTTTTATTGGGCTTATTTTCCCTCATTTCCGGTCTGGCAAAATCATTGTTTCCATGACAGTAAGTGAAGTAAATCTCTAACAAAATTCCTCTAAAATAAAAAAACAAATCCTCCTCTACTCAAAATGAACAAATGCAGCTACACTAGATTAACAAAAGTATTGCGATGCCTGCCTTTACACGCACCCCAGTCTTGGTCCATAGGGTTCAATATTGAGTTGGCCCACCCCTTGCAACTATAACAGCTTCAACTCTTCTGGGAAAGCTCATCTATCCAGTTGAGGTCAGGACTCTGGAGTGGAGGAACTTGGCTTGCCTGCACAAACTTGCTCATCCATGTCTTTATGGACCTTAGTTTGGTGGGGGGATTATGGTGTGGGTTTTTTCAGGGTTTGGGCTTGGCCCCTTAGTTCCAGTGAAGGGAACTCTTAGGCTCGGTTCACACAGGGGGCGATGCGAGGCGACACGACTTGCCGCGACCTCAGCGGCGACTTGCAAATGACTTCTGTATAGAAGTCAATGCAAGTCGCCCGAGGGCGCCCAAAAGTAGTACAGGAACCTTTTTTCTAAGTCGGAGCGACTTGAGTCGCTCCTCTTAGAACGGTTCCGTAGTACAGAACGTGTGAACGGAGCCTAAAGGTGTCAGCATACTAAGACATTTTGGCCTATTTCATGCTCCCAACTTTGTGTTACCAGTTTGCGGATCGCCCTTTGTTCCAAAATGACTGCACACCAGTGCACAAAGCAAGGTCCATAAAGACATGGATGAGTGAGTTTGGGGTGGAGGAACTTGACTGGTCTGAACAGTCCTGACCTAAACACCTTTGGGATGAATTGGAGCGGGGACTGCAAAACAGGCCTTGTCAAACATCCATGCCTGGCCTCACAAATGTGCTTCTGGAAGAATGGTCAAATGTTCCCATAGACTCACTCCTAAACCTTGTGAACATTCTTCCCAGAAGAGCTGAAGTTCTAGTTGCAAAGGGTGGGTCAACTCTATATTGAACCCTACAGACTAAAACTGGGATGCCATTAAAGTTCATGTGAGTGTAAAGGCAGGCATCCCAATACTTATTTGGTAATGTAGTTATGTGCACACCTGTCAATTTGTTTTTGCTGGGCTATCCTTGTAAAGAATACCACTGATAGTATAAGACAGCAAACTGGATAGTTTTTTTATAACCTTTTAAACCTGGATGACTTGCATATCAAAAACATCTAAGCCCACTACGTTCATGTACAGTCAAATCTCTAGCGGATAAAACATGGCTTCCCCATTGCATGCATTGCGAACATGCACCAACTCATTTCTTGTAAGCTATTAAATGTACCGCGAGATGTTTGTTGGTAGCACTCATTTTCTAGTCATGTCTCCCAGCAAGTTGTTACAAAAGGGGACAACAGAAGACTTGGTATCTGTAAAAAAAAAAGTAAGTTGTATGTATTAAATCCGCTGTATACCAGTAGTATAGCACTTGGTGGACTACAGTTCTGCTGCCTTTCAGATTTACTGGTTCTTCTCTGATGAACCACTAAATTTTATCGTTGCGCTGTTCCAGATTTTACCATCAGATGGCACTCCTGATGAAATCTAGACTGCAACACCCACACAATGGATGTTCCGTGTAGGACAGAGATATGCAATTAGCGGACCTCCAGCTGTTGCAAAACTACAAGACCCATCATGCCTCGGTGTCATGCTTGTGGCTGTCAGACTTGCTATGCCTCATGGGACTTTTAGTTCTGCAACAGCTGGAGGTCCGCTAATTGCATATCCCTGGTATAGGATATCTCAAATGTCAGGTTTATTTTGAGAATTGTACTGAAGAGTTTCCACAGTTCTCTTTAAGGCTGCATTCACACCTGGGCATTTCAAAGTTGTGCGTTTTTGTACCGCAATTTTGTTCAGGTCACCAATGTAAAGGCAGAAAAATCTGTAATCTGCCCCAAAGAAGCTCATGTTTTTGAGCTTAGGGCGTTTTTCATGCGTTTTGCTTGTGCGTTTTGAGCTGAAAATACTCAGGTGTAAATGCAGCCTAATCTGTAAAATATTTATTATAAATTTATTAATGTTTGTATTCATATATAAAGAACATTTTCCTTCTATTTCCTATCTCAGATGTCTGTGCCCTTGCTAGCTCAATCAGAGAGATGACTGCGGTGACTCGAAAAATGCGCACAGCCCTTTGGTGTTCTCTGCAGATGGCACTGGCTTTCCACCCTGTGCAGGCCCATGATAAAGGCTAAATGACAGATTTCCCATGATGCAGTACTCAAGTTTTACCAGGATTGACTTATGAAATGATTTGCTTTTAGTCTAGTTTTATTTTTTAATAGGGAGCTTTGGAAGAGCATTACTCATGTTCCAAAGTTCCTTGTGCAAACTATTAGTATGTGTAAACGAAAACGCTAGGCATTTATTCCTCGTATGTTTTTTAGATAAACTTTACTTATTTACATTTTCTGTAAGAGCCCTTTGACACTGAAAGCGCCTGGGTGTCGGTGGTATAGCGGCGCTATTTTTAGCGCCGCTTTAACCCCCGCTAGTGGCCGTAAAAGGGTTAAATCTGCCCACAAAACTCTGCAGCAGCACTTTTCCGGCACTGCCTATTGATTTCAATGGGCAGGAGCAGTGTATTAACCGGTCCTACACCGTTGCAAAGAAGCTGCTGGCAAGACTTTGTGACTCCCTGCCAGTGCAACGCCCCAGTGTGAAAGCAGTCAGACTTTAGCACTGGGTTTGCAGCTCAGGCTTTTTTCAGGTGCTACTTTTAGCGCTGTAGTGCCTGAAAGCCTCCAGTGTGAAAGGAGTCTAAAAATAGAGAAATACTTTAAAGCAAACCCACATTTTTGCACCTTCAGAACGGAGCAACAGCTTTGCTTTAAGGTAGCCCTCCACAGAAGCATATGCTTAACCTTTTCTTCACTTCCCCTCCAAAACCAAGCAAATCCCTCCATGTGGCAGCATTTGACCAATCAGTCCTATGGAGAGTAAATAGGCTTGTGTATGAGTTTTCACCCCCGCCAGCTGAACAGAAGGGAGATGCAGGGGTGAAAGGCACGTTCATGCTGCTGGGAATGGAGGAATTAAAAGTGAACCTGTTGCTTTACAGCTTGAGGATAAAGCACAAGTTCACCTTAATACTATGCACACTGGATGTTTTTAATGCAGCTGTTAGGCGTCTGTTTCGTTGTTCCTACCTCCAAACACCCCTGCATATCAGCCTATGTGTCTGTGCACACGTAGGCATTTAGAGGCAGGAAAAAACCCACAGCCTGCGTGTTTGGGAGCAGTGGTGTTATGGCAGGAAAGACATTTTTAAAAAATTATTCTGACTAATGAAATGAATTGAATGAATTGAATTAAAGTCCGAACACCTGATGCGCCTAAACACGTTTTCTTTTTCAAGCCAAAAAGTTGCTACCAGGAGGAAAGGTGTCTTTTCCGTGTGCACAAGGCCCTAGGCTTTACAGTTGCTTTTAATTTGTTTTAGTATGTATTGCTGGAGAATATGCTTTAATGTTTTGGGAGTATCTTCGTATTCCAAAGATCATTGTGGATGGTGCACAGAATAATCTAACAAACATGTAGAAATCTATTTAAAGCATCAAAGTATTTATTCACTAAATTTCACAACTATTAAAACCCATGAATTTCTAAGTGGTCATTTGTAATATACAAAATACCACAACCCAAATGAATTTTAATGTGTGTTCTCTTGAAACCCTGAGAACTGTCAGCCTAAACATTACATGTTGGCTAGTTCTGGTGGGATAGAACCCCAAATGTAGGGGTGTTTATTTTTATTTAGATTTTGACGGGACAGCCCAAGCAAGAGTCCCCATCATGGAAAATTAACAGTGAAATGCTGTGGCGAGTTTGTGATTCATTGCACCTGGAAAGTCTGAATCATCACACCTACCACTCACATCTAACCACAACAGCTCTGAGCACATCACGTACCAGAAATCCATAGAACTATCTTACCTTTTGCTGGCATTCAGCGTGCCCTTTTAATCTCCATCTATTCTATAGAAGGGCAGTGGTGGTTGCGAGAGGCAGTGGTGGTTGCGAGAGGCAGTGGTGGTTGCGAGAGGCAGTGGTGGTTGCGAGAGGCAGTGGTGGTTGCGAGAGGCAGTGGTGGTTGCGAGAGGCAGTGGTGGTTGCGAGAGGCAGTGGTATCTTAGAGCTGCATGCTTAAGACACCCCTTTATGAAGACTTTTCCTATAATGGCAGTGTTGCTTAACTAAATTTACAAGGTTTAAAATGGTTGACAAGTAAGCAAAGGCATTGCATATAACCTATATATAAATTACTTTATTTCTGTTTGGTATTTTAGTGTGTATAGAAATATTTTAAAGCCCAATTAAACTCAGTGTAATGAGCTAAATACATTCCAGGAACACAAGGTGTCCAAAGTTGTATAGTTCATTTTCACCTGCCAGCATGAAGGGCCTTTGCTCTGTGTATGTAGAAGCAGTGGGCTCACTGTACAGGCCTGACACAAGGGTCCTCTACAGCATGCTGGCAGGAGATGGGATTTTTTTTTTTTTTACTTGGGCTGTGGCGACTTTCTAAAGAAAAGTGATAAAACTTTGCACCCAGAATGTATTTAACAGATTTAAACTGAAAGCTTAATTGGACTTTAACATAGTATGGTTTATACATGTTTAGTATGCAAGAAACATTGTCAGTGGGCACTATGTGTGCAGTTTTCTGGCAATTTACTGGCTAGACCTGACAAATGTACAATGCTGACTTTTTGCAAATTTTTTTTTTTTGTGAGCACTTCAATTTGAGGAACAATTTTAGTTGAGGAAATATAAACATCTGTAATTTTTCACTCTTGTGTCAAGAAATAGTTATAACTGTAGTCATACAGTATTTGATATTAACCTAAATCTGTTAAGACTAATGTGAGAGGTTATTTAATGCATTGCCGAATAGCACTATAGAAATGATATTCTACTGAAAAATAAAATGTTTCGATTAAAACCGCAACCAACCTGGCTCTCAGATTTCCTTTGAGTATTGGCAAAGTAATATGAATGTAAATATTTAATAAAATACTGCTGACAAGGTTGTCTTTAAAGTGGTGCTGCCATTTAAAAAAAATTAAGTCAGCAGCTACAAATACTGCAGCTGCTGACTTTTAATAATTGGACACTTAGCTGTCCCAGGGTCCAGTGATGTGGGTGATCGAAGCCCCACTCGTCTCGCCCCTCTGTTCAGTGGTGCTGGCATTGTAACTGGGCACCCAGCAGTGACTTCACAGCCAGGCACCCACTGCACATGTGTAAGCAGCACTGCGCACCTTGATTAGCCACGCAATCATCTGGGACCTGTCACATGTCCCAGATTGACAAGAGGGAGGGGGCAGGGCTGAGCCTTTCCTGCACCGAGGGGGAAGTGATGTCACGAGCCCAGGCACTGAAGGAGGCAGACTACAAGGGACCCCCTAGCAACAGCCATTTAGAGGTGAGTAAAAAAAAAAAAAATTCCAAATGTTTTTTTTTTTTTTTGTAGCATTTGTGATTTTTTTTTTTTTTTTAAGGGTGCAACCGTTGGTGAACTTAAATGAGAAAAATTTAGTGTTATACCAGAATAGAGCGATGCATGTCTCGGAATCCAACCCCCCCCCTCTTAAATTTTTGTAATTGTACACGGACCATTGTAGAGCAGTATCCTGATGCTGCCATTAAACAACTCCTTTGCGCAAGGTAGTCATTCAGTGGCATAGTGTAGGTTGTCAGCGCCTGGGGGCAAGGCATGTAGTTTGCACCCCCGTAACCTGTGGACTTTTAGCACTCAGATTCCTTTCCACTAATACAATATTAAACCCCTTATATAAGGGTTCACACATGTCTGACTGTGGTTTGCAGTCTGTTCCTGTTTTAACAGTTCGGGTCCAAATTTTTGCCTAAATTGGCACCTGAACTGGACCCAGAAACACACATGTCCCTTTTCAAAGCCACTCTAGACATGTGTGAACTGACTTCATTGAGAAGTGGTCATATTCACATGTTATGTGACTAAGATTCAGTTGAGGACTGAGCCTCCTTGAGGGTTGTTCAAAATCCAGTTTTATTTTGCTACAAAATTACCTAAAACCCACAAACATTATATATATTTTTCTAACACCCTAGAGAATAAAATAATGGTTGTTGCACTATTTTGTCACACCATATTTGGGCAGCGGTTTTGCAAGTGCAATTTTTTTTTCTTGGGAAAAATACTTTTTGCTGTTTAGGCTTTTTTTTTTTATTGGTTTTCTATATTGTGTGTAGCACTAACCCACAAAGGAGCTGCTGGTTAGATTGGGCTTACCATTACCTTCTTTCTCCTCCCTTCACATCTAGGGCTGTCCCATGGCAGATGGTCCAGTAACTTGAGAGACTGACGACAGATCCATTTTAATGGATTTTATTTGCAAAAACCTAGACAATGAACAGTCTCTTAAAATGGGATCAGAGGGTTGGAAAGGAAGTTCAGGCATTCTTAGTCAGTCAATACTGAAGAAGGTGCTTACTTTGACTGCATCCAGAGAATAGCCATTTGCAACTGGATGTTTACTCAGGTTCGACAATCCCTCTCACAAGGCCTAGCACCCAACAAGGTGCTTACTCAGGAACAAGTCTCTGCCACAGATGCTGTTGAACATGTAGGAAAACTAAACTTGAAGAACACTCGTGTGATACCTGGATCTTTCAGCTAGCTTGGTGACATCCACGATGCTGGATTCTCTTGGGTTACTTCAGCTCCTCCAGGCTCTTCCTAAGAAACTAACCTGTATGTGGCCTTCTTCTGAAGAGTCCTCCCCTGGATAGTGTGAAGTCACTGGGTCTCTGCCAAACTGGGGATGGCACCCAACCACCTCAGAATCCTCCTTTTTAGTTTCCTTGCTGCGGGCTAGCCAGCCCTGAGACAACAAGATCGGGTGGATCCACACCCCAGGCCATAGCCTTCCTGGGGGCTGGTCAGGACCACCAAGTCAATACATCATTCTGGACTGGAAACCCTGAACCATGTGACAACCTCATCTTAAATACCATCTCCCAGAAAGCACAGCAAGAGTGTTGTTCCCAGTGGGTGGGCTCCCAGAGAGTTAATTAAGCACCCAACCAGACCATAGTTCCATGCCTGCCAGAAGACACGGTGCCCCCTGTGGCCAGGCTGAACGTCTCCATAATTCAATCAGACTAATGCTGAAATCCAAATTTAGACAATTATACTCAAACCAAACTGCAGTTCAGGTGTAAACTTAAATTTGAAATACACGGAGCATGCTTTGCAGGAGCCGGTGCTAAATGTGAAAAATGTTACACCGAGTAAATTGCTACCGAACGAGTCATGCTTCAAAAGTGCACCCGCTCGTCGAATAGCAACAAACTTCTATCCTTAAATCTCCATTGAAAATGTTTAAAAATTTCTGCAGGTTAACTGTATTGTTAGGTCTATTGCTAGAATTATTGCTTTCGTTCTATCAATTGCCGCACTACCTCACATGTGTGGTTTGAACACTGTTTTCATATGCAGGCATGACTTGTAGGTATTGGCTTCTGTGCCCAAGCTCGGCAGGACAGGGCGAATTTTCTTTTTTCTTATTTTACTTTTTACACTGCCCTTTAAAAAAAAAAAAAATTGATTCATCAAACACAAGTTTCAATCAATAACAACCCTAGTAATATATAAAACCTTGCCTGTTGGTGGGTCCTGAGGACAAGAGTTGAGAAGCACTGCTTTTAAGGTCTTCAATACTCATAGTACTTATCCATTGTGTAGGAGGCCAAAAACTCTGGTTTTATTAACCACAATACAAATGGCAAAAACGCTTAAAAAAAATAAAAAAAAAGTTAAGATAATCTGGCTGTACACACCTATGTCACTTCTGATTCACGATGGTCTTTGCTATGCCCTAATATGCACAAACCTATAGGAGTATTGGAGACCTTTTAAAGCAGTGGTCAACAACGCTTCCCTCAGGGCCCACTAACAGGCCAGGTTTATAACCAAAATACATCACAGGTGATATAATTTTCTGCTAAGTGATTGCAATATTGTAATCTGCATCTCCCCAAGGTAATTCATAAAACCTTGCCTGTTCGTGGGCCCTGAGGTCAGGATTGATGACCACTGTTTTAAAGGGACTAGATCCATGAGGATCTGAAGCATACCTGGTGGACAGGAGGTCTATGGATTATGCAACAGTTTTAGAGTGCGAGTTTAGTGATCACAGAAGTGGCACATGACTGCACGCTCTTTGCCCTCTTTTTCTGGCTGTCTTCAATCAACAGCGCTGATGATACAGCACTGTAGAGTGATTGTTGTTTACGAGATTTCTGAGTCCATATGGCCCACATGGATTCAAGAATCTAGTAAACAAGTAATCTACAGACCTGTAGGATCCCAGAATTAGATGTCTAAGCCCCTGTTGCACTGGCTCATCTCTAGGCACCTTGGCTGTGAAATGGTAATGCAACCAGTTGGCTGAGGACAGGGAACGCTGGATCTGAAAAGAGGAATGCACCATGGGCAGGGCAGAATTACACCCAAAAGCTGATCTATTTGATGGCTGCATTTGTTTTCTTATGCATGCTTTTGTAATCTGGTGATCGAGCCAGTAAATCTGTTTTCTTTTTACAAAAGAATAAGCCCTTTTAAAAGTATGATAAAATAATTTACCACTGCCAAGGGTGCTAACAATGATTAACTTTTATTTATGAAATATATTCATGGAAAAACTACTGTAACTGATTTATAATGTGTGAGCTAGTGCTCAGCTTCAATTTGTTAGTGTATTTAAATTTAATATCCCCTTACCTGGACTGTCAATGCGTCTGTCCAAATGCCTTCTGTTTCATCCAGCGTGGAGTCACTGTCATATACACTCACTGGCCACTTTGTTAGGTTCACCTGTGCAAATCCTTGGGAATACAAATTGCTAATCAGCCACTCACATGGCAGCAACGCAATGCCTTTAAGCATCTAGACATAGTGAAGATTGCTTGCTAAAATTCAAACTGAGCGTCAGAATGGCAAAGAAAGGGGATTAAAATGACTTTGAATGTGGCATGGTTGTGGGTGCCGGACAGGCTGGTCTTGGTATTTAAAAAAAAAAAAAAAAAACCTGCTGATCTATTGGGATTTTCATGGACAACTATCTCTCAGGTTTATGAAGAATGGTCTGAAAAAGAAAATATCTTTTTAAAGTTAGAAGAGACTTGGTTGAGATGATAGAAAGGTGACAATAACTCAAAGAAAAATATCCCCTGTAGTGGGGTTTTTTGGCAGCAACACAATATCTGTAATGGGGTAAAAAAAAGTATCTTTTTACAAAGTAGAAATTAAACTACTCAAAAAAAAGACAATTTATTATTTTTTTTATATAAATGTTTATTAATATATAAAAAAAAAAGAATGTATAAAGATATAAGTGACAAAGTAGTCAAAAATTGAACTCCACTAGACAGTTAAACATAATATAAGAATTGGATGTACATATATAGACAAAATTGTTCTATCACATGAGCACTCTATACACAGTGGAGATGTGACACTGATGCGTTTCGACCCTCACAGGGGTCTTCTTCAGAGGATTTGTATACCATGAAAAGAAAAAACATCTATGAATAGATATACAAGGAGTTACTTATCACAATGTGCTGAAAACAATTTACTGTAAACAAGACATATATCTAATATCACAACATAGTATAATTACCAATTGATGAACATCACAAGCGATAAAAATATGATCCACAGTGGAGATCGTCTTTAAAGGACACAAGTAGTACGAACCACTTTTCTCTCGCCCTGCATATATGTGCCACAGATCATGAAGTTAAAGCGGAGGTCCACCCTAAAGTGGACCTTCTGCTCATTGGCACCTTTCAGGGGGGAGGGGGGTGCAGGTACCTGTACAGTACAGGTATCTGCACCCACTTCCGGCGT
The DNA here is from genome assembly GCF_037356315.1 of Lithobates pipiens. Classification (NCBI taxonomy): domain Eukaryota; kingdom Metazoa; phylum Chordata; class Amphibia; order Anura; family Ranidae; genus Lithobates; species Lithobates pipiens. The sequence goes on along the minus strand of NW_027507789.1, from coordinate 183,762,456 downwards.
AGATTCTGCAGAAGCTACGCCCCTTTCCGAGGGTCCCCCGCTGTCTGCTGGCAAACACACGGATCCCAGAGACAGCGGGGACCATCCTTATTGCGCAGCGCGACTCGTGCATGCGCAGTAGGGAACCGGGAAATGAAGCCGCAAGGCTCCACTTCCTGATTCCCATACCCAAGATGGCGCCGGCAGCACCCGAGAGACGATCGAAAGATCGGCTTCGGGTGCCGACATCGCAGGCGCGCTGAGCGGGTAAGTGTCATTATTTTAAAAGTCAGCAGCTGCAGTATTTGTAGCTGCTGGCTTTTAAAAAAAGAAAAAACGGCGAACTCCCGCTTTAACACCTGTTGCTGTAACCAAACCAGGGAAGGGAACGGAGTCCAAAGGTGCGGCTTACGAGGGATCACATGCATTAATCCACCCCCAGTATAATCCACGGGAGGGGATACAGGCATCAGCAGCTGAGAGATGGTGAGGACGCACCTGCAGCAGAATTGGACGCAAAACAACCAGTTAAGTGCTGCCCACTCCGTGAATAACGGAGAGGGCCCCACAGCTAGGCTCTGATTATATGCATGTATCATAACAGCTGACATGTATCAACGCCGGGGGGACCACATGCGGTCGGCCGTTATGGCGACCATACAGCGCTAATCAGCATTAGGCGGAGGGATGGCCGGGCCCACCTGTGGCCATTTTTGGGCGCAGATGCACCTAGGCGGGGGATATATACACTATATATACCCCATCTTTAGGGAGTGAGATTTATTCCTCCCTTCATAGGAGACCATTTTCGCTGACTGTTCACTGCACTGGGGGTAAGTCACTTCTTGATCTGCTATGCACTTGTGATACATCTGAGGTTTAGATGTTCACTATTTACATCTATTCACAGATTAGGGCTTCTTGGTGCCCCATTGGATCGTATATGGGCGCAGGGTGGGTGTCCACAGGACCCCTGAGGCTTGGATTAGACATTACTTCCCCGTTCTTGTGTTTTTTCCTTGGTTTACCTTCCAAGGAATCCTTATTCACTGAATGACCTATACAGGTAATAAATAAATTCACTTCCAATATTCCCTTTCACGTTCGGGTGACCATACACTTTGATCTCTCCCTCACTTTTTTTCTATTCATAGTGTGTTTTACTGTTTTCTGTCCTTCACCTCTATTGCATTTTCTTTCTATCTTATCCTGTTTAGCACTTTCACGTTTTTTCTTTCGGGATGGTTGATAGGGGGTGTCTTCCTCCTCCTCTCTTCCCTTATTATTTACAAGCACACTATTGGACCCGGTGGCACACAAACCCCCCCCCATATGTCAGCTGTTAGGCTCTAATTATATGCATGTATCATAGCTGTGGGGCCCTCTCCATTATTCACGGAGTGGGCAGCACTTAACTGGTTGTTTTGCGTCCAATTCTGCTGCAGGTGCGTCCTCACCATCTCTCAGCTGCTGACGCCTGTATCCCCTCCCGTGGATTATACTGGGGGTGGATTAATGCATGTGATCCCTCGTAAGCCGCACCTTTGGACTCCATTCCCTTCCCTTCCTGGTTTGGTTACAGCGACAGGTGTTAACTTCATGATCTGTGGCACATACCCGTATATACTCGAGTATAAGCCGACCCGAATATAAGCCGAGGCTCCTAATTTACCACAAAAAAAAATGGGAAAACTTATTGACTCGTGTATAAGCCGAGGGTGAGACATGCCTGTGTGTCCAGCCCTGTGTGTCCCGAGCCTGCGTCCTTTTGCACATACGGCGGCCATGCCAGGACCGCTGCACCTCTTCTCGTCTGTGACAGACGGCGGCCATTCCACTGTTCAAAAGCCGCGCCTCCCTGTCTGTGATAGGCGGAACACTCAATTTCCCAGCAGTCTGTGTTCCGCCTATCACGGACATCCTCTCATCCTCGTCCGTAGTATGAGGATGAGCGGATGTCCGTGATAGGCGGACCACTGACTGCTGGGAAATTGAGTGTTCCGCCTATCACAGACAGGGAGGCGCGGCTTTTGAATAGTGGAATGGCCGCCGTCTGTCTGCTCGACACGCTGATCGGGTCGACAGACGGCGGTGACTCGAGTATAAGCCGAGGGGGGCACTTTCAGCCTCAAAAAAGAGGCTGAAAATCTCGGCTTATACTCTCGAGTATATACGGTATATGCAGGGCGAGAGAAAAGTGGTTTGTACTACTTGTGTCCTTTAAAGACGATCTCCACTGTGGATCATATTTTTATCGCTTGTGATGTTCATCAATTGGTAATTATACTATGTTGTGATATTAGATATAGGTCTTGTTTACAGTAAATTGTTTTCAGCACATTGAAATAAGTAACTCCTTGTATATCTATTCATAGATGTTTTTTCTTTTCATGGTAGACAAATCCTCTGAAGAAGACCCCTGTGAGGGTCAAAACGCGTCAGTGTCACATCTCCACTGTGTATACAGTGCTCATGTGATAAAACAATTTTGTCTATATATGTACATCCAATTCTTATATTATGTTTAACTGTCCAGTGGCGTTCAATTTTTGCCTACTGTGTCACTTATATCTTTATACTTTTTTTTTTTTATATAAAAAATAATAAATTCCCCTTTTTTTATTTAGTAGTTTAATTTCTCCTTTGTATAAATATACTTTTTTACCCCATTACAGATATTGTGTTGCTGCCAAAAAAAAAAAAACACTACAGGGGATATTTTCTTTTTCCTTTTTCAATCATAATCTAGGGGTGAGCAGCACTCTCTAACCTCCCAGTAGTGTGTTACTACTTTGCTTTTTTATTGGTGACAATAACTCATACCCATCTCTGAAAGCACAACACATTGAATCTTATGGGCGACAGCAGCACAAGATCACATCGGGTGCCACTCCTCAACTAAGGCTCCATGCACACGAGACACGGGTGCAAACTCTGCTGGACACATGTTTTTAAAAGCTGAAATCAGCGTTTAGAAACGCCTGTTTTGCTGTGTTTTACCACATTTGCGTCTAAATGCGTTTAGTTAAGCTAACATCATAGACCCTCCCCAAGCTTAAAAAAAAACAGTATTAACTATTTCAGCCATTTTGGGAGACCAGAGTGAGCAGCAGTGTACTTGTATTTAGCGTGTCACTTGCCACAAGTTGTGAATTGTCTACTTGCCACAAGTTGTGAATTTTCCACTTGCCAGGTCACCTGCCACAAGTTGTGGATTTTCCACGGCACCTGGCAGGTCACCTGCCACAAGTTGTGGATTGTCCACTTGCCACAAGTTGTGGATTGTTCCCTTGCCACAAGTTGTGGCTTGTCCACTTGCCACGTCACCTGCCGCAAGTTGTGGCTTGTCCACTTGCCACGTCACCTGTCACAAGTTGTGGCTTGTCCACTTGCAATTGCTTAAAATATTTTTTTTAATGGTTTTTCATCATTTGCCATAATTTGAGATTTTTTTTATGTCAAAAAAATAGGTAGCCTTTAAAAATGAAAACGCAGTAACAGCGTTTTGCGTCTGAACCAATTTTTTTTGCTTCTAGAAAAACGAGGTTAAATGCAACTGCATAAAAACGAAAAAAAAAACGAGACTGTGTACATGGACACATAGGATAACATTGAATGAGTTCAGGGGCAGTTGAAAAAAGCGTCCAAATGCCTCTGAACGCACGTTTAACAGTGTCTCGTGTACACGAGGCCTTAGAACCGGAAACTGCAGCTACAACCAGCTCACCCAAATTGGATAATAAGATATTGTAAAAATGTTGCCTGGCCTGATGAGTGACATTCAGATGGTAGGGTCAGAATTTGCCATTAGCATGGATCCATCCTGCCTTGTATCAATGCTTCAGGCTGGTGGTGGTGTATTGATGTGGGGGATATTTTCTTGGCACACTTTGGGCCCCTTAGTACCAATTGAGAATCGTTTAATCACCACGGCCTACCTGAGTATTGTTACTGACCATGTCCATCCCTTTATGACTACAGTGTACCCATTTTCTGGCTCATTCCAGCAGGATAATGCACCATGTCACAAAGCTCAAATCATCTCACTACTGGTTTCTTGAACATGACAATGACATCACTGTACTCCAATGGTCTCCACATTCACTAGAGCTCAATCCAATTGAGCACTTTTGGGATGTGGTGGAATGGGAGATTCACGGATGTGCAGCTGACAAATCTGTGTGATATGTCACTATGGACCAAAATCTCTGAGAAGTGTTTCCAACAACTTGTTGCATGTACTCCACAAAAAATGAAGTCAAAAGAGGGGATCCAACCCCATACTAGCAAGGTTTACCTAATAAAGAGGTTGCGTGTAGGTGTGGTGTTAGCTAGATGCCCAGGGGAAACAGAGGTAAAAAGCCAAAAAAACTATTGCAGCCGCCACATCAGATTAGTAAGCTGCAATAAAATACATTTTGGGGTTAAATAGTGCTATGGAGCTGGATTCCAGCCAGAGAAAAAGAAGATTTGGCTGCTGTATGACGGCCATTTTTTTTTAAGATTCGGCAATGCGTCGCTTTAACTGCACGCAAACAAAATTTATGTCTTTTTTTTTCCCCCCACTAATTGAGCTTTCTTTTGGTGGTATTTGATTGAGTCTGCGGTTTTAATATTTTTCACTATAAACAAAAAAAAAGCGACAATTTTGAAAAAAATATATATATATATATTCCCCCAGTTTTTTTTTTTTTTTAAAGCAAATTTTTTATTTTTTTCCCGTTTAGGCTGATGTGTGTTCTTCCACGTTTGGTAAAAAAAAAAACATAAGCGTATATTGATTGCTTTGTGCAAAAGTTATAGGGGATAGATTTATAGCATTCTTATATTTTTTTTTTTTAACCAGTAATGGTGATGATCTGCGATTTTTATCAGGACTGCCACATTATGGTGGACACATCGGACACTTTTGACACATTTTTGGGAGCACTGGCATACATACAGCAATCAGTGCTATAAAAATGCACTGATTACTGTAAAAATGTCACTGGCAGGGAAGGGGTTAACTGTTTTCCCTTTGTTTTTCTGACTGTAGCGGGAGGGTACTGACCCTAGAGGAAGTGACGGATCGTGGTTCCTAGGTAATAGGAAGTCACTATCTGTCACACCTCTCTGAACAGAGATTTGTGTGTTCACACACACCGGGCCCTGTTCTGCCTCTCATGCCCGCGATCGTCGTGGCCGCCGGTTATCACAATGTCAGCCACGAGCATTGGCACCTCTGCTAGGCAATGGGCGCAAGCACCTGCTATCCCGATCCCACGAGCAGACGTGTAGCTACGCTCGCTCGTGGAATGGTGCTGACCTGCTGCAGTAAAATGACGGCGGCTGGTCTACAAGAGGTTAATGTGGAAGTTCCACTTTAAGGACTCCTCACCCACTTACTTACTTTTTTTCCCCAGGGGTGGGAGTGAGTACCTAGCGCCCACTTTAAATCAGGCCTCCTAGTTCTTCTCTTCCGGTGCCAGGCATTGCTGAATCCTGAGAGAGAGAGAGAGAGAGAGAGAGGGGAGGGGAGAGAGAGAGAGAGAGAGGGGGGGGAGAGAGAGAGAGGGGGGGGAGAGAGAGAGGGGGGGGGAGAGAGAGAGGGGGGGGAGAGAGAGAGGGGGGGGAGAGAGAGAGAGGGGGGGGGAGAGAGAGAGAGGGGGGGGAGAGAGAGAGAGAGGGGGGGGGGAGAGAGAGAGAGGGGGGGGGAGAGAGAGGGGGGGGGAGAGAGAGAGGGGGGGGGAGAGAGAGAGGGAGAGAGAGAGAGAGAGGGGGGGGAGAGAGAGAGGGGGGGTAGAGAGAGAGGGGGGGTAGAGAGAGAGGGGGGGGGGGAGAGGGAGGGGGGAGAGAGAGAGAGAGGGGGGGGAGAGAGAGGGGGGGGAGAGAGAGAGGGGGGGGAGAGAGGGAGGGGGGGGAGAGAGGGAGGGGGGAGAGAGAGAGAGAGAGAGAGAGAGAGAGGGAGGGGAGAGAGGGAGGGGAGAGAGGGAGGGAGGGAGAGAGGGAGGGAGGGAGGGGGGGAGAGAGGGAGGGGGGGAGGGAGGGAGGGGGGAGAGAGAGGGAGGGGGAGAGAGAGAGAGTGTGTGATAGATATATTAAAAGTCGGCAGCTACACTTTTTGTAGCTGTTGAATTATAATAAACTTAACGTCTGGAACTCCACAACATATCACACTTGAGGCAGGCTCCACCCTTTATTCCCACAAATCAAAGATTAAGTCATAGCACAAAGGTGAGTGTTTCGGGCAGTGTTTTATTTGAGATAATTTACAAATGTATAAATATATTGTCAGTGCAGAAAAAAAAGGAGCCCCACCATTGAATATACCAACCCTCTGTGGATGGAGACCTACTGTTCATGTTCCATGGTACTGTAGATTGAGATAAAATTATTCTGATCTCATTAGTAAAAAAAAAAAATTCACATCTTTCCCATGATTGGTTCTTCCCAGCTTGCTCCTGTATTCAAATGTAACTTGTAATAATTTGGCAACTTCGGTTAATAATGTTCAGCATTAAAGTAGAGAAACTCTGATCTGAGGTGCTCTATCAAAATATCATTGTAGAGGTTGTGTACAAAACCACAACCACTCGACCCGCCCGTTACAAAGTCTGTGTGAATCCAACTTATCGTTTACGTTCTCCTTTTTGTGTGCGTTTCTTCTCCTTATCCTTACGGTCCACTTTGGCTTGTTTGTCCTTCTCCCGTTGTTGTTTATCTTGTTCTTTTTTCTTTTGGGAAGCCTCCCGCATTGTATCACGTTCCTGCTTCTTTGCATTGACTATGTCTTCTAAATTGGTGTTCTTGAATAATGCTGGACACTAGTTAAAGGCTCAATAAAAAGGTTTGTTATACAGAAAACAAAAAGTACAACAGAGATTTGAAAATTGCTGTATACAAGCATCCTACCAACATTTGCTGCTGCCATGTAAAGACTTCCAGGCTACAAAGAATGTTCACTTTGTCCCCAAACTGCTGATAATGATGTCACTTACTAAAATGAAGATCATATCAAGCATTTGGTGTTGTCATACCCTTCACAAACTGCTAATGAGAGTGATGCTTTCTTATCCATTGTGGGACACAGCAAGTCATGCACCTTCTGGTTAGCCTCAAATAATTGGACACAGGCAAACAAGAAACTAAAAGCCAGCCCAGGATAATCACTCCTACTACCAGTAGTTTTCTGCTAGTGTCCAAGGAGGATGGATTGCTTTTCCCTAGCTCTAAAAACAAAAAAAAATTGCTAGCATTTTTATTCAGCCATGACTTAGAGCCGGTCCCTGTGATTCAAGCTACGCAGCTCAGTCATCATCAACCTAGCTTTTGGAGCGATACGACCAGACCTTACTGAAATGGATGGTGCAGAGCTAACCTGGAAACAGTTACTGTACAGCATGCTGCATATGGCACTTTCCAGACCCCATTCTGGTAAATTAGCTAGTGTCTCAGTTTTATTTTTTGTTTAAAAATAACAAACATGTTATATTACCTGCCAGTTGCTACCACAGAAGGAGCACTGACATTCCCTGTAGCACCCTCTGTCTTTTCTAACACTCAGCACCGAGGAAGCCTCTCCCCAGTACTGCCCCTTCACTGCAAAGAGACCCGTGGAAGCCTCTTCCCCAGTACTGCCCCTTCACTGCAAACAGACCTGTGGAAGCCTCTTCCCCAGTACTGCCCCTTCACTGCAAAGAGACCCGTGGAAGCCTCTTCCCCAGTACTGCCCCTTCACTGCAAAGAGACCCGTGGAAGCCTCTTCCCCAGTACTGCCCCTTCACTGCAAAGAGACCCGTGGAAGCCTCTTCCCCAGTACTGCCCCTTCACTGCAAAGAGACCCGTGGAAGCCTCTTCCCCAGTACTGCCCCTTCACTGCAAAGAGACCCGTGGAAGCCTCTTCCCCAGTACTGCCCCTTCACTGCAAAGAGACCCGTGGAAGCCTCTTCCCCAGTACTGCCCCTTCACTGCAAAGAGACCCGTGGAAGCCTCTTCCCCAGTACTGCCCCTTCACTGCAAACAGACCCGTGGAAGCCTCTCCCCAGCGCCCCGTGGAACTCTGATATTTGGTATATTCCTACTGCCTGCCTACAGAGACTTCGTTCACCTCCAGGCATCCGACCCTTTCCTCGTACCAGAGGCCTTGGTTCATACCCAACTTAATGTAGTCTGTGTAGCTATACGTGGTTCTAGACATGGAGGGTACAGTGCAAATGGTAACCACAATTGACTTAGCCAACTTTTATGGGGACATTTTTCCTGTACTCCCTGAAGATGCTGAGAATTGCAACCTGGAATACTGATCACCAATGGATTATGTCTTGTCAGCCAGGGTCTCCACTACCATTACACAAGACTTTGCGGCTCAATCTATCCACTTCCCGGCTGGCTCAGCCATAGAGGTTTTAAAGAGGAGTGCCACCTGCAAAAAAAAATATTAAGTCAGCAGCTACAAATACTGCAGCTGCTGACTTTTAATAAAATGGACACTTACCTGTTCCAGGGTCCAGCGATGTCAGCAGCAGATGACGAGCAATCGCTCGTCTCTCAGCTGCCCCGTCGCCATCCTCTGTCAGGGAAGCGCGAAGTGAAGCGATGCGGCTTCACTGTCTGGTTCCCTACTGTGCATGCGTGAGTCACGCAGTGCAATGAGACTGGTCCCTGCTGTGTCCTGGGAACTGTGTGTTTCCCAGAACACAAGGGGGGGGGCATCTGCAGCTAGCTATTCCCGGAAGTGGGTGCAGATGCCTGGATTATATAGGTGTCTGCACCGCCCTAACCCCTGAAAGGGGGCAATTGTGGCACTGGAAGGGGGGGTTCCGATGAGCAGAATGTCCACTTGAGGGTGGAACTCAGCTTTAAGCACCTGCATTCCCCCCCCACCACCACCGATTCTATAGCTGATCTGCTTGCGGCCCCATCTGCTTTTCACCCATCAATCACAGCGATCTGTCATCTTCCATTACTCCAGGATTAAAAGAAATCATTTTTGCATTTAATGATCTGGTGCACACTACTCTGAAATTAGATCAGCCTGCTATCTCCAGTTTTTCAGAGCCCCTGCAGCTGTAAGGACCTTCCATTTACACCCGCTTTTTAAGGTCTTCCTCTATGGCAGGGATATGCAATTAGTGGACCTCCAGCTATTGCAAAACAAGTCCCATCATGCCTCTGGGTGTCATGCTTGTGGCTGTCAGTCTTGCTATGCCTCCTGGGACTTGTAGTTCTGCAACAGCAGCGAAGAGAGAGCAGAGAAGGAGGATCTGGGCTGCTTTGTGCAAAACCAACGGCACAAATTAGGCAAGTATAACGTTTGTTATAAAAAAATAAATAAAATTACAATCACTTTAAAGTAGTATTAAACCCAAAACCCCCACTTTGGATGAAAATGCACAGAGGGCACCTTTGAGACAGCAGCATTGTCAGCCTGTGAGGGGGTGTGTAGAGTGTTAGTGTATCTAAATCTGCTAGTGCATCTAACAAATTAAAACCAAACTTCAGCTCACACTGCAGTTACAGCAGTCATTGGTAAATGGTTCGTCTCAATCCTCTAAAGATACATTTGCAAGAAGGCTTGTTTTGTTGAAAATAGACCTGTGGGCTGAATCACTAGGTACAAATAAACAAAAGAAAGCCTAAAAAAATAACTAATGCAGCCAACACATCTAAGAACTAGTAAGCCGCAATATAATAAATGTTTGCCTTTGGGATTAATACCACTTTAACAGGAAAACCACTAAGTCAGGGGAGGACATTCCTGAATTGAAGGATCCTCCTGATCGGCTAGTTGGTATCTTTTTAAAACGTGGTACTTGCCAGCAGTCAGAAGCGACTCATGCCGATAGCAAAGGTACACACTATAGAGGAATATGCTTTGTTCATATTTCATGTCTGAGGTTTACAATCCCTTTCTTAGTCACATGTAGTTCAGTCGTAACATTCATGCATTACTATGGGAGAATAGGAGAGGGGTTGTGTAGATTGACAAATGAATTTCTGGTGTGTTCAGCATGCAAATGGGATGCGCTGAATATCCCTCACAGGTACTGCTGACCTCTTTCTAAACTGCTTTTGCATTCCCTTGAACTAATATGGAGAGAAAAGTGTCTCCGATGCAAGCAAAGGCCTATGTACACAAGTAGAAGAATCAGGTGTGGGAACAGTGCTCTGAGAAGTTAATTGAACTGACAGAAGAGCTACAAAGATGGAGGAACAAAAAAGCAGCAAGAGAAGATCATCACCATCCCATCACTGACTTCCAGTCTATGGCCAGCAGCACTTTCGACATGTCATTCAGACTAAATGCTCCAAATATTACCATTGCAATGTGAAAACTAAAACGAGGCAAGCTTTTGAAGATTAGTCATCTCAAGCATAGCACATCTATAAATTAACTTTCATCATGTAACCCAGGGGTAGCCAACCACGGCCCACCAGCTGTGGTAAAACTACAATTTTCATGAGGCATTGCAAGACCCTGACAATCACACACATGACTCCTAGGGGCAGAGGCATGATGGGATTTGTAGTTTCACCAAAGCTGGAGTGCCGAGGTTGCCTACCCCTGATGTAAACAAATGCAGTGTTCGCCTTCTACTTTGTAGTAGGCATTTTGTATGTGAAAAGAATACACAAAGATTTGTACACAGAATCTGGTGCAGCTGTGCATAGAAACCAATCAGCTTCTAAGTTAAGCTTGTTCCGTTAAAGTGATTGTAAAGAGTTTTTTTTTTTTTTAAATAACACACAGGTCATACTTGCCCCCTCTGTGTAGTTGGTTTTGCACAGAGTAGCCCAAATCCTCCTCTTCTTGGGTCCCACTTTGCTGCTCCTGGCCCCTACCTTCTATAGAGTGCTCCCTCAGTCAGCAGCTTTCTATTCGAGTCAGAGCTCTGTGTTCAGAAAAAATCTCCAACCCAGCCCCTCTCTGCTGATTGGCAGCTGTGGGAGCCAATGGTGCCGCTACTGTCTCTCAGCCAATCAGGAGGATTTTCGCAGGTGGCATAGACACCCGTGTAGGGCGGGCTGCAACTAATGATTATTTTCATAATCAATTAGTTGGCCGATTATTGTTTTGATTAATCGGTTAATAACCTTAAAAAAAAAAAAAAAAAAAAGCGGGTCAAATTGACGTTCATTTTCAACCACAGTGACGGGAAAATTTGGAAATAATAGAAAACTGCTTGGTCAAAGGAATTTTCAGACAGTGTATGAGGTTTTCATTCAGAAATTACATTTAATTTTTAAAACAGAATGTTAAAAACAAGTGAAAATTTCAAACAAAATTTCATTCAGCGAATGTACAAAGTATTTTCATCTGAAAATTGATCCAGTGGCCAGCATGAGGCTCGGTACACACCTATGCAGTTTGCTTTTGATCTGTTTCTGCAGTGCGTTTTTGATTTCTGCACACGTGATTTTACTGCAATTTGCAGTTTTGCTTTTTTTTTTTTTGGGCAGATTAAAAAACACAAATTGCTTCAAAGACGCATTACATGCATTTCTGCAGCTGCACCATTTTGCATTTAAAAGTCTCGGACCCTTTCCAAATACGTAGTGGCTGAAAAAAAGCACAGATATGAACGTGTCCCATAGGAAATCATGTAAATGAACTGTAGTGCGTTTCTGCAAAAAGCACCAATAAACATATAGATGTGAACCAGGTCTAAAACATTTAGTAACATAATAAGGTTAAAAAGACTAAAATGAGCCCTTTATAGTCAAAAAAAAAAAAAAAAAAGCAGATAATCACTACTTTAACCACTTCCCGACCAGCGCACGCCGATGTACGCCGGCAGAATGGCATGGGCAGGCAAATGGGCGTACCTGTACTTCCCTTTAAATTTGCCGCCCTGCCATCACGAGCGATTGGAGCATGTGATTGGAGCAGAGATCAGTGTTCACTAAATTAAAGCCCAGCCCCCAACAGTTAGTAACACGCCCCTAGGAACACTTAACCCCTACACTGCCACCCACTGGTTAACCCCTTCACTGCCAGTGTCATTTACACAGGAATCACTGCATTTATATAGCAGTGATTGCGGTATAAATGACAATGGTCCCAAAAATGTGTCAAAAATGTATGATGTGTCTGCCATAATGTCGCAGTCACAGTAAAAATCGCTGATCGCCGCCATTAGTAGTAAAAAAAAAAAAATTATTAATAAAAATGCCTTAAAACTATCCCTTATTTTGTAAACGCTATAACTTTAGAGCAAACTAATCAATAATCGCTTATTGCGATTTTTTTTTTTACCAAAAATATGTAGAAGAATACGTATCGTTCTAAACTGAGGAAAAATGTTTTTTTTGTATATTTTTGGGGGATATTTATTATAACAAAAAGTAAAAATAATGCGTTGGCGCTCTATTTTTGTTTATAGCGCAAAAAATAAAAACCGCAGGGGTGATCAAATACCACCAAAAGAAAGCTCTATTTGTGGGAAAAAAGGGACGTCAATTTTGTTTGGGAGCCACGTCGCATGACCGCGCAATTGTCAGTTAAACTGACGCAGTGCCGAATCGCAAAAAGTGGTCTGGTCTTAAGCCAGCAAAATAGTCCGGGGCTGAAGTGGTTAAGGAGTTCATTTTTTTTACTGTAGAACTGTGAAAGTAATATTTACAGTAGAGATTATTTGCTCTTTGTACTATAAAGAGCTCATTTTAGTTTTTTTTTTAAACCCCATTATGTTACTGGCCGATTAATCGATTATGAAAATAATCGATTAATTTCATAATCAATTCATTGTCGATTAATCGATTAGTTGTTTCAGCCCTACACTCATGGATATCGCTGGCGAGAGATGGGGCTCAGGTAAGCAATAAGGGGGTGCTGGGAAGGTTGCTATACACAAATGGTTTATCTGAATGCATTCAGATAAAAAAAAAAAAGAAAAAAAACCTGCCTTTACAACCCCTTTAAGCTTTGACAATACCTGGAAGCCGATTGGTTCCTATGCACAGCTGCACCAGATTCTGTGTGCACCAGTTTTAGTAAATCCCCCCGTAAGGGGTCTATTCACTCCTGTAAAGGTGCCTGCAGTTGGGCATTTCCTATGAATATGCTTCGTAAAAAAACACAAGTACTTGCTGATGTATCAGTGTAAATTCTGCAACAGAAAGGATACATTTTTCAGAGTTCTGGGCGCCTATTGAACTAGAAACAACTTGAGTCTCATCTTCAGTAACCATAATTAAGGAAATCAAGTCTGTAATGAATGTACATATCAGAAATACATGTGCACTTCTCCATGTACGGTCTCTAAAAACCTTTGAAAGCACAGAAAAATACCCACTGATCTGCCAGTAACCCAAAGCGCTCTTGTTTCTTTGGTTTCTCTGCTGCACTGAAATCCCAACCAATGTTATGAGCCCGACCCAGTTCTTCTCAGACTACAGACCACCTCCCTCATACGATTTGAGGATGGCTAGAGAGGAAGGTATTCTGTATTTAGAGAGAAGAGATCTAAGCAGGATTTAGTGGGAGGGAAAATTAAATTACAATAAACCATTTGAGTGATCATCAGGGAGGAAAACTGAGGAAACGCTTCTTGCTACCTATAGCTGAATGATGACCTTCTTCAAGAATGATCATCAGTCCTAGACACCTTGTCATGATGGGAGCACGGACTGTTTTTTTTTTTTTTAATTATACAGCATGTTGGAACACGATGCTACTATAAAAGTGATGAAAGGGTGTAACACCGCTTAAACTGTGGATAAAGAATTCCTTGTGGGTGTTGGCCCCAGCTCCCCCCCAGCTTCAATAGTAATTGAAGAAAAAGGAAGATCACACCATGGAAAGAACTTCTGTTTAACACTTGCTTTATTTTCAAAATGCCAAAGGACGTAAACAGGACGTTACAGGAACATTGCTAGACAGACTTCACACAGATAACTTGTCCTTGCTCACAATGTGTGAAATTGGTCTTCCATTCTTTCCATGGTGTGCGACCAATCTTCCTTTTTCTTCAATTACTATAAAGTGACATTTAGAAATTAATATCTAAAACTATTTTTCTAATATAAAATTATGCAAATAAGTAATTTTTCTCCTTCACTGATAGGCACTGTAGAGGTGGCACGGATGGCGGCACTGATGATTAGTACCCTGATTATCAGTGTAAACAACGTGCTGACAGGCTTTCCGGTTAATGGCACCATCTTCCTTCTCTAGCTGCATCAACTAAGCTTTTTGTAAAATTTTGCTAAAAGCAAACTATTACTTAGTGCCCAAACTTTTGTTTTGGATAGAGTAGAGAAGGGTTACGTGCCTGCCAGGTTATTTGTGCGTACCATTAGTGAAATTTTCCTTCATTCCCTGTCCCAGAGACACAATGGGACTTCCCCTCTTAGACAATTGTCTCTGGAACAGATGTCCACATTAGAAGTTTCCCCCTTGCCTCCTCTTTGGAAGACAACGCTACCATTTTGGATTTCCCTTCACTTCTTTCTCAATGACAATGTTTACCAGTATAGAGCAGGGGTCTCCAAACTTTCTAAGCAAAGGGCAAGTTTACTGTCCTTTAGGGGGGCCAGACTGTGCCCAGTGAGAGTAGAAAATGCCCCGGCATCAGTGCCCTATCATTGGTTTTAATGAGAGAAATAGTGACCCATTCTTGACATCAATGAGATTAGTACTTCATTTATGGAGTTGGTAGTAGATGGAATGGTGTTCCATCATTGGTGTCAGTTGGTAGAATATTGCCCCAAGGGCTAGATAAAGGCAAGCAAAGCGCCACATCAAGCCCCCGGGCCACAGTTTGGAGACCACTGGTATAGAGGGATGAATATCCCATTAGGGGCACAGACAGAAATAAAAATTTGATAGAACATCTAACTCTTCCTCACTCAAAAGCTAAAAATAAAATAAAAAGAAAAATCACAAGAAACTTTAGCAGCTGGTACCTCAACACGAAGTTTTGATATCAAAATAGGGATAAACACCCGATTATTAACTACTTCCCGTCAGGGCCGCTGCAGTTAAACTGTGGCAGGTTGGCTCCCCTGGGCGAGCCATCGTAGCTATACGTTGTCTCGCTTTCAGACCACCAGGGGGCACGTGTACAGCTCCACACAGACAAAAACGGAGATCTCTCAATGTAAACCGACAGATCTCTGCTGTCAGGGGGGACAGGAGACTGAGCTGTTGTTCATACTAAGTATGAGCAATGATCAGTCTCCTCACTCAGCCAGTCCCCCCCCCCCCCCCCAGTTAGAAGCACTCCCTACGACACAGTTAACCCCTTGATCGCCCCCTACTGTTAACCCCTTCCCTGCCAGTGTCATTTATACAGTAATCAGTGCATTTTTATAGCACTGATTGCTTTATAAATGTCAAAAAAAAAGAAAAGGGCGTTAAGTGTCCAATCTGTCCCCCACAATGTCACAGTCCCGATTTAAAAAAACTAATATTGCAGATCACCGCCATTACTAGTAAAAAAATAAATAAAAATGCCATAAATATAGCCCCTATAACTTTTGCAAACCAATCAATATAACCTTATTGCGATTTTATTTATTTTTTTACCAAAAAAAAAAAAAGAGTGCATATTGGTCTAAAATGTGGAAGAAATTTGTTTTCAAAAAAATTTGGGGGGATATTATAGCAAAAAGTAAAAAAAATATTTTTTTTCCTTTCAAAATTGTCGCTCTTTTTTGTTTATAGCGCGAAAAAAAACCACCACTACAATCTTCTTTACTACACATATAGGGGTCGATTCCCAATTATGACCTAGCATGTTCAACTGCCTTATGTTAAATGTTTTTAGGCCCCTCTCACACTTGTGCGACCTGAAAGTTGCATGATTTTGATGTGACTTGAAGTCTATGGACCTCAAGTCACATCAAAGTCAGACCAAAGTAGTGCAGGGACTACTTTGAAGTCACACAGATATGAACGGTACTCATTGGAAATCATGGGGTATGACTTGTCGCAGGTCAAGTGTAAATGGGCCTTAGTCTGTTTAGATGAATTGTGATTGAAGATTTGTATTTATTTTTTACATAAAAATATAAGTACCGCATTTATCGGCCTAACACAGACCTTCAATTTAACCACTTAAAGCCCGGGATTCTTTTTTAGACTCGGTGTTTACAAGTTAAAAACAATTTTTTTTTGCTAGAAAATTACTTGGAACCCCCAAACATTATACATTTTTTTTTCCAACACCCTAAAGAAGTAAATGGCGGTCATTGCAATACTTTTTGTCACACCGTATTTGCGCAGCAGTCTTACAAGCGCACTTTTTTTTGGAAAAAATTCACTTTTGTGAATAAAAAAAAATATAAGACAACAGTAAAGTTAATGCAATTTTGTTTTAGATTGTGAAAGATAACCCAACACGTCACGCTTCAAAATTGTGCCTACTCGTAAAATGGTGTCAAACTTTTAGGCCGGGTTCACACCGCTGCGATGCGGGAACGCCGCGAATCCGCGGCGTTTTCCCGCATCGCATTACTCCCGCCGGCAGTTCACACTGCCCTATGCGGACGGCTGGGAGTGTCAATGTTATGTTAATGACACCCCCAGATCCGTCCGCATATCGCAGTGCGATCTGCCGACTCGCACAGGAATCGGATCGCATGGTGTGAACCCCCATGCGATCCGATTCTGTTGCGGACCAAAAAAAGGGTCCCGTGCGAGTTTGCTGCGGGAGCGCTGCGAATTCAGCCATACTATCTGTATGGCTGAACTCGCATCGCTACGGAGATCGGATGTGATTTGCGGTGCGAATCACATCTGGATCTCCCCCCGCAGCAGTGTGAACCCAGCCTTACTCTTAAAAATTCTCTGTAGGCGAAATTTAAAAAAATTCTACAGGTTGTTTGTTTTGAGTTACAGAGGAGGTCTAGGGCTAGAATTATTGCTCTCGCTCTAACGATTGCAGCTATACCTCACATGTGTGGTTTGACCACTGTTTTCATCTGCGGGTGCTACTCGCGTATGCGTTCGCTTCTGCGTGTGAGCTCATAGGCGCTTTAAAAAATATATATATATATATATATATATATATATATATATATATATATATATATATATATATATATATTTTTATTTTTTTTTATTTTACTTGATTTTATTTTTTCACAGATTTAAAAAAAAAATAAAAAATTTGGTCACTTTTATTCCTATTACAAGGGATGTAGTACACTATCAGCGTATAACATGCACCCGTGATTTGCCCCCTATTTTCATGAGGAAAAAGTGTGCGTTATACGTCGATAAATACGGTAATTTAAATTTCCCAGTAAGGTGCTGTAAAACATATTTGTACAAAAAGAACAAGTATAAGTTTTACGCAGAGAGAAAAGGTCTCCCGTCCTTCCAGAGGGAGCGGTGCTGCAAGTCTCAGAATTAAATGGGGCAGAATTACAATTCCTATGGCAGGTAAGACAGATCCCTTATATCTTTTGTGTATTTAGCCATTTGCCCAGAGTTCAGCTTTCATTTTCAGTTTTAGGTGCAACGTGACTTGAACTAAAAGGTCTACATCAAGGACATGCAATTAGAGGACCTCCAGCTGTTGTAAAACTACAAGTCCCATCATGCCTCTGCGTGTCATGCTTGTGGCTGTCAGACTCTTGCAATGCCTCATGGGACTTGTAGTTCTGCAACAGCTGGAGGTCTGCTAATTGCATATCCATGATCTGGGTTAGTCAAACATCCAGAAAGCAATAGCTTGCCTAAAACGATCTCTAAAGCCGTGCTTCAACCACTTGCAGACCACCCTATAGCACTTTACTGCTACAGGGCGGCAATGTGTATTATACGCAAGTGATCCTGCACTCCTGCCCACAAGGGGCACGTGTGTGCAGCTGGTGGGCCACTTCTGCTGTAATAATTCCCAGCAGAAGCTGATCTGGGACTCAATGTCCTCCGACACCCACTGATCATTAGTAAAACACAGAGAACAGAGATATGTAAACAAGGCTCATCTCAGTTCTGGCGTGGGTGGGGGACTAGAGGATCATGTGTCTGTGCAAAGGACTAGAATAGATCTCTTCCCTTAGTGAAAGCAGCACACTCGATACACAAACTGCCTAGGCACAGTTAACCCTTTGATTGCCCTAGATGTTAACCCCTTCCCAGCCAATGTGGTCAGTACAGCGACAGTGCATATTTTTAGCACTGATCACTGTATTAGCGTCACTGGTTCTCACAGTGTCCAATAGTCCCACCGCAATATCGCAGTCCCACTATAAAAGTCACAGATATTATGAATAGTAAAAATAAATAACCCCATAAAGTTTGTAGATGCCATATTGTTCACGCAAACCAATTATTTTACGCTAAATGGGATTTTTTTTTTTTACCAAAAATATGTAGCAGAATACATATTGGGCTACATTTATTAAGAAATTACAAAAAAAGTATTTTTTTTCTTTGCAAAAAGTAAAAAAAAAGAATAAAAAAAATTCTCTGGTCTGTCTTTTTTTGATTATAGCGCAAAAAATTTTAAAACCGCAGTGGTGATCAAATACCATCAAAAGAAAGCTGTATTTGTGGGGAAAAAAAATTACAAGTTTTTATTTGTATACAGTGTCGCACAACCACGCAATTATTAGTTAAAGTAATGCAGTGCTGTATCACAAAAACTGGCCTGGTCAGGAATGGGGGGTAAATCATGGTGGTTAACACATAACTGCAACTACACAAACTATACAGTAAAGGATATTCCTCGTCATCTGTCACATTGGCATACTGGGCCAGCAAGGCGGCTTTTCTTTGCTGCTCCACTTCTGACACCTCTTTGGGCTTGACCACAATCTGTGCCTGCTTCTCTATCATGCTGGCAAGAGCTTCCACCTCATCTAGACAAAAAGATAAATTCTACATTGTTAAAGCTGAAAACCAAGTAGATATAAGACATAAATTAAAGCATCTTTGCGTTTATGAATTTATCATTAACCACTTCAGCCCCAGAAGATTTGGCTGCTCAATGACCAGGCCATTTTTTTGCGATACGGCACTGCGTCGCTTTAACTGACAATTGCGCGGCCATGCGACGCTGCACCCAAACAAAATTTAATATTTTTTTCCCACAAATAGAGCTTTCTTCTGGTGGTATTTGATTGTCTCTGTGGCTTTAATTTTTTGCGCTATAAACAAAAGAATTTCATAGGATATATAATAAATATCCCAAATTTTTTAATCAAACTATTTTTTTCCTCAGGTTAGGCCGATATGTATTCTTCTACATATTTTTGGTAAAAAAAAAAAAAAAAAAAAAATCGCAATAAGTGTATATTGATTGGTTTGCACACAAGTTATAGCGTCTACAAAATAGAGGATAGATTTATGGCTTTTTTTTTAGTAATGGCGGCGATCTGCTATTTTTAATCGGGACTGCTATATTGCGGCGGACAAATTGAACACGTGACACATTTTTGGGACCACTGACAATTATACAGCAATCAGTGCTATAAAAATGCACTGATTACTGTAAAAATGTAATTGACAGGGAAGGGGTTAACACTAAGGGCAATCAAGGGGTTGTGTTCCCTAAGTGTGTTCTAACTGTAGGGGGGATGGGACTGTCTAGGAGAGAGAGCGATTGGTGTTCATACTTAGTATGAACACATGATCTGTCTCTATTCCCCCTGAAAGAACTGGAATCTGACACACAGATCCCGGTTCTCGCTCTGTCACGAGCAATCGATGCGTAGCCGGACATTCGCATTAGCTCCGGGCCCATGCTGCAGTGACCAAAAGGTGAAACGACGGTAAAACTGCGGCAGCTGGTCGGTAAGTGGTTAAAGTGATCACATTTTTTTTTATTTTTTTTACATGTTATACTTACCTGCTCTGTGTAGTGGATTTGCACTGAGCGGCCCAGATCCTCCTCTTCTCGGGTCCCTCTTCTGTGCCCCTGGCCACTCCCTCCTGTTCAGTACCCCCACAGCAATCAGCTTGCTCTGGGGGCACCCGAGTTGAGTCACAGCTGTGTCCATTCAGACACGGAGCCTCGACAAAGCCTCGCCCCCTCTCCCCCCCATTGGCTAGCCGACTGATTGACAGCAGCAGCCAATGGCGCCACTGCTGTGTCTCAGCCAATCAGGAGAGAGAATCTCGGGCAGCTGAGAAACTCTTGCACAACGCTGGACACAGAGGGACCTCAGGTAAGTATGAGGGGGGCTGCTGCACACAGAAGACTTTTGATCTTAATATATAGGATGCATTAAGATAAAAAAAACCTTCTGCCTTTACAACTCCTTTAAAGCAAAACTCCAGACACAAAAACATTTAAATATATTCCTCAATGGCCAAAAAACCTAAAATTGTCACGGTCAGCCTCTCTATTAGAGGCTGTCATACTATGTAAATCCTTTCTAAAAACTAGCATTTTAAATAGCTATTTAGAGCTGTCTTCAGGTCAGTCACGTGACTTGAGGCCACTTTACAGCTCTGACACAGGGCTTCTGCAGGAGGAGCCGAGCGGCCACATGATCTCCCCGGCTGATGTCAGAGGGAGATCATGGTTCCTCCTACAGTAGCCGTGTATCGGAGCTGTAAATCAGCCGCGAGCCACATGATCGGCCTGAAGGCAGCTCTAAATAGCCATTTAGAATGCTTGTTTTTAGAAAGGATTTACATAGTGTGGTATGCCAGACTCTAATAGAGCGGCTGGCGGTTTTTAACCCTTTCACGACTAAGCCCATTTTTGACATTTGGTGTTTACACGTTAAAATATGTATTTTTTTGCTAGAAAATTACTTGGAACCCCCAAACATTATATATATTTTTTTAGCAGAGACCCTAGAGAATAAAATGGCGATTGTTGCAATATTTTATGTCGCACGCTATTTGTGCAGTGGTGTTTTAAACGCAACTTTTTGGGAAAAGGGACACTTTCATGAATTGTTTTGTATAAATGTGAAAGATGATGTTGTGCCGAGTAAATAAATACCAAACATGTCATGCTTTATAATTGCACGCACTCGTGGAATGACGACAAACTACGGTACCTAATTTTTTTTTTTCTGGTTAACAGGTTAGTTACAGATCCCTCCCACTCCTCCGGTATAACAGCCGATCGGCTTTTAGCCACATCGGTTGTTACATCTGGAAAGCTAGCTCTAAAAAAACAGTACTGGGATGATGCCTGCAGCTGCGGGCATCATCCCGGTATAACTCCCGAAAGCCGAGTACGCACATCTGCTCCCCAGCCAGACATGGCTGTGTGGCAGAGCTGTGCAAACTTCTGGATGGAAGAAAATTAATCCTTTGAAAAATAAATCGGCTCCTTTATATATTTTATCTTTGTATTTAGAGGTTTGCCTTTAAGCTCAACTTAAGGCCCCTTTTACACGATCGACCGGCCCAGATCCGCCTGCCATCCAATAAGGTCGGTTTAAAACAGACGGATGGCAATACATTCACCAAAATGTCCAGCGGATCGGATAAAAACGGACAGTCTGATCTCCATAGAAGAGAGCGGGGCGCTGACAGGTCCATCCCTACAAAGTGAGCGGAGGCGGACCTGTCATCCACCTGCTCAATGGGAATCAAAAGCGCGATCCCCGCTGAGCTAGCAGAGTCCGTCCAACAGATCCACCCCGCGTGAAAGGGGCCTTAGCCAGGACACAACTAGCCAAACAAATGTGTAATTGTGCAAAGTGTTACAAAAAGATTCTATATACAAACCTAGGAAAAAAAAAAAAAAAGACATCCAGCAAGAGTTTTACCTTCCTGCTTTGCCTGGGCCAGCTCCAATTTCTGTGCTTCAGTCCACTTAGTAATAATTTCTAGGCACACATCTTCTATGGAATCTTCCTCCTACCAAAACAAACCAAGAAACATTTTAGATGGGACATTCATTTATTCAATATCACTGTGTCTTTTATCTTATATTACCCTTTTTTTTATTTCCATTCTATTGATTTTATAGGCCTGGAGCCCACGAACCATTTTGTTTACGGCTGACACACTTGTGGACATTGCTGGACAGAGAGGGGCCGCAGGTAAGTGTTAGACCCCTTTCACACTGAAGTGCTTTTCAGGCGCTACAACGCTAAAAATAGCGCCTGCAAAGCGCCCTGAAAGAGCCACTCCTCACACTGGAGCGGTGCGCTGGCAGGATGGTAAAAAAAAGTCCCTTTAGCTGCATCTTTGGAGCACTGAAGGAGCGGTGTGTATACCGCTCTTGCCCATTGAAATAAATGGGGCTATACCGCCGGCAAAGCGCCGCATCAGCACTTTGCAGTGGTTTTAACCCTTCTCAGACGCTAGCAGGGGGTAAAACCACCCCGCTAGGGGCTGAATACTGCCACTAAAATGACAGTAAAGCATCGCTGAAAATAGCGGTTTTACCGCCGGCGCCACCCCAGTGTGAAGGGGGCACACAGAAGGCTTTTTATCTTTCTGCCTTTACAACCACTTTAACCATTACAAATAATATAAAAACTGGCCTATAATGTAACAAGATGATGGGTTACTAGCGTCTTAGCTTATACCTAAAATACCTAATGAAAACGTGCAGCTTATCTGTGCCCCTAAATTCAGTCTCATCTGTGCCCAACAGTGTCCATAAGTTCAGCCAGAATCGTTAGACACCAGCGGGATGACAGAGCAGAGATCTCCGGCTGAGACAGATCTTGTATGTTAAACACCAATTTCTGTAATGTCCCGCTTCCTGGACCAGTCCTCCTACATGTAAAAATAATGATTTTTTTTTTTTGATAAAAAAATTACATAGAACCCCCAAACATATGTTTTTTAGCAAAGACCTTAGAAAATACAATGGTGGGTTTTGCTCTTTTTATCTCACACGGCATTTGCGCAGCAATTTTCCGAACGTGTTTTTTTGGGGAAAGAAACTGTTTTGTGCTTTAAAAAAAAAAAAAAGCAAAACAGTAAAGTTAGCCCAACGTTTTTGCATATTGTGAAAGATGAAGTTACACTGAGTAAATAGGTACCCAACCTGTCACGCTTCAAAATTGCACACGCTCGTGGAATGGCGCCAAAGTTCGGTACTTAAAAATCCCCATAGGTGACGCTTGAAATTTTTTTACTGGTTACATGTTTTGAGTTACAGAGGAGGTCTAGGAACAAAATTTTTGCTCTCACTCCAACATTCGCGTTGATACCTCACATTTATGGTTTGAACACCGGTTTCATATGTATGCATTCGCTTCTGCATGCAAGCACATGGAGAATGCAGAGCCTGGCCATGACGTCATAACATCACACCTGGCCTCTGACGATCATAGAGACTCCGGCGGACCAGGTGGTTGATCTCTATGATCAACATCTGGGGCCGGCGGATCCTCTGTCCGACTCACCGATCGTAGCAGTGAGTCAGTAGAAGCACCGGAGGGCGGCGGAAGTGCCCTCTCACCTCCCGTAAGAACGATCAAGCAGCGGAACAGCCACTATGATTGTTCTTATGGTGTAGGGAGCAGCCGGCTGAAACCAACAATATCTGAATGTCATCTGTAGCTACAGGCATCATTTAGATATATCCGCTCAAGTCCATGAGGGCGGGCGTGAAGCGGTTAAAGCAGTAGTAAACCACAGGTGCTTAAAAAATAAATAAAAAATTCCCACAAGGCAATGTCATAATGTGCTAGTAAGCATCACATACTAGCACATACGATAGACTTATCTTAGAATGAAGCCCTCCAGTGCTGCAATGTCACCGCTGAGACATCTGACATCTTCCACCGTCTTCTTTCCGGGTTTGTGGCCTCAGGCTACATGAGTGGCAGGGGGGAGATGTCACTCTTGCGCATGTGAGCGCCTGTCAATAGCATGGGCTCTGAAGGTCCGGTACTGTAAGACCTTGAGAGCGCATTGGCGCTGGTGATGTCATCGGCTGCATGCACTCTGAACATGTGCTAAACGGTGCAAGTTTAGGAGATAGTCACAGTACCTACAGGTAAGCCTTATTATAGGTAGGTACAAGTGGTGTAACAGTTTACTACCACCTTAAGCTTTAAAAAAAAAAAAAAAAAAAAAAAAGACTCAGTTAGACTTACCGGTGACGGTATTTCTAAGAGCCTTTCAGGACAACCCCGGAGAGAGTGTAGCTCCACCTTGTAATCAGGAAACACATGCCCACTTTAAAAACACCTCCTCTTCCTCCATGGCTTCAGTTATTGTGGCCTTCCGACGCTGGAAAACAAAGCACAGAAAGCACAACACCATGGTAGAACTTAATACATTTACTAAGCATAACCTAGGGAGGGAAGTAACGGTTGTCCTGAAAGGCTCTTAGAAATACCGTCACCGGTAAGTCTAACTGAGTCTTTCTCAAATCGCCTTTCAGGACAACCCCGGAGAGGATAACCGAGAAACTTACCCTAGGGCGGGACTACTGCCTGCAGTACCTTCCTGCCGAAGGCCTGATCTGCTGCAGACAGTAGATCTAACCGGTAGTGCCGGAGAAATGTCGAATAACTGGACCAAGTGGCAGCCTTGCAGATTTGTTCAGGCGTTGCACCGGCCCTTTCAGCCCAGGAAACTGCCGTGGATCTAGTAGAGTGGGCAGCAATACCTGAGGGAGGTATTTCTCCTTTTGCTTTATAGGCTTCTGTTATAGCCAACTTAAGCCACCTACCCAGCGTACTTTTAAAAGCTTTCTCCCCCTTGCGTGATCCAGAAAATATCACGAAGAGGGCGTTTGATTTTCTAAAATCTTTAGTAACTTTCAGAAACTGTAATAGACACCTTCTCACATCCAATGTGTGAAAAACTTCCTCTCCTGCATTTGCTGGGGTTGCAGAGAATGTAGGCAACACTATTTCCTGTGATCGATGGAAAGTTGAGGATACTTTCGGTAGGAATGCTGGATCCGTCCTCAGTACCACCCTGTCCTGATAAATTCTAAGGAAGGGTTCTGTAATAGCTAGAGCTTGGAGCTCGCTGACTCTCCTGGCCGAGGTGATGGCCACCAAAAAGATTGTTTTTAA
Organism: Lithobates pipiens; assembly: GCF_037356315.1. Lineage (NCBI taxonomy): Eukaryota > Metazoa > Chordata > Amphibia > Anura > Ranidae > Lithobates > Lithobates pipiens. The sequence goes on along the minus strand of NW_027507789.1, from coordinate 183,737,586 downwards.
AACCACCTTCTGTAAAGAAGCTTCCTGTAAGGGTTCAAACGGTGCTCCCGAGAGACCCTGTAAAACTGTAGACAAATCCCAACTGGGAAAGTCTTTAAGGGCTACTGGTCTATTTCGAGCAAGAGCCCTAAAAAATCTAGAAATTAAAGTTTCTTTAGATAAAGTCTTTTCAAAGAAAACTGATAAGGCAGCCACCTGAGTCTTCAGGGTACTGGCTGCAAGACCCTTCTCCATTCCTTCATGGAGAAACTCCAAGACGGACACCGTGCTCTTGACCTTGAGTTCTCTAGAACTGCACCAGGAGTTGAACTTTTTCCAGACCTTCATGTAAATTGCCTGTGTAACTGCCTTCCTACTAGACAGCAGGGTCTTTACTACTTTATCTGAGAGACCTTTGGCTTTTAATAGGTCTTCCTCAGAAACCAGGCGGTTAGCTGTAGGAGTTCCACCTCTGGATGACTTACTGTCCCCTGGGATAACAGATCTTTTCTGAGTGGTAACCTCCATGGGGGCTTCGAGGCTAGGTTTCGAAGACCCGCGAACCAGGGCCTTTTTGGCCAAAAAGGAGTGACTAGTATTAAGTCTGTCCTTTCTTCCCTGAATTTCCTCAGTACTAGTGGAATTAGAGGAAAGGGGGGAAAGGCATAGCACAGCTGGTAATGCCAGGGGTGAGCGAATGCATCCAACCCTATTGCTGCATCTCCTCGGTGAAGAGAAAAAAATCTGTCCACCTTTGAGTTCTGCTGGCTGGCAAAAAGGTCTACCTGTGGAACCCCCCAGGCCTCGGAGATCATCAGGAACACTTCCTGATTCAGACTCCATTCTGCCTCTAGCAATTTGCGCCTGCTTAGGAGGTCCGCAAACAAATTCTGAGAGCCCTTCAGATGCACTGCCGATAGTGAGGCTGTGTTCTGTTCTGCCCAGGCTAACAACAGATTGGCCAGCTCCATCAAGCTCCTGCTTCTGGTTCCCCCTTGCTTCATAATGTAGGTAACCGCTGTTGTGTTGTCTGACAACACCTGGACATGGTGGCCTCTCAAACTCTGCTGAAATGCCACTAAACCCAGAAAGATCGCCTTCAACTCTCTCCAGTTGGATGATCTTTGAGCTTCCTGTTTGGACCAGACCCCCTGAGATGTCTGACCATCCAGATGGGCTCCCCAGCCCCAGGCACTTGCGTCTGTAGTAAGGCGCTTGTCCACAGGAAAGGTCCACACCAGGCCCCTTGAGAGGTTTGCCTGGTCTCTCCACCACCAAAGAGCTCTTTTCGTCTTTGACGAAATTTTTAGCTGTCTTTCCAAAGGATCCTGATGGGACCAGCCTGACAGAACCTCCCTCTGAAGGGGTCTGGAATGGAACCTGGCCCACTGAACAGCCGGGATTGCTGCCGTAAGCAGGCCCAGAACTGCCATAGCCATCCTGACTGAGACTGTCTGGTTGCTCTGTATCCGCTGTACAGCTAGCTGTAACTTTTCCAGTTTTTCCAACGGCAGGAAAACTTTCTGGAGAATCGAATTTAATGTATACCCCAGAAATTTCATTTCCTGTGAGGGGTTCAGGATTGACTTCTCTAGGTTTAGAAGCCATCCCAGGCCCTCGAGGTGAGACTGGGCCCTCTGGAGATTGACTAGGACCTGCTCCCTGGAGTCTGCAAAAAACAAAAGGTCGTCCAAATAAGGAACGACTGGAATCCCCTTCAATTTCAGGGGCTCCAAGGCCTCTGCCATAATCTTCGTAAAGACCCTGGGAGAGGACGAGAGTCCGAACGGCAGAGCCCTGAATTGGAGGTGCCATACCGAACTCCCCACCTTCAATGCCAGGCGCAGGAACTGCTGCGATGCCTGATGAATTGGTATATGAAGGTAGGCATCCCTTAGGTCCAGGGATGCCATGAAGCATTCTGGGGTCAACAGCTTTGTGATGGAGAAAATTGTATCCATCCTGAAATGTTTGTACCGAATGAACCTGTTCAGGAATTTCAGATTCAGGATTAGACGGTACTTCCCTGAGGGTTTTTTCACCAGAAAAATATGTGAATAAAAACCCCCGCCCTGCTGGTTTACTGGGACTTGGATCAGAACCTCTTGCTGTATCAGCTCCTGTAACAACAGCTTCATTGCAGAGGCCTTCTCCTGATCCCTTGGCAATGTTGTCACATAAAACCTGCTCGGGGGTGGTTCTGAAAACTCCAACCTGTACCCCTGATCGACAACGCTCTTCACGAACAGATTTGGAGACAGCCTGTCCCATTGTTCGCGAAAAGCTGACAGTCTCCCCCCCACTGGGGAGATATTGTCACTTGTTCTTAGAGGACTGCTCTGGGGGAGATCTAAAGAGGACTCCACCCCTGCCTTTGCCCTTCTGTGAACCCCATCTGCTCTTGTGCTCCTGGTCTTTTTTATGGGACTGCTGAAAAGCACGAAAATTCTTTTTGGCAATCTGCTTTTTCTTAACTGGAAAAGCCTTCTTTTTATCGGCTGTTCTATCCAGCACAGACTCTAAATCGGGACCAAAGAGCAAGTCACCCGAGAAGGGAAGACCACACAGCTTGACCTTAGAAGCAGTGTCCCCAGACCATGTTTTCAGCCAAACTGCTCTCCTGGCTGAATTTACAAGAGCCGAAGACCTAGCGGCCAGTTTAACCGATTCTGCTGATGCATCCGCCATGTATTTGACTGCATTCAGGATCAGTGGAAAGGACTCTAAGAGATCCTTGCGGGGTGTCCCCGCCTCAATATGGCTCTTCAGCTTCTCTACCCAACATTCCAGATTCCTGGCCACCACCGTAGCTGCCATTGCTGGTTTTAGACTGACTGACGCAGCATCCCAAGCTTTTTTAAGGATGGAGTCAGCTTTTTTGTCCATTGGGTCTTTAAGGATCCCCATATCCTCAAAGGCTAGATCCGTTCGTCTGGATACCTGCGAGAAAGCTGCATCGACTCTGGGTTTCTTGTTCCAAACCTCTGAGTCCTTATCTTCGAAGGGAAACCTTCTCTTGAGAGCTTTAGAGAAGAAAGGGGCTTTTTCTGGGTCCTTCCATTCCTTTCTCACTGAGTCTGAGAGGACCCTGTGGACTGGAAAAACTCGCCGTTTTGTTTCGTCCAACCCCTGGTACATTTTGTCATGAACTGACAGTTGTACTTTTTCTTCTTGAATTTCTAGAGTAGTGTAGATTGCTTTTAGAATATCATCTACTTCCTCTAGTGATAGCTTGAATTTGGAGCCCCTGCTATCTTCTTCCTCTTCCTCCTCCTCAGAATCCCTGAAGGAGATGAGAGTACTACCCCCTTCGTCTCCAGACTCTTCAGTTTCCACCTGTCTGGATGACGACGCCCTGGGGCTGGGCGGTAAGTTCTGAGGCTCGGTCTGTGCGGGAGGGTTTTGTATCAGGATGGACCTGACTGAACTCAAGGAGTTTGTCAGCTCTTTAACCGAAGAAAACAAATCCTTATATTGTTGAGATGTTTCCTCTTCCACCAATTCTCTGATACAATTTCTGCACATTGCCTTCTGCCATGAATCTCTGAGGGGGGTTTTGCAAGAAGGACATTTTCTCTGACCTGGTCTAGCTTTTCCTAGTGATTTTTCCTGAAACGACATACAGGTTTAACTCACTAAAAGCTCTCAACAACCAGTTGCTTAACACCAAGCCAGTGCAGAGACCCACCACCAAACAGACCACTAGTGAGACCCCAGAACTAGGCTGCAAAAGGTCAGAGCGAAGTCCACCTCTGACCTGCAGCGACAGGCCCCCAAGAGGGGGGAACAGACAAAGACATAGCCCACAGTAAAGCAGAGGGTGCCAGTGCACCTTACGTACCTGGGCTGGACCGGTGCTGGGGGCGCCTGTCTCCGCCATAGCTGGCTTGCACTCTTCCATCGTTTGAGTGAGGCAGCTATTTTACAAACAGCTCTCATTTTAAATTTTCCCGGCCGCCGCGTCATCAAGGCCGGCCGGAAGCACACGGTCACCTGACCCGCCCCATGACCCCTGCGTTCCAGGCGCTTGAACCACGGCGCCACGCCCCCTCAGAGCGCCCGCGCGTCACCGTGAACGACGCCGTCGCCGCCCGGGACCCGGCGCCGAAAACGGAGCCATGCCGCTGACCTGCAGCGGCCTCCGCCAGCAACAGAGCCCTCCCTGCGCTACCAAGCGGACACCGGGCACCCGACGCCGGCACTCCAAGGGTCCTTACTCCCGTGAGATGGCGGGACCAGGAGCTCCAGGAGTCCTCTCCCCGTGGAGATGCTGCTGGGGGGTCAAAGAGAAACAACCTGCAACGAAAGGTAAGCCTTACTCTCCTACAGAGAGTGTAGCTCTCCCTGGTTCAGGCACATGCTTCCTCCAAGGAGGAAACACAATAACTGAAGCCATGGAGGAAGAGGAGGTGTTTTTAAAGTGGGCATGTGTTTCCTGATTACAAGGTGGAGCTACACTCTCTCCGGGGTTGTCCTGAAAGGCGATTTGAGAAAAAAGCACAAAAATCCCTGGATCATGCAGCTCTGTATGGTGTGCGTGCGTGCGTGCTCTATTGTGGTCATAGCTGGACAAAACACATATCCATTTTTTATTATTATATAATCTGCGTGATATGGAAATGATATTCAGAAAACATACGATGGCTAAAATGCATACAAGATAAGACTCTCATAGACAAATGAGAAGTCATCATATTTAAACAGAGTTTCACTATATGATCTATACATATTACACATTAATGTACTACTTATAATAGGAAAGCGCTTGTCTGGACATGTCCTGGGAGAAGAGACTTGTTTACACCAGAAGGTGGACTTATCATTCCCTCTGGAATATTGCCCAAACTACATATATTGGGTACTTTCCATTTGGGTCATTGAGGTCTTATCTAACTTGGCACATCTGCCCAGGCCATCAAGGAACAAAGGGTGGGCCATGGATAATCTGCCCCAAAGAAGCTAATGTTTTTCAGCTTAACCTCTTGCTTACTTGGCACTTAAAACCCCTTCCTGCGCAGACAAATTTTCAGCTTTCAGCTCTGACACTTTGAATGACAATTATTTTTTTTCACACAAATGGAGCTTTCTTGTGGTGGTATTTAACCACCACTTGGATTTTTATTTTTTGCTAAACAAACAAAAAAGACAAGTTTTTGAAAAAAAAAAAAAATCATGTTTCATAGTTTGTTGGGTGGCGCTGGTGACAGCTCCATGATCGGGACCGATGTCCCTCTTGCAGCCGACGGTGATCGGCTTTTTTTCCCTCCTCACGCTACGCTATCAGCATGAGGAGGAAAAATAGCCGATTATCGGCTCTGTTTACATCACATGATCAGCTGTCATTGGCTCACAGCTGATCAATTTGTTATAAAGATCGAAGTACATCAGATAACCTTATTAATTCCCCCCCCCCCCCCCATACTATCCAATTACATGTCAGGGCTAATTATCCATGGCCCACCCTTTGTTCCTTGACGGCCTGGGCAGATGTGCCAAGTTAGATAAGAACTCAATGACCCAAATGGAAAGTACCCAATATATATAGTGTTGGGCAATATTCCAGAGGGAATGATAAGTCCACCTTCTGGTGGAAACAAGTCTCTTCTCCCAGGACATGTCCAGACAAGCGCTTTCCCAATATAAGTAGTACATTAATGTGTAATATGTATAGATCATATAGTGAAACTCTGTTTAAATATAATGACTTCTCTTTGAGAGTCTTATCTTGTATGCACTATAGCCATCGTATGTTTTATGAAATCGGGATCGACCCCTTACTCTGAACAGCCGAGTCTCAGACTCGCCGATCACAGAGCGCGCTACACGCAACCTGCAGGGGGCGCACAGGCCACTCAAGCCTCCCGGCAAATTAAGTCTGTGCTGTAGCCATCTTTTGGCTATAGCACAGATGGCAAGTGGTTAACCACTTGCTTACTGGGCACTTAAACCCCCTCTTGTCCAGACCAATTTTCAGCACTGATGCACTTTGAATGACAATTGCGCGGTCATGCTACACTGTGCCCAAATGACATTTTTATCATTTTTTCCCCCACAAATAGAGCTTTATTTTGGTGGCATTTTTTTATGTTTTGTTATAAAATTTTGCAAACAGGTGATTTTTCTCCTTCATTGATGTACGCTGATGAGGCGGCACTGATGGGTGGCAGTGATGGGCACCGATAGGCAGCACTGCTAGGTGTCACTGATTGGCACCACTGGTGGGCATTGATAGATGGCACTGGTGGGCACACATGACTGCCTCTTCGAAACCAATGTCCCTTGCAGATAAGCCGGCGATTACTGAGCTTTTGCTTACATCATGTGATCAGCTGTCATTGGCTGACAGCTGATCACATGGTAAGGGGCCGACCCCTTACCCGGATCTGTGATCACCCGAGTCTCCGTGACCACAGCGCAGGGAGCATGCAAAATTCAGGTCTGCGCTGTGGCTGTCATTCGGCTATAGCGCAGACGGCAAATGGTTAAAGGGGTTGTAAACCCTCGTGTTTTTCACCTTAATGCATAGGATGCACCTGGCAATGACCAGCCACCCCCCCCCCCTTTTATTTACCTGAGCCCTGGAACATCATCCGTCAGGGATGCACTGTCCCTCTGCCAGTGGTTCTCATCTCTTGATTGGATAGATAGCAGTGCAGCCATTGGCTCCCGCTGCTGTCAAATCCAACAACGCAGGGCCGAGTCATACATTTGGCTGCTATGGATGCCGAATGCTGGACCCGGGAATGTGCCCGCAAGGTAACCCCCTGGGAGAGCGCTTCTCCTAGGGGGTTATCTGATGTGCCACCGAGGGACCCCAGGAGACGGTGTTTGGGGCCACTCTGTGCAAAACGAGCAGCACAGCAGAGGCAGGTATGATAAATATATATATATATATATTTATTTTTTTAAATAATCAAAGATTTACAACCACTTTAAGGTGTTTTTCTTCAGGTGACAAAACACTCACATGTGAACGGGTGCCATTGAAATGAATTGGATTTTGCTTGTTGGGCATTTTTTTGTTTTAGGCTTTTTTTACGAGCTGAAAATGCTCAGGTATGTGAATGCAGCCTAAATATCCACTTTCTTGTTTCTTGAGGCACTTGGTGACATAGTCCTGGCCTCACATTGGGAATGGCTACATCACCAGTGTTTTCCAAGAGTAATGTTTTTATGGCCCCTGGGAAGGCTACGTCACCAGTGTCTTCCAGAAACATCTCAGGAGTAAAGGTCCCCCCCCCCCCATACATGGCTCCTGGGAAGGCTACATCACCAGTGTCTTCCAATAAAATCTCAGGAATAGAGGGGTTTTTCCCCAGATACAACAGAGCACCAAAACTCGTACCATCTGTTTCCCCATATACATTTAATTAGCACTGGCAGATTATTTGGAAGGGGGGGGGCTGGCTGCATATATTTAATTAGCACTGACAGTTTATTAAGGGTGGTGGGGGTCTGCTTTAATGTGCCGGTGTTCTGGCAGATAGTGTCCTGCCATCATATAGTGTCAGCCCCGTACTGAAGAAGCTTCGGAAAAAACTCCGAAGCTGAACGGCGCCTGCGCCGTGAGTGGAGGTGGTAGCCCCACCATCCAAGCGGACATAGGGTTCTGAAAATTAGAGAGCCTCTCGCGGGAGAGCTTCGCTCGCCTCGCTGCGCTCGGCTCTTTTTTATTCCTACTCTATGTCCACTTGGATGGTGGGGATAGAACCTGGACTCACGGCGCAGGCGCCGTTCATCCTCGGCTATTTTCGGAATCTGTGTTGCTGTGTACTGCGCATGTGCAGTAGACAGCGGACACTATCTGATGGGGGACCTTATATGATGGGACACCGGAACTGATGAACAAATATCATGCATACACCAACACCTCCCCCCCCCCGGGAATCCATGACGCAAGGTCAGTGTTGGGATCCCCCCAGGCTCTGGAGTCAGTGTTGGGGTGTTTCGTCACATATGGCGACCCATCATGTTTGGCTACCCGCTGGACTGCGCACGCGTGATGCCGCCATACGCGTTCCGCCCAAGTCCAGATTCAAGCCACCACCATCCAAGTGGACATAGAGTTAGATTATATTTATGCTGAACGAAGTGAGGCCATGCCCGAAGCATGGCGAGTGAAGCGAACCTGCAAGGGGCCCTGTGTTGGAACGCACATGGCGGTGTCGCGCATGTGCACTACAGCGGGTAGCTGAATGTGACGTGACACCCGCTTCTGCAGTCAGTGTTGGGGGGCCCCCCCGGGGCTCTGCAGCCGTTGTTGGAGGGGTCCCCCCGGGGCTCTGCAGCCGGTGTTGGGGGGCCCCCCTGCAGTCGGTGGGGGGCCCCCGGGCTCTGCAGTCGGTGTTGGGGGGGCCCCCCGGGGCTCTGCAGACGGTGTTGGGGGGCCCCCCGGGGCTCTGCAGACGGTGTTGAGGGGCCCCCCCGGGGCTCTGCAGACGGTGTTGAGGGGCCCCCCCGGGGCTCTGCAGTTAGTGTTGGGAACCTGCAGGCGGTGTTGGGGACCCCCGGGGCTCTGCAGCCGGTGTTGGGGGAGGCCCCCCCGGGGCTCTGCAGCCGGTGTTGGGGGAGGCCCCCCCCGGGGCTCTGCAGCCGGTGTTGGGGGAGGCCCCCCCCGGGGCTCTGCAGCCGGTGTTGGGGGAGGCCCCCCCCGGGGCTCTGCAGCCGGTGTTGGGGGAGGCCCCCCCCGGGGCTCTGCAGCCGGTGTTGGGGGAGGCCCCCCCCGGGGCTCTGCAGCCGGTGTTGGGGGAGGCCCCCCCCGGGGCTCTGCAGCCGGTGTTGGGGGAGGCCCCCCCGGGGCTCTGCAGCCGGTGTTGGGGGAGGCCCCCCCGGGGCTCTGCAGCCGGTGTTGGGGGAGCCCCCCCCCCGGGGCTCTGCAGTTAGTGTTGGGAACCTGCAGGCGGTGTTGGGGACCCCCCGGGGTTCTGCAGACGGTGTTGGCCCCACTCATGTCTCACCAGGAAGGCGGCAAGGATCCCCCTGAGCGCCTCGTCCCTCTCCTCCGGGTTATCCTCCTCTCTCAGCACCCCCTGGATGTAGGCCGGGTACACCTCCGGGTCCATGCCCAGCGCCTCCAACCTGCAATCCAGCCAGGAGCCGAAGTCCCCGGCAGCCACCTGCTCGCTGGGCGCCGCCATCTTTCCAGCCGGGCAGGGCTCCTTCCCCGAGGAGCGGGGCGGGGCCTGGCGCCGATGTCACTCCGCGCGGCGCTCCGCCCCGCCCCCCGCACGCTGGTTTGTCCTCTCCGGCTCCCCGTCCTCAGAGCTGAGCGGGAGTGGCCGAGTTCAAATCCAGTCAGAGGAGAGAGAGAGAGACGGACAGAGAGCTGTGCTGGAGGGAAGACGGGTGAGAGGACTGACAACATATGAGACCAGGGGGCCCAACACCGCTCATAGGTGTCCCCTCATTAGAGGGGAGCCGCCTGGGGTGTTTTATTCGCTCTTCCCCCCCCCCCCCCCCCCGGACCACCCTTTCTTCACCCCGAGCACTATAGACTAATAGATTATAGGGGCGCACAGGGGGGAGAGGAAGGCCGGAGGAGGTTGTGTTTACTAGAACAGGGCCCTTTATTTTCCTCCAGCAGGAGGGAAAAGAGTAAATGATGACATTCAGCTGCTGCAGAAGTAAAATACATCGGATGGGTTCTAATAAATGTGTGATGGGGACAGTCGTGTCTGGGTGGTGTGTCCGCCTGTCCGGGCTTCAGGCCAATTCCACCCACCTCCTCTGCCAGGAACACGGGGGAATCAAAAGCTGGAAAACATGGAGTGAGGGGAACCACCAATCGTCCTTCCCACCATCCCCTGAATAGTAACGTGTGCCCCGACACTGCCCACCCCTCAACCACAGCCTGGTCTGAATAATGTGTTTGGGTTTCAAGCGGAATGAAACCCGGACACCCAATTCAAAACCCAGACTGTCCGGGTGAATTCCAGACATGTGGCCCTCATTTTTGTGCTTAGAATAAAAAGATCACAATTCTCTCACGACGTAAAATATTTCACGTTCTACAAAAACATGGGCTAACTTTTTTATTTATTTTTTACATTAAAGTAATCTTTTCCAAAAAAATGCATTTGAAAGACTGCTGCGCAAATACAGTGTGACATAAAATATTGCAACAACCACCATTTTATTCTCTATTTAAAAAAAAAAAATATATATCTATAATGTTTGGGGGTTCCAAGTAATTTTCTAGCAAAAAAACAGTCCGCCTCTGTCTGGCAGTACAGCGGGAGGTCTCTCCGCTGAGCCGGCGGATGACCGGTCCCTCTCTGCTCCTTGAGCGGGGAGGGGCTTGTCGAACGCTACTGGTTGCTTTAGAGAGATCAGACGAAAACGGACAGCATGTCCATTTTCACAAGATCTCATCCGATCCACCAGGGGACAGATGTGAATGTAGGGCTATCCGTCCGATTTTTAGCAGATCGCACCGGGTTGGATGTCAGCAGACATGTCACCGCTGACATCCGTTGCTCCATAGACTAACATGGAGCGCCTGTTCAGGTCCGCCGTCAAAACTGACAGGCGGACCTGAATGGTCCAACAGTGTGAAAGAGGCCTTACACACAATGTCAATTGCCAAAATTGTTACAATGTTTATACTTAAGTTCAACTGATAACGAATGTTGTGATTCTTGGCAGACTGCCCGGTTTTTCTCTTCCTTTCTTTTGATGACTGTGGCTTCAGAAGAGCAGAGAGAATTCTTTGCATAGAAAGAATTGTGAAACACTTTAGACAAGATCGCGATAACGATTATTGACGATTAATTGTGCAGCTCTAATGTCCACTGTCCTCCCCTTCTAGTTGTTGAAATAATGTATTACATTGTATTGCTGACAAATAATGTATTGAAGTGCGATGTGCATTACATTCAGTGGAGCGCAGAGGAGACATGCAGGGGCTTGTAGACCGTAGATGTCTCATTAACCGTTTCCTGTCTGCCGGCTGTCAAATGATGGCTGTGGGGTGCGGCTCTCATTCTGGGTGGGCATCATGTGGCAACCGTCCAGAACAACCGCTCTCTCGTGCCCGTGGGGCTGCGCATTGCGGCGGTCGTTGTTGCGGTGTGTCAGTCTGACCCACCGCTACACCGATCTCTGTAAAGAGCCTCTGACGGAGGCTCTTTACCACATGATCAGCCGTGTCCAATCACAGCTGATCACAATGTAAACAGGAAGAGCCGTTTGACAGCCGTGAGTAGAGGAGAGCCGATCGGCTGCTCTCCTGACGGGGGGGGGGGGGGTGAGGGCTGTGCTGATTATCAGTGCAGCTCCCTGGGATGCCCAACCAAAACCACCAGGGATTGCCAATCAGTGCCCATCCCCATTGCTTGCCAGTGTCATCCGTGATGCCTATCAATGTCATCTTTCAGTTCCTCCTATAAATGCCCATCACTGCTGCCTACCAGTGGCTGTCAGTGAAGGAGAAAACTTACTTATTTACAAAATTTTATAACAGAAAAAATAAACTTTTTTTTTTTTTTTTTTTGTTCATTTCAGACAGGAAGTGAGAGGAAATCCCTCCAAAATGAGGGAATCCCAGTTTGTCCCTAGGACTAATGTCCCAATTGATAGATTTTTCCCTTCTTATTCTTCTGGGGACAGCCCAAAGCTTGGGATGTTCTTTCATTTTCAGCGATGACAGTACATAACAGAATAAATGGTGGATATCCGTAATGGGGGGTACAGACACTAAAAAGGGTCTCCCAATCCCTCTTTACTCTATCCAAACCCCCCCCCCCCCCCTTCTTTATTTTTTGATGGTATATGTTATACGTGGTGACTGGGTCGTCTTATTACACAGTGGCAAAAACAGGCCTGTGTCCGTTTAGACTGAAACCATAAATCGCCATTCCTTAAGGCCCTTACACATAATCTGACTTTTTGACAACAAACATGCAAATTGGCTGTTTTGGAGCAACATCCGACCGTATGTACGCTCCATCGGACAAACTTTTTCGGTTTTCATCGGACTTTTGTTGGCTGTGCGAATGGACAAACTTTTTGACAACATAAGTCCGATGGAGCAAAGTCCGATCGCGTGTACAGACTTTACAAACACGCATGCTCAGAACCAATGCAAAAGATCAGACAACAATACAGAAGTTGACCAAAGGTGGAGCTGGAGTAATTGAACGTCCTCTTTTGAAGTGTTGTCAGTACGTTGAAATGTCACTACGTTCGTGTTTGTTGCCTAAAAAGTCAGATCGTGTGTGTGTGCCGTACAAACTTACGGCCAATGCTCTTTGTACAAAAGTCCACGGGAAAGTTTGTACAAAGTCCGATCGTGTGTATGAGGCTTTAGACTGATGTATTTATTTATGTTCTTGTTTTAGGTGTCATGGCTGCACCAAGCCCAATGCCTGCTGGTAAGTCTTTCATATATGACTATTCTTAGGTGGGAGAAATCTTCCTTAAATATCCCATCAAGTTCTCTACCATTGTGTGTGTTTGTCTTCCTCTTGTTCTTAATGAGCCTTTACCTTAAAGGGATTGTAAAGTGATTTAAAAAAAAAAACGAACATGTTATACTTGCCTCCACTGTGCAGCTCGTTTTGCACAGAGTGGCCCCGAACCTGGACTTCTGGGGTCCCTCGGCGGCTGTCTCGGCTTCCTCCCGCAGGTACTTCTCACGTTCATGCGAGCTCCCTCGCATGGTGAGAAGCATCTGCGGGCGCGCTCCCGTGATACAGCCGGCGGCTATAGCCGCTCGCTGTATCACACGGCCCCACCCCCGGTGCTCCGTGTCAGTGGATGTGATTGACAGCAGCGCGAGCCAATGGCTGCGCTGCTTTCCATCCAGCCAATCAGCGGCCAGGCTGAACGGTGGAAAGAACGTCGGGGGACGAGCGCGGGACTTTCGAGGGGGTCAGGTCAGTAAAGCTGGGGGCGCAGGCACTGTCAGATGTTTTTTCAGCTTAATGCATAGAATGCATTAAGGTGAAAAAACGTTTACCTTTACAGCCCCTTTAATGTTAACTAAACATTCTCAGGCTTGGGGGGGGGGGGGGGGGGGGGGGGGGCAAGATTGCAGCAAGATTATATATAATTGGAATCTATTGCTCTCCATTATCAGAAAACCGACGTAGCATACAGTGATCTGTATATTGTATTTGTGTACATGTGTAAAGAAAATTTCTCCAATTTCCATGCAGTTGAGCACTCCCCAAAAGAGAAACATGCAACGCTGGACAGACCAAAAAGCATCACTTTCAAAGGGAAGTTATTTTACCTGGACCTCCCTCACAACAAGAATACCCAACTCCTTACTAAAGCTATCTGCAGATTAGGAGGGGTAAGTGAAGGCTTCAGTAATACAGAAACTTGGGAGGATATGATGTGTTTATTAGCAGATTATATATTAAACAAACCCCACAAATCTAACCACTGTAAGATGCTATATCCTAGGTTGTAAGCTCTAACGAGCAGGGACCTCTGATTCCTCCTGTATTGTAATTGTACTGTGCCCTCATGTTGTAAAGTGCTGCGCAAACTGTTGGCTCTATATAAATCCTGTATAATAATAATACATCACACAATCTGTCCTATTTAACCACTTCAGCTCCGGACCAATAAACACCTTAAGGACCAGAGGTCTTTTTGCAATTTCGCACTGCGCTGCTTTAACTGGTAATTGCGCGGTCATGCAATATTGCACCCAAACGAAATTTGCGTCCTTTTCTTCCCACAAATAGAGCTTTCTTTTGATGGTATTTGATTGCCTCTGCGATTTTTTTTTTTTTTTTTTTTTTTTTTTTTTTTTTTTTTTTTGCGATATAAATGGAAAAAGAGCGAAAATTTTGAAAAAAAAAGATATTTTCTTCTTTTTGTTATAAGAAAAATCGAATAAACTAAATTTTAGTCATACATTGAGGGCAAAATTTATTCAGCCACATGTCTTTAGTAAAAAAAATGTCAATAAGCGTATATTTTTTGGTTTGCGCAAAAGTTATAGCGTCTACAAACTAGAGTACATTTTCTGGAATTTACACAGCTTTTAATTTATGACTGCCGATCTCATTTCTTGAGGTGCTAAAATGGCAGGGCAGTACAAATCCCCCCCCAAGTGACCCCATTTTGGAAAGTAGACACCCCAAGGAAATTGCTGATGGGTATGTTGAGCCCATTGAATATTTATTTTTTTTGTCCTAAGGGATTGAATAATGACAAAAAAAAAAAAAAAAAAAATTTTTACAAAAAGTTGTCACTAAATGATATATTGCTCACACATGCCATGGTTATATGTGGAATTGCACCCCAAAATATATTCTGCTACTTCTCCCGAGTATGGGGATACCACATGTGTGGGACTTTTTGGGAGTCTAGTCGCGCACGGCACCCCGAAAACCAATCACCACCTTCAGGATTTCTAAGGGTGCAAATTTTTGATTTAACTCCTCACTACCTATCACAGTTTCGAAGGCCATAAAATGCCAAAATAGCACAAAACCCCCCAAAATGACCCCATTTTGGAAAGTAGACACCCCAAGCTATTTACTGAGAGGCATGTTGAGTCCATGGAATATTTTATATTTTGCCACAAGTTGCGGGAATATTACAAACTTTTTTTTTTTTGCACCAAGTTGTCACTAAATGATATATTGCTCACACATGCTATGGGCATATGTGAAATGACACCCCAAAATACATTCTGCTGCTTCTCCTGAGTACAGGGATACCACATGTGTGGGACTTTTTGGGAGTCTAGTCGCGCACGGCACCCCGAAAACCAATCACCACCTTCAGGATTTCTAAGGGTGCAAATTTTTGATTTAACTCCTCACTACCTATCACAGTTTCGAAGTCCATAAAATGCCAAAATAGCACAAAACCCCCCCAAATGACCCCATTTTGGAAAGTAGACACCCCAAGCTATTTACTGAGAGGCATGTTGAGTCCATGGAATATTTTATATTTTGCCAAAAGTTGCGGGAATATTACAAACTTTTTTTTTTTTTGCACAAAGTTGTCACTAAATGATATATTGCTCACACATGCTATGGGCAGAAGTCAAATTACACCCCAAAATAAATTCTGCTGCTTCTCCCGAGTACGGGGATACCACATGTGGGGGACTTTTTGGGAGCCTAGCCACGAACGGGACCCCGAAAACCAAGCACTGCCTTCCGGATTTGAATATAAAATGCTATAAAAAACAAACTAACCAGAGTCACCCGTAACACTTATACGGTGATCAGTGGTGAAAGGGTTAACTAGGGGCAATCAGGGGGTTCAAATTTTTATTAGGTAGTATATGGGGGTCCCTGGCGCTATATAAAAACCTGACGGGGAACCTAAATAACACCAGTGACACTTATACTGTGATCGCTGGTGAAAGGGGGTGAAAGGGTTAACTAGCAGCAATCAGGGGGTTAAAACCATTATTGGGTAGTATATCGGGGTACCTAGCGCTATAAAAACCTGGCGGTGAACCTAAAAAAATAACTAGCTACCTAGCGACACTAGCGACACTGATGCAGCGTTCAGAAAAATTATCGCTTAGTGACACTGGCAAAAGGGGGTGAAAGGGTTAACTAGCGGAAATCAGGGGGTTAAAACCATTATTGGGTAGTATATCGGGGTACCTAGCGCTATAAAAACCTGGCGGTGAACCTAAAAAAATAACTAGCTACCTAGCGACTGTAGCGACACTAATGCAGCGATCAGAAAAACGATCGCTTAGTGACACTGGCAAAAGGGGGTGAAAGGGTTAACTAGCGGCAATCAGGGGGTTAAAACCATTATTGGGTAGTATATCGGGGTACCTAGCGATATAAAAACCTGGCGGTGAACCTAAAAAAATAACTAGCTACCTAGCGACACTAGCGACACATGCAGCGATCAGAAAAATGATCGCTTAGTGACACTGGCAAAAGGGGGTGAAAGGGTTAACTCTAGGGGCAATCAGGGGGTTAAATCTTTATTGGGGGTGATAGGGGGCTACCCTGGACCTAACACTAACTGTCCTGACAGTTTTTACTGTCACAACTGACACTGAATGCATTGATCAGTAAAGAAATGATCAATGCAATCAGTGACACTGTGACTGGGGGGGGGAGGGGGGGGCGGGGGGGGATCGGGGGGGGTTTGTGTGCCTGTGTACCTACATGTCAGTGTAGTGTTGGTGCACACTTACTTTTACTCTTCTCCTCGTAGTCCGGTCAAAAAGACCGCCCCGAGGAGAATGACATCACTTCCTCCTTCCTGTGTAAACAATACACAGGGGAGGAAGCTTCTCATTGGCCAGGAGCGATCCAGAGGGGGTGGCCGAAAACCAACGGCCATCCCCTCATCACGGAGCGCTCCTGGACCGAATCGGACCGCCGTAACCAGCGGGAGGGGGTCCGATCGGACCCCCCACCCGCTGGAAGGCAATCACGTAGATGTACGTGATTGTGCCTGCCTGTGCCATTGTGCTGACGTACAATGGCAATACGGCGGTCCTCAAGTGGTTAATTCCCCGTGACGCTGCCACCACCATGTCAGAATGCTGGGCACAGGTCTGGCTGCATTTCATGGGCACTGGTAAATATTTTAGTACACTATTTGGTTCAGAATATTTTTTTTTTTTTTTTGTTTTTTTTTTCTTGTTTTCCTTCTCTAAAACCTATCCAATGCATGTTCTTAACCACTTCAGTACTGGGCACTTTTGCCCCTTTCCTTCCCAGGCTAATTTTCAGGTTTCAGCGCTCTTGCTCTTTCAATGAGAATTGCGCGGTCATGCAACACTGTACACAAATGAAATTTTTATCATTTTATTTACACAAATAGAGCTTTCTTTTGGTGGTGTTTATTCACAAATCTGGAAATTTTGTAGAAAAAACACAACAATTTTTTTTTCTGTTTTAAAAGAAATCCAATAAAATCGAATGCTGTCATAAATTTAAGCCAAAATGTATTCTGCTACGTATCTTTGGTAAAAAAAGAAAACAAAAACCCATTAAATGTATAATAATTGGTTTGTGTGATTACGGACGTGTGCAGATGATCATTGGGACATATGATTTTACTGTGTGGTGACAGTGTTTTGGGGACATTGTGTGGGGACACTGGGCCGGTGATCAGTGTGCAAAAAGCTGTAAAAAAACAAAACAAACGGCTTGTACTCACTGATCACCGAACGGCAGCAGTGATACGCTCTCCTCTCCTCACTGACAACTTCCGTGTGAAGAGGCGAGCTGAAAGCCTAGCAACCAGCTTTCTATTTACATCACATGATGGCTGTGATTGGACACAGCCATCATGTGATCAGGAGGGCCAATCGCATAGCCCTCCTTCCGGTCGGAGGAGCGCCGTGTCCGGATGACACAAGCTCATCGGAGGATGTTCCTGAACATCCACTCAGGAGGAAGCGCCCATCCGGCTGTATATGTGCAGTGGGAGGTGGTTAAAGAGGAGCTCCAGTCTCCCCCAAAAATTAAATAGCAGCTACTAATACTGTAGCTGATGACTTTAATATAAGGACACTTACCTGCCCCAGGATCCAATTTTGTCCTTACCCAAGCCAATTCTTCACTTGGCTTTCGGGTGCAGGCGCCAGCATAGTCACGAAGGGTAACCAGAAGTGAAGCCTTGCAGCTTCACAGCCAGCTTCCGACTACACATGTGCGAGCCGCACTGTGATTGGTCCCGCAGTCTTCTGGGACCTGTGAAGAGTCCCCGAAGGTTGGGGGGGGGGGCTTGACTTCTGCTCAGATTGCCACGACAATCTGAACGGAAGTGGGGGAGCAGGTACCTGTTGCAAACTTGGGTGAGGTTACTTGGGAACTTGGGTGAGGTTACTTGGGAACTTGGGTGAGGTTACTTGGGAACTTGGGTGAGGTTAGGCTTTAATGATGTTAATGACCACCAGAGCATAGGGAAGAGGAAGCTGTGGGACTGGTCTAGCAGTGTGGAGCTTGCAGGAGGGAAAGATTGGGAAGTTAAAGTGCTTTGCCAAGTATAAACGAGCTGTTAACCCTTGCCGTGCAGGACTTGGATACATTGCAAGGGACAACTAGGTTTCCTGGAGTTGAGCTTTAAATGTACCTAAAACCATAAACCCAAACCTATTTTGGGTATCCATCTGATCTGTTGTTGTTGCTAATGGCAACAGTCCTCATATCCTTTTTATACCATACACCATGGCTTTAATTTTTGGGATCCATGTATATGTATTCCTAAATTCAGACTGTTGATGCATAGAAACTCATGTGCCATTTATATTCCAACTCATGGACCTCACTAGTATCTATGCTTTTAACCAGAGTAGACACTCAAACCAAATCTTTTTTTTGCGCCCTCAACTTCCACATTGTGTAGTGTTTAATTTTGTAGACGAAAATGTTTTCATCAAAGATTCAGTGGCATTTTTGCAGTGACGAAAACAAGATGAAAAGTACACCACATTTTCGCCCTGTGACGAAAATCGGATCATTAACTAATGAAAACGGGACAAATGTGAGGCAGGGATGTTTACCCTCCAAACTAACTTCTGGTTTTTCACTAAGCTCCGTCTACTTCCGCAATCCGTTCCCAGCAAGCAAGCGCACCGTAACGAGACGACTGCCAGTGCTAGAGACATGAGAGCCGCACAGCGCTGTGCATTACAGGCGGAGGCCTCCTGAGTTCCCATCTCTGACGAGACTGTACGCCACCCAGAGCAGAGCTGCTTCAGAGGGGACATGGAGTGGGGCGGGATGAGCGCCGTCAGATTACATGCAGTGAGAATCTCTTGATTACTTGGCGGCAGGGGCGGACTGACAACTCATGGGGCTCCCGGGCAATAGAAGATCATGGGGCCCCCTTGGTCTCCACACTCAAGCCAAACCTGCACAGGGAGACCCTGGAGAGAGAACATACACACAGGGGGACACTAGAGGGAGAACGCACACACACACAGGGGGGGACACTGGAGGGAGAACACACACACACACACACACACACACACACACGACCCTGGAGGGAGAACGCGCGCACACACACGGGGGGGGGACACTGGAGGGAGAACACACACACACACGGACACTGGAGGGAGAACACACACACACACACGGGGACACTGGAGGGAGAAGGCGCACACACAGGGGGACACTGGAGGGAGAATGCGCGCACACAGGGGGACACTGGAGGGAGAATGCGCGCGCACACAGGGGGACACTGGAGGGAGAATGCGCGCGCACACAGGGGGACACTGGAGGGAGAATGCGCGCGCGCACACAGGGGGACACTGGAGGGAGAATGCGCGCGCACACAGGGGGACATGCACACAGCACAGGGGGACACGCACACGGGACACATACTTACACAGCACAGGACATGCACACAGGACACTTACACAGCACGCGGGGGGACATGTGCACAGGACATGGGCACACAGCACAGGGGGACATGCACACAGGAGGACACGCCCACAGGAGGACGCGCCCACAGGGGGACGCGCCCACAGGGGGACACGCACACAGGAGGACACGCGCACAGGGGGACATGCACACAGCACAGGGGGACAGGCACACAGGACATGCACACAGCACAGGAGGACACTGTGGGATGGAGGGACCCGGGGCCCATGCATCTGTCTGTACCGCGCCCCCCCCCCCCCCCCCATCACGTGTGGCGGCCCTGGTGTCTCGGCTTCACTCACCGAGTCACTGGATGCTGAGCCTGAGACACTTCTAACAGCGCGCTGCTCCCCGCCGGCCCCTCCACTCTTCTCGTCGGTCCCAAGTCAGGTGATGTCACGATGCATACAGTACAAGCACCTGGCCTGGGATGGACGGGGGAAGGAGGGGCCGGCGGGGATCAGCGCATAGTTAGCATCTGCATCGCGGCATGTAATTCAGCCGCTGCAAGTGGCCTCTCATATGGCCGAGTTCGGGCCCCTAATGTCCGCGGGCCCTCGGGTGGCGCCCGAGTGACCGACTGGTCAGTCCGGCCCTGCTTGGCGGCCTCTGTAACAGGAAGTCCCGTCTCCTTGGCTACCATTGGACTAGAGTTCTGTCTATCGTAGGAGATTCTCACTGTATGTAATCTGTTGGCGCTCACCGTCCCCTCTAGGCTGCAGATGGGCACTGACCCTTATTTTGCTTCAAAGTTCCTTTATTTAAAATTATTTTCCCTTTTTTTTTTTTAAATGTTTTTTCCTGAAACTTCCCTCTTAAAATGAATGTGCGTGTTATACGCAGAGTATCTTAGTGCAGACTTCTGGGAAAATCAATGAGCCAATTGCACAAGCAGGAAATGTTTCTGGGGGATGTTCTGTACACATTCTCCCCCCCCCCCCCCCCACGAAAGTGGAGTTGCCCTTTTAACTGTGTTCTTTCTTGCATTTTATCCTCCAATTTTTGTACTTGCTGTACTATCCTTTTTCCTGGTGTTCATTGGGGAAGTTTCTCAATGGGGGTTTAGTTAGCACAGATTTACAAACTCATGTGAAAGCTGCAAGGCCCCGTCACAGCACCCTGTGTTTCTTGCAGTCCTAGCACTACAAATTTTATAAGTGTCTCCACAGTGGAAGCGCATACATGGAATGGATAGATGTGGAACAGGTGCACACTGGACACCCAGCAAGAGCACAATGGCAGCGAAGGTGCCCAGTGTGTCCCTGAACCATATATATATATATATATATATATATATATATATATATATATATATATATATATATATATATATATATATATATATATATATATATATATATATAACAAAAAACTGGCCGCTGGCCTTCACAGTAAGGAGCACATGGAGGGCATATACATGTAAGATGAAAACACTTCCATAGCTCAACTTGCCAACCAGTCTGCTGGCCAACCAAATTAACCTGTTTAACCATCTGCTTTTACTGTGAAGGCCAGTTATGGGTGTGGGCAGTAGCCAGTTTTGTTAATTTTTCTCAATAGGACTAAATGGTTTGACAAGTTTTGCCAAGAAGCTGCACAACGTGATCTCAGTGGATGGGGGACAGATGAGTATTAGACTGGGATGGGGTCTGACAGCTTATTTAAATAAGTATGAAAGTCCACATACACTTTTAAATGTGCCTTCTTTGTAATGCTGGTCTTGGATTACATTACTCTTACCCTGATGTTTTCTGTAAAAAAAAAAAAAATTAGCAGAAGTTCATATTTACATATAGAAGAAAGCTGGGGTTCCTTTTTTAAATTTCCCATCTGTGTCCCCCTTTCCCAGGTTATCGAGGGCTTTCTGAGCAGGGATGTAAATTATTTGGTGACTGGGAGCAGAAAGGCTTTGGATAATGTTAATGGAAGCTTGGTGACCAGTAGAAGAGGTGGGCACTGTAAACGGCAAGCTGCAGAGAATGTAGAGGTAAGAGGCCTCTTGTAAATTGTACAGGGAAACTTTTATGCTTTATTTCATTCACCAGCTTCTTGTGCTCACAAGCCACATTGGTGACCTTCTGCCCTTTGCGAACGTTCATATTTCTATTACCCTTCCTTTCTTTTAGCCGGTTCTGTGTCGTGGGAAGCAGTTATTGAAGAAAGCCATCCAAAACCAGGTATGTTATCCTATAAGAACAATATAGAATGTCATTGTCTTTTTTTTTTTTTTTCTCTTCAATGGGTCTCTTTGCATTTTTAGTTTTACAGTTTTTAAACATTTTATTGAAAAAGTATTCACACATCTTTTAAAATTTTCCACATTTTGTCATGTTACAACCGTAAATGTATTATATTGGGAGTTTATGTGATAGACCAACAGAAAGTGACACATTATTGTGAAGTGGAATGAAAACGATAAATGGTTTTCCAAATAAATATCTGAAATAGTGGTGTGCATTTGAATTCACCCTTTTACTCTAAAACCCCTAACTAAAATATAGGGGAACCAATTGCCTTCAGATGTATCCTAATTAGTACAGAGTACACCTGTTTTGTAATTTAATCTCTGTATAAATACAGCTGTGCTGTGAAGCCCTTAGAGGTTTGTTGGAGAACCTTGGTGAACAAACCAGACAGCTCAGGGATAAAGTTGTGGAAAAGTTTAAGGCAGGATTAGGTTATAAAAAAAAAAAAAAAAATTCCAAGCTTTGAACATCTCACGGAGCACTGTTCAATCCATCATCCGAAAATGGAAAGAGTATGGCACAACTACAAGACATGGCCGTCCACCTAAACTGACTGGTTGGACAAGGAGAGCATTAATCGGAGAAGCAGCCAAGAGGCCCATGGTAACTCTGGAGGAGCTGCAGAGATCCACAGCTCAGGTGGTAGAATCTGTCCACAGGACAACTATTAGTCATGCACTCCACAAATTTGGCCTTTATGGAAGAGTGGAAAGCCATAAGAAGTCCTGTTTACAGTTTGCAAGAAACCGTGTGGAAGAAGGTTCTCTGGTCAGATGAGACCAAAATTGAACTTTTTTGGCCTAAAAGCAAAATGCTACGTGTGGCGGAAAACTTAACACTGCACATCACCCTGAACACACCATCCCCACTGTGAAATGTGGTGGTGGCAGCATGATATTGTGGGGATGCTTTTCTTCAACGGAAGCTGGTCAGAGTTGATGGGAAGATGGATGGAGCCAAATACAGGCAATCTTATAAGAAAACCTGTTAGTCTGCAAAAGACTTGAGACTGGGGTGGAGGTTCACCTTCCAGCAGGACAACGACCCTAAAATGATAGCCAGAGCTACAATATAATGGTTGAGAGCAAAGCATATTCATGTGTTAGAATGGCCCAGTTGAATCTGGGTCACAGGAGTGCAGATGTAAGTGCACACTTTGTGACCCACAGGGGACGTATGGCTAAAAGCGATTTGACCGTACTCCTCCTCTAGGCTCGGTTCACACGGCTGCAATTTGAGAGTTCAAAGTCGCCTGAAAAGTCACACCCTATTGATGGCAACGGAACCATTGTAATCGGTGCACCTCAACTTGCAGCGGCTTAGAAAAAGGTTCTTGCACTACTTTGAGGTGACTTCATCACGACTTGCATTGACTTCTTTTATTGAAGTCATGCAGGATGTCTGCTGTCAAAGTCGCATAAATGTGAACCGCCACTCAATGAAGGAAATTCTCCAGCAGAAGGTGTGTATATATGTGTGTGTTTGTTTGCATAATATATATAGTGCCTTGCGAAAGTATTCGCCCCCCTTAAACTTTTCAACCTTTTGCCACATTTCAGGCTTCAAACGTAAAGATAAAAATTTTTTTAATTTTTTGTGAAGAATCACCAAGTGGGACACAATTGTGAAGTGGAACGAAATCTATTGGATAATTTAAACTTTTTTAGCAAATAAAAAACTGAAAAGTGGTGCGTGCAAAATTATTTGGCCCCTTTACTTTCAGTGCAGCAAACTCACTCCAGAAGTTCAGCGAGGATCTCTGAATGATCCAATGTTGTCCTAAAGGACTGATGGTGATATGTGTAATCAAGTCTCTGTATAAATGCAACTGCTCTGTGATAGTCTCAGGGTTCTGTTGAAAGCGCAGAGAGCATCATGAAGACCAAGGAACACACCAGGCAGGTCTGTAATACTGTTGTGGAGAAGTTTAAAGCCGGATTTGGATACAAAAAGATTTCCCAAGCTTTAAACATCCCAAGGAGCACTGTGCAAGCGATCATTTTGAAATGGAAGGAGTATCAGACCACTGCAAATCTACCAAGACCTGGCCGTCCCTCTAAACTTTCAGCTCAGACAAGGAGAAGACTGATCAGAGATGCAGCCAAGAGGCCCATGATCACTCTGGATGAACTGCAGAGAACTACAGCTGAGGTGGGAGAGTCTGTCCATAGGACAACAATCAGTCGTACACTGCACAAATCTGGCCTTTATGGAAGAGTGGCAAGAAGAAAGCCATTTCTCAAAGATATCCATAAAAAGTCTCATCTAAAGTTTGCCACAAGCCACCTGGGAGACACACCAAACATGTGGAAGAAGGCGCTCTGGTCAGATGAAACCAAAATCGAACTTTTTGCCCACAATGCAAAACGATATGTTTGGCGTAAAAGCAACACAGCTCATCACCCTCAACACACCATCCCCACTGTCAAACATGGTGGTGGCAGCATCATGGTTTGGGCCTGCTTTTCTTCAGCGGGGACAGGGAAGATGGTTAAAATTGAGGGGGAAGATGGATGCAGCCAAATACAGGACCATTCTGGATGAAAACCTGTTGAAATCTGCAAAAGACCTGAAACTGGGACGGAGATTTATCTTCCAACAAGACAATGATCCCAAACATACAGCAAAATCTACAAAGGAATGGTTCACAAATAAACGTATCCAGGTGTTAGAATGGCCAAGTCAAAGTCCAGACCTGAATCCAATCGAGAATCTGTGGAAAGGGCTGAAAACTGCTGTTCACAAACGCTCTCCATCCAACCTCACTGAGCTCGAGCTGTTTTGCAAGGAAGAATGGGCAAGAATTTCAGTCTCTTGATGTGCAAAACTGATAGAGACATACCCCAAGCGACTTGCAGCTGTAATCGCAGCAAAAGGTGGCTCTACAAAGTATTAACGCAAGGGGGCCGAATAATTTTGCACGCCCCACTTTTCATTATTTTTTTATTAAAGTTTCAAAAATCCAATAGATTTCGTTCCACTTCACAATTGTGTCCCACTTGTTGGTGATTCTTCACAAAAAATAAAAATTTTATATCTTTGTTTGAAGCCTGAAATGTGGCAAAAGGTTGAAAAGTTCAAGGGGGCCAAATACTTTCGCAAGGCACTAATTAAAAAATAAAAATTATATATATATATATATTAGAGGTCGACCGATATGGGTTTTTCTCTGGCCGATGCCGATATTTAGAAATCATGGCAGCCGATATGTTAGGCCGATTTTTTATTTTATTTATTTATTTTTTTCCTTTTTTTATTTATTTTTTTATTTTTTAATCCCCCTTGATCTAACACACCTTTCCCACTGGGGCGTTTTTCAGGCGCTTTTGGGCTAAAAATAGCGCCTGTAAAGTGCCTGCAAAATGGCTCCCCTGCAGTCTGTGTGAAAGACAGAGTGGGCTTTCACACTGAGGCGATGCGCTGGCAGGATCTTAAAAAAAAAAAAAAAGTCCTGCAAGCAGCACGTTTGGAGTGGTGTATACCGCTCCTCCACCACTCCTGCCCATTGATATGAATGGGCACCACTGCCAAAGCGCATGCAATGCGATTTGGCAGCGGTGCTTCATGGGCGCATTTAACCTCTTCCTTGGCCGCTAGCTGGGTTATATGCGCCCCACTAGCAGCCAAATAGCACCGCTAAAATGATGGTAAAGAGCCGCTAAAACTTGCGTTTTACCATCAACACCTGCCCGCCCCAGCGTGAAAGCAGCCTTCATAAGTGATACAGAAAATTTCTTACATTTAAACATTTATTAAACAAAACAAACCTCCAATCAGTTTACTTGTATGTATGATTTAGACAAAAAAAAAAAACTATATATTAAATAAAAACAGGTAGTCAAAACTTTTGGACGAAAAAAAAAAAAATGGGCTAACTTTACTGTTTTTTATTTTATTTTTGTTTTTTAAATAGTGTGTTTTTTTTCCCAAAAAAATGCATTTGAAAGACCTCTGTGCAAATGCCGTGTGACATAAAATATTGCAACAACCGCTATTTTATTCCCTAGGATCTCTGCTAAAAAAAAGATATATAATTTTTGAGGGGGTCTAAGTGATTTTCTGGCAGAAAATACAGGATTTTTACTTGTAAGCAACAAGTGTCAGAAAAGATTTAGTCTTTAAATGGTTAAACTGAGAACTTCTACACACTGAGATGACTTCATTCATTCAAGTGTAAACATTGTATCATTTAGTTCTTTTCTTGGCAGTCGGCCCAGAGTGGAGGAAGACGTTTCTATGACCACTCAGGCAATTTACACTGACTTCTTACAGAAGTCATTTCTAAGGCCCCCATAGTTCTAAATCGGCTTTTAATCAGCACAATCGGCCGATTAATTAAAAAACGGCATATATCGGTCGACCTCTAATAAATAAATATATATATATATATATATATATATATATATATATATATATATATGTGTGTAATGCGAATTGCTAAACGCCAATGTATTTAGGCATCTAGATGCGGTGAAGGCCACTCGCTGAATTTCAAACCGAGCATCAGAAAGGGGTTTTAAGTGACTTTAAACGTGACATGGTTGTTGGTGCCAGACGGACTGGTCTGAGTATTTGAAAAACTGCTGATCTAATGGGATTTTCACACACAACCATCTCTAGGGTTTACAGAGAATGGTCAGAAATAGAAGATATCCAGTGAGCAGCAGTTAGACCAAAATGCCTTGTTGCTGTTAGAGGAGAATGGGCAAACTCAACCACTCATTACAACCAAATTATGCAGAATACTATCTCTGAACACACAACACATCCAACCCTGAAGCAGATGGTCTACAGCAGCAGAAGACCACACTGGGTGCCAATCCTGTCGGTTAAGAACAGGAAACTGAGGCTACAATTTGCACAGACTTGCCAAAATTGAACAATAGAAGATTGGAAAACGTTGCCTGGTCTGATGAGCTTCGATTTCAGATGGTGGGGTCAGAATTTGTCGTAGACAACATGAAAGCATGGATCAATCCGGCCTTGTATCAACACTTCAGGCTGGTGGTGTAATGGTGTAATGTTTTAATAGTTTGTTATAAAATTTTGCAAACAGGTCATTTTTCTCTTTAATTGAAGTGCGCTGATGAGGCGGCACTGATAGGCACAGATAAGATGGCACAAATGGGTGGCACTAAGGGGCACTGATGGGTACCACTGATAGATGGGCTCTGATAGGTGGCACTGATGGGCACGGATATGCGGCACTGGGGTGCAGCACCTTTGTTGAGGCAGATTGTGGGCACTGCTGAGTGGCACTGTGGGCACTGCTGGGTGGCACTGTGGGCACTGACGGGGGGGCACTTATTTTTTTTGTGTTCAGTGATGAGGGGGCAGGTGGGCACTGGCACGGCCGCCGGTGATCGGCTCTTTTTTTTTTTTTTTCTCCTCGCGCTGTCAGCGCGAGGAGGAATAATAGCAGATTACCGGCTCTGTTATATCACATGATCGGCTGTCATTGGCTGACAGCTGATCACGTGATAAGGGGTCGGGATCGACCCCTTGCTTGGATCGGTGATCAGGCGAGTCTCATAGACTCGCCGATCACAGAGCGCGCCCCTCAGGGGGCGCGCAGGCCGCTCGTGTACGGGACTACGTCAATAGACGTAGTCCCGGCAAAGGAGATCCGCGCTGTAGCCGTCATTCGGCTATAGCACGGGTCTCAAGTGGTTAAAAAAAAAAAGGCTGTTTGTTCATGTGTGCACAGATCCTCCCCCTTCCGCACTGTCTCCTGGACAAGTATGGATAAGACACAGTGAGTGGACTCAGGCTGTACATGCTCAATTTTATTTCTGTTGCTGGAGAGAACATTTCCTTATTGATCGTAGCTAGTTGGGTCACATGATATGACATCACACATTTGGGCTTGTATTTAGATCCTAAATGAAAGTCCAGTCCCTCCCCCCCCCCCCCCCCCCCCCCCCCCTCCCTCCATGGGTGGGATATCACATCTTGATTGATGATCTGGCTCCCATAAAAACATGAGGACACAGGCTGTAGAAGATTTCAAGAGGCAGTAAATCCCCTAAACAAGATAACACCACTGTGCGTGCTACTGCACTGTTCTATATTACACATGCAGCAGTCAGCTATGATGTCCATCCCACCTGGCACCCCACTGCCACCTTGCTAAAAACTATACCCCTCCCCGACATCCTCATTACACCTGGCACCCCATTGCTGCTTTTCTAACATTCTACCTCCTCTCATCCTCGTGCCCCCCCTATAACACACTGCACTCACACAAATATTTAATCTTGTTTTGTTTGTATACACACACACCTCACATTTTTGTAAATATTGTATTATATCTTTTCATGTGACAACACTGAAGAAATGACACTTTGCTACAATGTAAGCTTGTATTGTTTGCTACAATGTAAGTAGTGAGTGTACAGCTTGCATAACAGTGTAAAATTTCTGTCCCCTCAAAATAAGTGGTTTAGACATTTAGTGCCCGTTCACACAGGGGGACACGACTTGCAGCGCGACTCACAGACGCGACCTGCACACCGACTTCAGCGGCGACTTGCAAAACGACTACTGTATAGAAGTCAATGCAAGTCGCCTGAAGTCGCCCCAAAAATAGTACAGGAACCTTTTTCTAAGTCGGAGCGACTTGAGTCGCTCCTATTAGAACGGTTCCATAGTACAGAACGGAGCGCGACTTGTCAGGCGACAAAGTCGCCTGACAAGTCGCGGTAGTGTGAACGGGCACTAATGGCTGTAATTGCATATGTTGTATTTATCGGTGTATAATGAGCACCCCAAGTTTAGGTGGGAGTTTAAGGAAAAAACTTACATTTAAATGCCCATCAATGCAGCCTTATTAGTGTCCACCTGCAGCCTTGCCCATCATTGCAGAATGATCAGTGTCCATCTGCAGCCATACCCAATTGACGCATGATCGTTTTTTAAATTGCCGCCGAGAGATGGAGCCAGATGTCCTGTGTCCTCTGCTCGTATTGTAGTCCCGCCTCCTATGATTGACACAACACCGGTCCAATGGCAGGATGTAAATGCTAGGAGGCGGGACTGAGCGTGACTGCGAGCTGAGCTGAGTACACTCAGCCCGGCCTCGGTCTATGTTGGCAGCGCTCCTCTTCCCCCTCAGACAGCGGGGGATCGGTGTATAATGCACCCACGTTTTTTCCCTGTTTCTCGGGGGGGGGGGGGGGAGTGCATGTTATAGGCCTATTAAATACGATTGTGTGTATGAACTTCTAACGCATATTTTTATCAGGAGGGAGATTCTGTGTGATGTTATGTAAAGATTTTTATTTTATTTTTTATTTTTATTTTTTCTGTTACTTTTTCTGATGTGGTATCAATTTCTTCTTTTCCCCTATACATTCTGCCCTTGTCCTCCTTCTCTAATGTTCATTTCCCAGGAGCGCAGCAATGTGTTGGCCAATGCTAATTCTTGGGGAGTCTGTATCCTCCAAGTGGATGGTATCCTTTTTTGTTTCTAGCCTCATGAGTGTGTAAATATTTCAGTGACAAACCTATTTTGATAAATGGAAGCTTTTACATTTTAATTGTACCATTTCCACATTACAATGGGATATTAGTGCTTGCTGGGAAGAGATCTTGGGTGCAGTACCTGCATGGTGTCTGTAGGTGGTGCTGGGTGTGTGCATGCTTCATCTTTTGTGTTTTTGTTTAGATGACCGTTTACATTTAGCTGACCAGTGCCTATAAGAATGAATTATATTGAGCCGTGGAAATCGGACTTCTGTCTGATCAGTTTTGAACATAGTCTCGAGTGCAGCCAGATGCAGCACACTGCCCACCCAAACTACGGAGAAAATGGATTCCTGTAAGTGTTTCTCTGTTTTAATGCAAAGAGCTCCATTATAGGACTTTCGGAAACATTTCTTCCTTAAAGTGGTTGTAAACCCTTACAACACACTTTGACCTACAGGTAAGCCTAGATTAAGGCTTTCCTGTAGGTCCAAGAAATATCTCCTAAACCTATACGGTTTAGGAGATATTTGCCCGAAGACAGGCACTGCTGTCTACGGCATTTTCAATGACAGAGCTGCCGCCCGTGTCGGCTCCCATGCGCGGGAGTAATGTCATCGCGGCTTCGCCGAATGACAGCGGCGGATCTGCGAGACCCCACCGAGAAGATGGATGCGCCGGACTACAGGGGACAGCGGTGACTTTGCTGGCTCCTGTGTCAGGTAAGTGACACATAATGGACTAATATGCGATGCATAGTAGTCCATTATGCTTTGCCTTTGCAGGGAATGAAAGAGGAAGTAAACGCATCAGGGTTTACTTCCTCTTTAAATTACAGTATCACCGTAGCCTTTGGAGCAAATGTTAAAGGAATGTTAACGGACTGTTAAAGGAATTTCTGTTTTAATGTTTTTATTTTTTTTCATTGTGAATATCTCCAGTAATCCTCTACTCATGGGGTACAAGACGAAAAGGCTTATCTGTTTTCAGGCTGTACAGTAGACCAGGACTATATCCCTTGTACCGCCCCCAATTTTAGAGTGTATTTATTTATTTTTTTAGTTGGGGGGGGGGGGGGGGGGTTTTAGTTTCTCTGTTGAGTAATAAGAAACACAGCATTCCAAGACTGCAGTTCTGGCACCAAATGTGTCAGGAGTCAGAACAGCTCCATCAGAGACAGTTTTCTACTTTTGGAGTAATAGCGCTTCGGGGTGTTTGAATTTAATCGCAGCATCACGATTCAGCCGTCCGCGATTGGGCGGTCGATGCTATGACCGGCATAATCTATTTTCGGATGATGTCATCCACGCACTGTGCAGTGCCCTGCCTCTCCAAACAGCCGAAAGCAGCCAAAAGGTGCTGTGCCCTGCCTCTCGGAACAGATCAGGAGTGGCTGGAGGAGGGCGGGAGGTTGCTTAACCGCATCGGTTTTTCTAACAAGAAAGCTGACCGTCCACTCTAAAGAACGCTACCGGGGTGATGTATGTATCATGCCGGTACAACCCCTTGACGTAATATCCGTACATTTCATACTGATAATCGACTGCTCCCTCTTTATTGCGTAATCTGGCTGCCATGCCCATCCTCCTTCTGCTTCAATACTTGATGTCGCTTGAGCCAGGGACTAAATGTGATACCGAAGGAAGAGCACAAACAGGCAACTATGAGCTTGGACAGGTTCACTTTTTAACATCTGATGCATTGATAATCCTCTAGACTGGAATTACTTATTTTGCTTCCTTAACCGTCCTTGTTTTCAGAGATCCTAAAGCATCTAGAGCATTCCACACACAGTGCTTCTAAGACCGTAGTGGTGAGTTATTTGGGGGGGGTGCTATAGAGTATCAAACATTTGTTTTTAGTAATCTGTTTGGTCAGGGCACACGTTTACACTGTTTTCCCATTATTTCTATATCTTTAGGGAAAAGGTGCTGCGGGTGCAAAAGGTGCAAAAACTGTTAAAGGTGAGTTTGAATGCTAAATGTTTGTCAGATTTATTTTGAGACCAAAACTTGGTATTCACCCAAACTTATGAGCCGACGCAATTAAGGCGCAGGGTTTATTAGATAATGTATTTACTGTGATTCCAAAGAGTCCTGTGTGTTTTCTGAGCACTGCAGTATGATTTTGATGCAAATTCCAGGCTCATTGCCTTCAATGGGACCACTTCTGAATTGTGCTTGTCATCAGTTTTGAACACAAATTGGGGAAAAAAAACTTTTGGGTCTGGTATGGATTTTAGGTGGAACCCTATACTAAAATGGTGTGGGGTTCCCCCAAAAAGCCAAAATAAATTTTAAAATTTTGTATCTTTTACCGGTCAGATGGCTAAGCTAGCGACTGGTATGGACCCCCCCTTTTATTTATTTATTTATTTCGGGTTGCGGTGGCATTTCATCATTATCAACACTAGATCTACACTGAGGGACATTGTTTTATTTCGAAGATAAAATTGGCAAAAAAATGCCTTTTTTTTTTTTTTTTTTGTTTTGTTTTTTGTTTGTTTTTTTTGTGAATGAGTACAATGTACCCCATACTCATTCACATGATGGGGCATGGCCTGGATCTAAGAGCCCCCCTGTTTAAAAGGGGTTCCAGGTTCCGATAATCCCCCGCCCACAGGCCGACACAACCACTGACCATTGTTGTGGGGAAGAGGCCCTTGTCCTTATTAAAATGAGGACAAGGTGCTTTGGGGGGCTCTAGTTCGCCCCCGCCCCGTATGTTCAGATAAGGGTCTGGTATGGATTTGGAACCCCCAAGCCGTTTGACGAAATTCGCTGTAAAAAAGGATCAGAAATTGGCATCAGGCATGTGTGAATCTAGCCTAAACGTTTTTTGATACAACAGATAAGTTGTGTTTAAACCTTTTTGTTTGTTGCAGTTGGTAAACTGAAGTGTCCATTTCTGAAGATTGAGGACCAGAGCCGGTGAGTGACTATATTCCCATTTCTTCTGTAATGCTGCTGCAGAGTTTGTTCTACACTGCTTTGTGTCTGGCTGTCGCCAGCCGAAATTTTCCAATCTTATCCCTAACACTAGAACTTTCCAAAGTCCCTTAACTGAAGCATTGCATTCCTTTTTAGAGATGGTCCTTTCTCTTTAGGACATGTCACAGGCTATGCTGCCTCTGTCTAATTAAGTTGGTCACACACATTACATTGATTTTAGTCTGCTATAGATCTGCCTATGACTATGCAGGGTCATAGCCTACCTGCCTGCTTGGATATGAATGAAAAGGGCTGTTTGGTAAACCCTTGCACCACCAAATCATTGGTGAATGTGCAATAAGATGAGGGGCCAGCTACTCCAGCCAAAATATTTTTCTTTAGATAAATTGAAGTGTGGAAGTCTGTCTCAGTTGTTAGTGCCATCTCTATCCATACTGGGGAGAGATTCCCTCACTTCTGTCCAAAGTAGTCTGTTAACGTCCCATCTCCTGCAAAGACAAGGAAGAGACAGAAAATATCTCTAATGGGGTCAGGGGTAGAGATGGCCTTGCGGTTAGCCCGATGGTCGGTTTGAGGTGAATTTTGCTAGTTCACGTTTTGCCAAACCGGCGGACTTCTGGCGCTGTTCGGGGCGGACATATGCGTTTACATTGTAAAGAACTTTGACCCATGACATATCCATCGTGGGGTACAGGAAAGCCAATTGAGACATTTCAACACATGGACATACCCCCACCTTATAAATAGTCCTGATCTGGCGGCCATTTTACATTCTGTCTTTTGTCAGTGTAGGGAAAGGACGCTGTGTGGAGCAGGGACACTCAGTCTAATCACTAGCTATTACTATTAGGTCCACAAAAGTCCTTTTAAGGACTGGTATAGGTGTACAGTATATAGTGTTGTAATACACGTATAATATACTTTCAAATCTAGAAAGCATATTATGGTGCACTGCTGAGTGCTGACCGATTCTGCAGCTGTCTTTTATCAGTGTAGGGAGGGACAGTTTTTGGTGTTTGGAGCAGGGACAGTCTGCAGTTCACTAGCTACTAGGTCCACAAAGATCCTTTTTAAGGACTGGTATAGGTGTACAGTATATAGGGTTGTAATACATGTATAATATACTTTCTTTCAAATCTAGAAAGCATATTGTGGTGCAGTGCTGCTGACCGATTCTGCAGCTGTCGTTTCTCAGTGTAGGGAGGGACAGTTTGGTTTTTGGAGCAGGGACAATCTGCAATTCACTAGCTACTGTTAGGTCCACAAAGGTCCTTGTAAGGACTGGTATAGGTGTACTATTTGGTGTGCAGTATATAGGGGTGTAATACACGTATAAAATACTTTCAAATATAGAAAGCACAGTATAGTGCATTTCCACTGTGCAGCATTGTGACTGCTGAGCGGTTCTGCAGCGATACTACAAAGAGTGACAAACGCAATTAGAAAAAAGTATAACTAGTGTGATAGACCAGTGGCCCCCCAAAAGGGCAGATTGAAGGAGGTGTTGTATACCTTCTTCTACATATACTGCACTTCTCTAGAGACTTTTGTCACATGGTCATTTAAAAAATGACAGGCAGAGGAAGAGGCAGGCCCTTCCGCAGGGGTGGTAGGGGTAGGGCAGGAGCAACAGGCTTGATCCAAAGTGGCAAATTACAGAAGGTGTGTTCGATTACGTCAAAGGATGCACCAGACTTGGTTGAGAGGCTCACTCAGCCTTACTCTGATGCAAAATCCTCATCTTCTCGATCTGCACCCTCTTTTTCACTCTCTGCTGTGTGCACCCCCAAAGACGCTACCACCACCACCATATACCCTCCGCTTGAGTCAGAAGAATTATTTTCCGATCCATCACAAGACATTGCCGATGCGCAGCCACTTTTGGCATTGGATCAGGAAGAGGAGTTGGCAACAACCGCCACTCAGCAGTCTGACGACAGTACCCAGATCAGCCCAAGGAGGAGGTTGGTCCTCGGTGTTGCTGCCTACTCTGAGATCTCTTATATATAGCGGTGGGGAAGGTGACGTAGATGACGTGTCTAGTGATGTCACATGGGTGCCCACAAGAGAAGAAGAGGAGGGGAGTTCAGAGGGAGATACAGACCAGCAGATAGGGAGGAGAAGCAGGCGGAACTTACATTGCACAGGAGGGACAAACCAGACTGCTAATGTATCAGGAGCGAGGCATCAACCATGTACTGTCACATCTGGCGCTCCTTGGATGCCGGCACATGGCTCTGCAGTGATGTGCTTTTTTTAACGTGTCCGCTGCTGACAATAGTGCTGCCATTTACAGTCAACGCATAAGTCGTGGTAAGCCCAACACTCACCTAGGGATGACCGCCTTAAGAAGGCACATGAGCTGCCATCACCGAACCCAGTAGGAGCAACGGAACCCACAAAGCCACACTCCAGGCTCTCACCGTCCAGCCTCTTCTCCTTCTCTCTCAGAATTGTCCTCCACTCCACCTTCCATCATGCCGTCCTCACGTTTTTCTGGAAAAAAGCAGGCTTCCGTGGGCCAAATGTTTGAGCGTAAAAAAATGATGACGCTGGATAACCCTCTTGCCCAACGGTTGACCACTGGCACCCGTGTAGATTTGGTTTTACCGCCACGGATTGCATGCAGGCCTGGCTTTTTCTCCTCCTCCTACTCCATCCTCCCTCTCCTCACTGGCTGACTCCTCCTTTTCCGCTGCTGGTATCTCTTCCGCTGCGCCGCCCAAGATCCCCAGAACTTATTCGACATGCCAGGTGAGACGTTGCCATGCTGTGCTGTGTCTGTTGTGCCTGGAAGCCAAGAGCCAGACTGGCCCTGCACTCCTTTCAGCTTTGTGTTCGCAGACAGATCAGTGGCTAACACCGCTCAATTTGACAGTTGGTAAAGTAGTGTGTGACAACGGTGCCAATCTGCTTAGTGCATTGAAACAGGGCAAAATTACACTGGTGCCTTGCATGGCACACGTCTTAAACTTGGTCACCTTGCTGACATTCAGTGGCGACACAATCTGCCGGTCAGACGTCTTATTTGCGATTGCCCGACGCGATGGAATGCAACCTTCTATATGCTTTATAACTGCACGTTTCTGCTGGAGCAGCCTAACGTCTACCTGTGTGAACTCTGCGGCAGAACAGGTTCTGGGGAGCTTGTGTTTTTTGTATTTTTTTTTTTTTTCAACCGCACCAGTGGCTGCTCATGCGTGACGCATGCAGACTTCTGCAGCCATTTGATGAGATCACCAAACTGGTCGCAGCCAGTTTATGGCCAGTCATCAGTGACATCGTGCCTTATGCCTTCTTTATGGAGCACGCATTGCGTTGTCATTGATCAAGCCGTGCAGGAGGATGAGGAAGTCTCAATGCTGGATGAATTCCTTGAGGGGGGGGGGGGGGTTGTTGGCTTGTCTCTGAGACAAGTCAACAACAGGAGTCTGAAGAGTAGTCGGAGGAGGATGGTGCTAGGCGGATGAGGAGGAGCAAGAAGAGCATGCTTTAAACCTTTCTGAGATCCCTGTTGTCCGTGGATGGGGAGAGAACGAGGAGGACGACATTATCCTGGATGATGAGCAGGAGCCAGGCCACCACACCGCTTCCAGTTTAATGCAAATGGGGGGCCTTCATGCTCCAGTGTTTTTAACAGGGCCCCCCG
This sequence comes from Lithobates pipiens, assembly GCF_037356315.1. Lineage (NCBI taxonomy): Eukaryota > Metazoa > Chordata > Amphibia > Anura > Ranidae > Lithobates > Lithobates pipiens. The sequence continues at coordinate 183,701,975 of NW_027507789.1, read as the reverse complement.
TATAAAAAGCATAAAGGTCAAGGACCAGTACTGGTTGGCAACGTACTTAGACCCCCGGTACAAACATAAAATGGCGGAAATGTTACCACCATCAGAGGGCTGTCAGAATGGAGCACTTACAGGCCTTGCTTAGAGAAATGCTGCATTCTGCTTTTGCGTGCGCTTGCAGAGGAGGAATTCCTACTCCCAGAGAGAGTTGGTGTCGGTGCCCTCTATCGCGGTGCTGGTGTCGGTGCCCTCTATCGCGGTGCTGGTGTCGGTGCCCTCTATCGCGGTGCTGGTGTCGGTGCCCTCTATCGCGGTGCTGGTGTCGGTGCCCTCTATCGCGGTGCTGGTGTCGGTGCCCTCTATCGCGGTGCTGGTGTCGGTGCCCTATATCGCGGTGCTGGTGTCGGTGCCCTCTATCGCGGTGCTGGTGTCGGATGACTAGTAATAAATATATGGACAGCTATAATAGCACAGTAAAAAAAAGTTTAAATGAGCCTGCTTAGAGGCATTCTATTCCCATCCCTCAGCAGCAGTCCGGGCAAATGAAGCAATTTTTGCCCCCTTTTCCTTGAGCAACGAGACAGGGGTGCCCGTTGTCACCCTTGATATTTATATTGGTACTAGAACCCCTGCTGGCTCACATTAGAGACGGTCAAAATATAAAGGGCATCGGCGCAGGCAACGCACACCATAAAGTTGCGGTTTACGCCGCTGATTGATTTGTTTCTTTTTTGTAACAAGCCCCATGACTTCCATCCCCAATTTATTGCAGGCTCTTAGGACATACTCTCTGCTCTTTCTAATTATAAAATTAATGTACACAAATCCGAAGCTTTAAACATAAATTTATCTAAGGAGACACTCAACATTCAACAGACTTTCCCCTTCTCTTGGGCTCGCCACAAAATCAAATATCTGGGCGTTTTTTTATTACCGCCTCGTCGTCAGCAGTCTTTCAGGAGAATTTTACCCCCTGGCTAACCTCTGTCTAGGTCTCCAGCGCTGGCACAAGAATGCTTTCTCCTGGTTCGGTAGGAACAGAATTTTTAAAGATGGTGGCTTTGCCAAAATTAATATACCTCCTCCAAACTTTGCCAATAACGTTCCAAAGCCACTTCCTGCGTTCGGTCCGGCTGAATTTTTGAACATTTTCTCTGGGGCTACAAAGCAAAAAGACTCTCGTCGTATCCTGACCGGAATTTATAGCAATCAACAGATTTAGGTTAAGAAATTCAAGCAATGCTATCGCCCCCCTCTAGATAGATGACGAGCAACACAGATTACACAGATCACCTCCTCCCTTACATTTTGTGCCCTCCACATCTGCTTTTGAGAGGCTCTACCCGGATCCCGTTCCCCTCCATCTATTGTCCTTAATGTACAGGTTACTGGTTGAACCTCAGGACAGCTTTATACCTCCCCATCTACGGAAATGGGAAAATGACCCGAGTTGGGCCTTCTCAAAAGTTCAGAGAGAACGTATTTTGTACTTTGCACACCGCTCCTCACTCGCAAGTAGGTTTCAAGAGGCTGGGTTTAAGTTCCTGACTCGTTGGGAATAGGGTACTCGCGCTCCTTCATAAGATCTACCCGTCAGTTCCCTCCACCAGTTGGCATTGTCAATAACCTGACGGTTCGTTACTGCGCGTATTCTGGACATGCTTGCGTGTTTGCCCCTTTCGGGGATTCTATTCGCTTGGTTTTTAGACTGACAGACATTTCACTTGCAGACAATCTGGCGCAGTGCCTGCTTCACCTTTACCCCGATGTCGAGGCGTCGATATAAAAAAAATCCCTCTTGATCCACCACCTTATTGGTGCTAAAATTTGTATTCCGCAAAAATGGAAATGCTTGGATCCACCTTCAATTGGTCAGTGGATGGCTGTGGGGAATGAAATTAATCTGATGGAACAATTGATGGTCGCATTAAACTGAAAAGTGGAAAAATTCAATAAAACCATAGTTGTACTGGCGCGATTTCCGATCCTCTCAAGATTATAACGCCTTTGTGACCCCCCTCAGTAGACCCACTTTAACTGTGCATGTTTCCCTAATCATTTTTCTTTCACATCCAACTACCTATCCTGCTTTGGTTCTCTTCATATTCATGCTGCCTTCTCTGTCTTCTGATTTCTTTCTCGTTATTTGGAAAACCTATTTGTGCGCACCTGACTAGGTGTCTTACATTGATGTATCGTATGTTTATTTAGGTGAACTGGCGCTATGTCAACACCATCCAATTTGCTATTTCCATATTGATTGTTGCTGCTCTTTTTTGGTTTATGTAGAAGCCTGTTCTTGTTCAAAACATTGTTGTTGGTCCTACTCTGCCCTGTCTGGTGTACTCAAACTTTTAAATGATAAATGAGCCTGCTTGTTAATATTTTTTTCCTTTTATAGGAAGTACCGTCCACTCCAGTGCTGCTTATCCAGCTTCCCTGAGATTTCCTTCATCTCTTCAAGCAGGAGCCCCTTTGAGCCTGCCCCTACTAACAATAGTACACACAAGGAAAAGGATGGCAGGTAAGCCTATGATAGTGACCACATATCAGTCCAATACTTCTATTGCAGCAGGAATATGAATGTATTTTTCAAGGACAGTGAGATAAGAAATCCCTACAAAATAGAAAGTGATGGGATTACAAGCCTCTTTCTGAGCCCTAGTTCACAATGGTGCAGTGCGGGAAACGCAGCGATTCCTGTGCATGTCCTGCACCGCATAGCAATCGCACTGTGATCTGCTGTGGTGGCAATGAAAAGTTTACGACGGCTCAAAAGCAGGTCACGGAGTGCTGAAGTCACAGAGCTGGTCCAGGTTTGGGCAAGAGCACGACACTGGGGTCGGGATCCGCCCACATGCTTGGACTGGCACTCGGATCAGCGAGCCGCTGAGCACCTGAGCCCTCTACGCGCTTCAGTGAGCAAGGAGGGGGCAGATCAGAGAGTGGTGACTGACAGTCACCAGCTCTCTGCTCGTGGAGTTGAGTTCACTTGGTACTCAGTGTTGGTACTGGTGGGGGACAGATGCAGCAACCTCAAACCCCGTACTTACTTTATTTTTAATTTTTTTGGATTAAAAAAAAAAAATTGACTTGCTTAAGATCAGAAACAAGCTGCAGCTTTGAAACTGCATTGGTTTCCAGCTCCTTGATTTGTTCGGCATGTTTATAAATGTAATATGTTACTTTAGAGACCAGGATGATGACAGAGAGAGGAGCCAGAGACCACATACCAGGGAAAAAAGTGGCTTCTGTGAGTGCTGTCGGGTGGCCTACACCAAACTCAGTGAAGTAAGAAAATAAATTGGGATGTCTGTATGCATTGTAGATGTTCAGAAATGAAACCTGCACAACTGACAGTCTTTTCACTTCTTTTTAGCACCTGATTAGTGATCAGCACACTCAGTTTGCTCTGGATAACTCCAATTACAAAGTCATTGATGACATTGCCAGCAACATGATGTGTGACCTAATGGAGTATCCTTGTGGGTGAGTACTGCACAAGAGTGCCGAGTTTCATTGGGGACTTATTTTTCTTGGCTCGGGGCACATAGCCATATTCACTTACCGTTTACATACAGTATGCGGGTACTGTATAACTGCTATAGGATATAAAATTATCTTGGGTCAGTCTGGTAATACAAACTCAGCCCCCAGTAAAGTGCACAGCCAGGCCCTCAACCACCACCACTGCTGCTAAAGCATGAAAGGACACAGCCCTGGCTATTCTCCCTTCCTTTTACTTTTTATTTTTTTTTTTTTTTTTTTTAAACCGCTCTAATACTGACCAATTTCACCCCCTTCCTGCCTAGGCCAATTTTCTGCTATAAGTGCTGTCACACTTTGAATGAAAATTTCGCGGTCATACAATGCTGTACTCACATTTTTATCTTTTTTTCACACAAATGGAGCTTTCTTTTGGTAGTATTTAATCACCGCTGGGTTTTTTATTTTTTGCTTTAAAAAAAAAAATGGCTGAAAATTTTAAACAAAATTTTTTTTACTTTTGTCTGTAAATTTTGTAATTAAGTAATTTTTCTCAATCAATGATGGGGTTGCACTGATGGACACTGAAAAGCAGCACTGATCAGTACCCTGATTTACCTGTACAGTCTGCCCTGCAAGAAGATGCCGCTTTTGTCATTGTGGGGCAAGGAGAGCCGATAAATGGCACTTCCCCTCTCCTTTACATGTGATTGGACACAGCCGATCACATGGGTAAAAAGTCGCGTCATCCGCTCTTTACCGAGATCGCTGTCACGCAGTGTCCTAGGAACATGGTGCCATCCCCGTGCTGCCGGTGTTCCACAGCTTTGACACTGGTGGTGACGTCATATGACGTCGCTCCAAAATTAGATGGGATCCGGCCCCCCGCCATTTTACTATACGGGGGGCAGGTGGTAGTTGAAGCGGCAGTGCCCTATTGGCTGATGGTGCTGCTGTACAGAGGGTTATTGGTGACTGATTTAAAAGCTGACACTTTCAGTTATATAAATTGATTCCCTTAAAGCGGAACCTCCGCTTTTTGGAATCCCCCCCCCCCCCCCCTCTGGTGTCACATTTGGCACCTTTCAAAGGGGGGAGGGGAGAGTAAATACCTGTATAATCCAGGTATTTGCTTCCACTTCCAGGCATAGATATCTACGCCATATCCAGTGAGTGTGGGGGATGGCAGAGCGCTGAGTGACAGTCACCAGCTCTCTGTTCAGGGAGCCCTGAGAACCAAGCGATCATCTGTGTTGGATCGTTCGGTTCTCAGGGTTAGAGGCACCAGGGGGACAGATGCTGCATCCACCTAGGTAGGTAAGTATGATTCTTAAATAAACATAAAACCTATACTTCTCTTTTTAAGTCAATAACTCTCATTTAATTTTGAGTGTCACAGGAGCAGGAAGTGAAAGGCTACTGTCTGCAATGGAATCACAGACAGTTATAAAAATGTAGAAGATCTAACTCTTACCCTTGCAAAATGGGAAAAAAAATTACTTGGGTTGTGCTCTACAGTATAACTAAAGGCAAAACTTTTTTTTGTAGCTTTGAAAGGATTTCCTCTGGCTTCCTATCCAGTTTTGGCTATGGGACAGGAAGTGAGGGAAAGTCTCCCCCATGGGCAACCCCCCCCCCCCCTTACTATATCCAAATAAAATAAAAATGCCTTCATTTGTACTTTAATGTTGTCCAAGGACACTTTAGTATACCTAAACTGCACTTTAAAAACCTGCAGGTCTTGGACTTGCTGTTTTCTGTGTGAAGCCTATTTTCCTAAGTCAGTGAGCATTTGTAGTACAGGAATAAATTCCACCGCCAGCTTTCATTTTCTGTGAGCTGTCCCTTCACTTTATTTGTTTCATAATTCAGTTCCATTAGCTGGACTTGCATTTTGTTAGCATTAGTGTATACAGTGCATTGGTGTGTATCCAGGCAGCCTCCAGTCATTAGACGGATGACACAATTGATGGCTATATTGAAGTAATTTTACTGCCTGTTTTCTGAGAATGGCTCTGCACAGAACATCTCTCAGCCTGTTGTCTTCCTCTACAATAGCTGCATAAAACCAATATTGATTTTATAATGGTGTTTCCTTATTGGAACCTTTCACAGTACGTAGGAGGGGTTATTGTGCTGATGGACTATCTATATGAGCTACGTAAATATTGGGTCCAATTTATAACAAATGTCTGCTGCAAATTGCAACCAGATTCCTCTTCATTTTTGAATGCAAGACAGGAAATGCATGAGGGATTTAATTGCATGTAGAGGTAATTTTTCTTTCACACATTTTGGGGATAATGTTAATGCAATGGATGTGACTTTATCCATACATTGGTGGTGAATTGATCCTTGCCATTTAAAACACGTTTATTTTGATTTAGAATGTAGCATCCAATCGAAGACCAAAGTGTGTGCTTTATTAGAGTATTCATTTTAAAATTAATTACAATTTTTAAATTCTATGGTCAAATTGGAACTTGCATGGCTGCTACTAGGTGATCATCAAGCCATACCACCACAACCTTGCTGTTGACCCCAGAGTGCCTAACTTTTAATCAGAACCAACCAGATTTACCATTGGGCACAGCACTGTAATGTGCATGTATGGACTGACTGATTTATACTTGTAAGAAGACGGTTCCTGCATTGGAAGGCTGCTGGGAGGAAGGAGGGAAGTCAATTTGCAGAAGCTCCGCTGGAAGGGTGGAACAGGGAAAGCTGAGCTGCAGAATTCACTATTGAAAGTGGAGAGCTGAGCTGGCGAGTCACTCAGCAGGAGGGGGAGCAGGGGGTGCTGACCTGCTGAGTGGGAGAGACAGGACTTTAAAAAAAATTCAGAAGAGAAGCACTGAAACTTTCAAAGAGACTCATTCCCCAGTGTAGTGAATTACTGGGGAGTCAGGAAAGGCTACTTTTTTAAGCCTCATGTACTGTTTGTTAAAGCGGTATTAAAGTTTTCCTCCAGTTAATGACATTGTGCTAGTATGCATCGTATACTAGCACATTATGAAATGTTTACCTGTGAAATGGATCCCTCCACTTACACGCTGTTACCACTGATGAGGCTTCCATCTTCACCCAGTCTTCCTCGTGGGTTTATGGGCTCCAGTGGTTTGAACTGCTGAGACATGACATTGCGCATGCGCACTGCAGACATGGGTATGGCACAGGTCTCTAAGTGGAGAGCACACTCCAGAGTACCGTCTGTTGAGGCGCAGTGCGTGTGTGCCGGTGACATCACCGCCTGCTACATATATGAATATCTCCTAAACGGTGCAACACCCAGAAGATATTCACCTTACCTGTAGGTACAACTGAAAGTCCTCATGCACACAGCATTTTTACAGACACTTTTACCAGCGTCGGACAACCTTTTTTTGTTTTTTTTGTTAATGTATTTTTTTATTTTTTGCAGCTTAAATTTCTATGTTCTATGTGTCCATGCACACATAGGCTTTTAGGAGCTGTGTGGCATAACTGTTTTCTAGCTGCAAAAAAAGAAAAAACCCAGGGCCAGCACATTCTGAAGACCAGTGGTTCTCTGAGAGCCGTCTTAACTTATCCCACTTTCAGACCATTTATTCGAATGGAAGTCGCATCCAAGTTGGATCACCAAGATCCGACTTATGGCATGCGACTTGTGCTCTGGGGGCCCCATGCAAAAATGGGGGGGCGAACCCCCTTCGGTCCGGCATGGATTTTCATGGGTGTCAGAATTCCTTATCTCTATACTTGTTCCACATCAGTGAATGCTAAAAAACGTATCAGTATTACATGAGCATTCTCTAAATGGGAGTCTCACAACTGTTTAAAGTTCCCTAAAATGAATATATTCCTATAACAAAAGGGAGAGAAAAGTGAGTTGTGTATCTTCTTACCCTTCTCCATTACAGGATTAACAGTACAATTCCACTGTAGGACCCACTGTAGACACGTGTCTTTTGCTTGTTACCATCTCAGCACTTATCTTTGCAATAGCTGGGCTACATTCACAACGAGAGGAATTCACAAAGAACCGGAGTAGACAGAAATCTAGAGCAGATGTGCATGACAGCCAATCAACTTCTAGCCCTCAGCTCCATTCACACTTGTGCGACTCCAAAGTCACACGATTTCCAGTGCAACTTTGATGTGACTTTACACTCTGGCACTTAAGTCACTTGGATACGAATGGGTGCATTTAAAACCGATGGCATGCAACTTGTCATGCGGCTTTGTGTCCAACGTTGCATGAGAAGACACACAAGCGTGAACTTTATTTTCAAAACTTAACTGAACAAGTTGAAGTTGGCAACTCTTTGGCTACTCTGCACAGCTGCTCCAGCTTCTGTCTGTGAATGGTTTTAGTAAATACCCCCTGACATGTGTTTCATGGGCTTTAAGTGCATTACCAGTCACTTATATTGACGCTGTGTCTGGCTGCACAACAGATGCCCTGCACTAAAGAAAAGTGGCATTAATACAATTTTATAAGAGGTACTTCATTCAGCATCTCTTAGACTTAGTGATGACACACACTTTCACAGCCTGAACTTCCTACCTTGTCCATATGCCTGGTTGTAGAGTAATAATCTATTCAAAACTAAGAATCTTAGTAAATGATAGAAACATGTCTGCCTGCCCGTCTTCAACTTTTCCTTTATTCTGCTACAGGTCCGCTTTCATCCGCCATCCTGGAAGTTGAATTTCCTTTCTGAAGCAGAACGTGCATTGCTAGCTCCGCTTAGTATAACTTTGCTATTTTAGAGTGCGTGCAGTCAGTGTGCTTTCCCTCCTCCCTGACTGCTCCATGGCCCTGATGGCTTATTTGGCCAGAATCCACATCCCCATGGCTGTGAGCCCAGACCCAAACCCCCTGCCTACCCTGGCTATTGGAGCACACATCCAGAAATAGGATGTGCTTTGTAACCGAACCCCTGCAGCATCCTGTAGACTAGTGAATGGGAACAGTTCGGGCAACATAGTGACCTGGGTGACATTTGGTCTGCATAGTTTTTCGTCTAACAAAGTTTCTTAAACTTTCTGCTGCATGCTTACTTTCTGACTTAAAATTGTATTGAGGTTTACAGTTGTCAATTATGCTAAGACTGTTTTTTATCATTTGTTTGTTATCAGCATCGACTGTGTTAAAAGGAAAATAAAGCGATTTTTTATTTCCTTTAACCCTTGGATGAAGGAAAGAAAATTTCTTAATGTATGGCCTTCCTAAGATGGGGTTGGCTTCAAAGCTGTAGATAATAATACAAATTTGTTTTTCACTTGTCATACATTAGAAATGTCTGGGGGTAAAAACATAATTTGCATCTTCTTCTTTTTTTTTTTTTTTTTTTTGCCTGGCTAGTTGAAGAGTGCTATGAACCCCCATGTACTGTTTTTGTATATTGCCCTGCCCATTTACTCCTTTCCTTTTTTATAGCTAGTTTCAAGCAGATCAGAGAACCTGCCATTGTTGTTTTTTTTTTTTTTTTTTTATTTAATTATTTTGTGCACCCACACAAGAAGCCTTCAGTTGTTTTGTAAAGGCAATGTCTTCTGGTGTGTTTGAAACTTTTAAAGATTCAGAGGGCTACCTCCAGGTGTGCCCGTCCTCTGTGCATTGCTGCCTCATAGTAGGGTAATTTTGGATAGTTTGAAGTTGGGGGGACCACACACATCAAAAGGTGGCATTGAAGCTCCCACTTGTTTGCAAATTAAACAGATTAGTTAGTTGGGGAACGCAGTAATAATTGGGCTTACACTTTAACACTTATGCACAGGAAAAAATTGTTTTAATTGAGGTTCCATTATAAAGTTAACCTATCAAGGTGAGGATATATAGGAGCTTCTACAACTTGCTTGTTTTGGGTTTTGCATGCTCTGGGATGGTCATCCTAATCTTGGGTTCATTACTTGGTAAATCGCTGACATGTACATAATTGTTCCAGGTCAGTGGCTCCCCTTGTAGTGAAGATGGAAGTAATGGATGTCTACGCCAGAGCATGCACAATCAAAATGACCATATGTCTCTCCTGACGTCTAGCTCCCTTTAGGTTGGGTTCACACTTAATTTCGCATGCTTCTCACAGCAGGTGTCCGGTGCTTCCCTGTTTTTCCGTTTTCAGGGACGAATCGGGGCCCAGATTTTTGCCTCAATTTGGACCTGAAATGGAGCCAAAGATGCGCAGGACCCCTGTGCAATCCGCTCCGTTGAACCAGGTATGAACCAGCTCCATTTGAGAGCCGGTCAGTCTCCTGTCATGCAAATTGGATGCAGAGACTCCTGCATCCAATTCGCATAAGTGTGAACCCAGCCTTAAACTCAAAAAAATAAAAAATGCTATTCCCTCCTTCTCTGGGGATTTACACTAACCAGACCTTTGCCAGCCATACACCTGAGATGGTGTGTTGTATGTTACTTTGTTTGTTCCTGTATTTTTCGCTACTGTGTTGTACGTTTATGTATTACTAATTATCTGTACTTTTAATTGTTCGTGCTAAACCTTTGTCTGATACTGTTACTGAGCGTTAAACTATTCTCATTCTATCGCTTACTGAAAACTGACATGGGTGAAATAATTTCTACTTGTGAACTTGATTGTTGCCAACCTTTAAGAGCCTGTACCAACTCTTTAAGATGCATGTCTTGTTCTTGATGCAAGTTTTGTTTTTTTGTGTTTTTTTTATATACCACACGTTCTGCTATATATGTTTTTATCTGCCTTTATTTGCCCTTTATTTCTGATCCAAATGCAATAAAGACAGTGTTAAAAAAAAAAAAAAAAAAAAACAAGCAGCCTGCAAATTGATGAACAGTGAAACTGAATTGCACTTGTTAATCAGGCATTAGGTGGACACTGGTAAATTTTACTAGGTTTGCTGTGGTGGTGGGTGAAACTTGCATGCAAAGCGGTGTTTACTATCCATATTCTTGCAATACAATGTTCTTATAGTTTGGATTTTTTTTCCCCATCTCTCAAGGATTATGCCTGTCGTGGAAGGAGTTGTGGCTGATGGCTCATTCAATATAGAGGACGCTTGGGTTCCTGTTTTAAAGGAGGAGAGCAAGATGGTGGTGCCTGAGGTACTATGTGAAGGAAATGGTGCTGTAACTCTTGTGGAAGACAACTGTGCAGCGCATGTGAGTGAGGAACACATGCCGGATATTGTACAAAGACACCCTGTAATGAATGCTTCTCCCAGTGAACGGGAAGAGAATATGGATGTAACCAAGGATGATAAAGACTCTGTAGAATGCAATGACCAAATACACCCATTTGCAAAAGACTCAAATAATATTTTGATACCGTGCAATGGGCAATTACAAGACATCTGTGGCGCAGAAGTAGCGTCTCATGTGGATGTGGTCACGGAGGTCTCCTGGTACACAGAGGAGGCTGGGTTGACCTCTGTATATACTGTGCAGTCATTGCTCATTCCTCCAGATGGGCAACATGCACAAATGACTATGGCAAATGCAGTAGCAACGTTTTCCCCACCATTGCTCCTTAGCCCCTTAGCAGATCCACATGGTGCTTTAGGTCCTGAATGCCCATGTGAAGCCCACAATCCATCAGTATTGCAAGATTCACTTTCTGGCACACAGGTCACGAACACTGCTGGTGCCCACTGTAGTGAATTACTGGTAGAGCAGATGTCTGTGCTGGAAGTTGGCGAACAACTTCAAGGAACTGCAGAGCCTTCTACTGAAAATCTTTGTGGGGTTAGTTTACTGGATGCCCTTGTACAGCTGCCAGCTGGGGAGAGGAGACCTGAAGAAATGGTAAATGTACCGCTGGGCTCCATACAACTGCATGAACAGCTGCTATCTGACCAGAATGACCTTTTATTAAATGCTGCTTCTAGCTTGCACACACGAGTGGATAGAGCTTTATGCCAGGAACATCTAAATGTAATCCCTTTGTATAAAAGTCCAGCAGAAACTTTAGTAGTAACCCCCCCTAACTCCACACTTGTGACAAATAATTCTGACAGAGAAGACCAGTTGGTCCATGGTTTAGTAGACACTCCAGCAGTAACACATGGTACCATTCCTTCTGGGAATGAGGCCAGTGCCCCAGAGCAAAATCTAGACATTATAACATTAAGACACCACCCTGCAGAGGTGGTGCACAACACTACATGTTTAGACAAAGCCAGTGCACCACAGCATAATCGGGTAAATGTAGTGCCCTTGTACCAAGGATCTGCAGTAACACACAGCTCTAGACCTTTGGTTAATGAGGCCAGCACTCCAGAGCAGAGTGAGTTACAATCTACTACAGACTTTTGTCGAGGTAAACGTAAGCATAGCTGCTCAAGTCCCCCACCTGCCAAGAGACAGCCCTACCAGTGCAAGCCATTGTCGCTGCCTGCGTGGGCTTTTCACCAGCTTTCTAATTCTGGTCTTGAGCATGTTGCAAATGATCTCCCCAACTCAAAGAAAAGAGAGAAGAAATTTGTGACAAATGAGGACGATGTCGATTCCCCCAACCCTTACTTTAACCCCAAAATCATCCAGTACAATGCTTCATCTGAGTCAGACTGGGATTCAGGACTTCTGTCTCAGCAACAGTGTAAGCACCAACAAGGTACACAACTTGGAGACTTGCGTACAGCCCAGGTCAATCTGGATGAGAGCTGGTATGGGAGAGAGCTTGGCTCTGTGCTTGCCCATGACCAGAGCTTGGGCTCTCATTCTACCACACAGACTGTCACTCTGGCACATACATCTTATGACCTTTATCTTGGTGGGGTGGCATCTTAGGAATAATTTGATGAACTTCTACTTAATGACAAAAGTTTACCTGATACTGCCGTTTCCGTTATCGGAGGACACAGGTTAGTTGAATCCCTCAGCTAGCTTCTATCTCTGCAAGGTTTTCTTGACCTCAGTTCTCCATGATCTAAAATTAACATTTCAGAGAAAGTTCCCTTCATAAAGGCCATAGTGAGGGGTTGTTGGTGCTTGTACTCAACTGTAGAGATCTCACCACTGATGTTCCCTAAGAAAAACTATATATCAGATTTGGCCTTTTTATCTTTTGTAAATTGCTGCTTCAGTCTCTGGACCTTAAATCCATCCACCCACCCCCACTTGGGTATTTGCCTTGCTTACATTAAGTCCATTAATGTGTATATCTCTAGCTCTGTCTCCCCTCCCTCCTCCTTCCGGGATAGATATGCCGGTGAGCCCTCTGCTTCTACCCACAGCTATTAACTTCATCTTAATGACTCTTAATGGCTTGGAGAAGTTTTAGCTGGAGTTTTAAATGTCTGCTTTTAAAGCCTGTGAAGAGCAAGATGATTGTAAAAAAAATAAAATAAAATCTCTTCCCCGGAGAGTAGGATGGGAAGAATAGGAGTACAGCTCCATCACACCTAGCACTTCATCAACAAAATAAAAAAATCTACACTGATATTAATGTTAGTAATTTGTCAATCCGTAATGGAATGCAATTTCCGCTTTCTAAAGCACTCTGAAATGCCAATTAAGGGGTTTTACTATGGAATTTCATGCCTGGTGGTAACCTTCCTTGTGCCTCCCTGTTGCTCCAATGATGTGATGGGCAGCCTCCCTATCCAATAGCGAGCCTAGAAGGGCTGAGCTTGGCACCAATAATGCAGATGAGGTTGTGTTTTTTTTTTTTTTTTTCTTCATTATTACATCACAATTTAGTGCTCCCAGGTGTTTTAGGGAAAAGGCCTGGACCAGGGCTCCTGGAGATGCAAGCTGGCCTTCTGTGAACAGCGGATTATTTATTTTACTGCCAGCATAGAGGTGTGTGTGTGTGTGTGTGTGTGTGTGTGTGTGTGTGTGTGTGTATATATATATTTATTATATAAATTTTTTATAGTATAGACTGTTGTTTTTGACCAACGTAGATTTATTGAACCTCCTGATCCTTCCCATCCTTCAAAAGGTTACATAAACGACCTCCCAGATGCAGCGTATTCATTTTCATAAGGGCCATCCCCCTAACACCAGGGTTGCCAGCTGTCAGAAAATAAGGGCTAGTTTTGTGATATTTATCTCTGTCTGTGAATATTTATTATGGAGATGCAAACTGCAGGTCCGTAAATGAGCATTCACTGACTGATGTACAAATCATGGATTTTACGAGCTGGACGTGAATTTACTGACAGTTGGTAACCCTGCCAGTCTTCAGTTGCTGGGGTTTTTTTTGTCTTTTTTTTTAACGAGGAACTCTGTAGTACTTGATGACAACTTAAGCTAATGTGTAGCTAGAGACACTGGCCTTTAAAAATAAGACCATGGAAAGGAGTGTGTCTGGTGTTTTGGAAGAAAATATAACACATTTAAAGCAGTGCAAGCTCTGTTGCACTTTTTTTGCAGTTGACTTATATACTTTTATATATATATAAAAATTTTAATACCCCAAGACCAGAGCAGATTTCTCTGTTTTGAGCAAATCGGGGAGTTGATTTTGCACCCAAACACAGTTATGACTGTCTAAGTTAAATCTCCATATGGTTTTAAGAAGGGGTTCTAGGGGCAATACTAAAACTGCAGAGTGCAAAATCTTGTGCAGCTCTGCATATAAACCAGCTTCCAGGTCGTGTGTGTGTTTTGTTTTTTTTTTTTGTTTTTTTGTCAAAGCTTAATTTAAACAAGCTGAAGTTGGAAGCTGGCTACCATGCACAGCTGCACCAGATTTTGCACTCTTCTGTTTTACTAAATCAACCCCGATGTGTGTCACGCTCCCTCTAGAGGATTGTCTTAAAGATCTGGAGTACTTTAAAAGACCCTTTTACATCCCTGTAGTTTAGTGTTTTTTCTCTTGATTTTGAGTGGAGTTTCATGGCATGGGCAGCAGGAGAGGTGAGTATTTTCTACTTTTACAGGTACAGCTTTGATTTAAAAGAAAAAAAAAAATAGGTTTAGTGATAAACTCACTTAACCACTTGCCGACCGCCGCACGCCGATGTACGTCATCAGAATGGCACGGGCAGGCATAAGCACATACATGTACGTCCTTTGCCTCCCGCGGGTCGGGGGCCCGATCGGGCCCCCGCCCGGTGCCTGCGGCGGTCGGTTTTCGTTCGGGAGCGATCCCGGACGAGGGGACGGCCATTCATTCATGGCCACCCCCTCGCGATCGCTCCCGACGAATGGAAATCCCCGGTGACATCACTTCCTCTCCTGTAATGTAAACACAGGAGAGGAAGTGATGTATTCTCTCCTCCGTGTCGGTATTTTTCGTTCCGACACGGAGGAGAGCGGATCAGTGAGTTGCACCAACACATCCCACACACAGTAGAACATGCCAGGCACACTCACACCCCCCCTTTACCCCCCGATCACCCCCCCAATTACCCCTGCCCCCCAGTCACAGTGACACCAATGTCATTTTTTTTTTTTTTTTTTTTTTTTTTGCATTGGTGTCATTTGTGACTGTAATAACTGTTAGGGCAGTTAGGGTTAGCCCCCTTTAGTTCTAATGTACCCCCCTAACCCCCCCAATAAAGGTTTAACCCCGTGATCACCCCCCGTCGCCAGTGTCACTAAGGCTGGGTTCACATTGCAGCGGTTTATGAGAACGAATGTGATTCGCACCGCACTGCAGTGCAAATCACATCCGATCTCTGTGCGATTCGAGTTCAGCCATTCGCCACACCCGCCGCACCCGCCGCAAATTCGCACGGGACCCTTTTTTTGGCCCGCAGCAGAATCGGATCGCATGGGTGTTCACACCATGCGATCCGAGTTTGCAGATCGCACTGCGATATGCGAACTGATCTGGGGGTGTCAGTAACATTTCACTGACACTCCCAGCAGTTCGCATAGGGCAGTGTGAACTGCCGCCGGGAGGCATGCGATGCGGGAACCCGCCGCGGATTCGCGGCGTTTCCGCATCGCTCCAGTGTGAACCCAGCCTAATAAGCGATCATTTTTCTGATCGCCGTATTAGTGTCACAGGTGACGCTAGTTAGGCAGGTAGGTATTTAGGTTCGCCGCAGCTTTTTATAGCGCTAGGGACCCCCATATACTACCGCATAAAGCCCCCTGATTGCCCCCTAGTTAACCCTTTCACCAGTGATCACCATATAACTGTTACAGGTGACGCTGGTTGGTTAGTTATTTTTTTATAGTTTCAGGGCACCCGCCATTTATTACCTAATAAAGGTTTAACCCCCTGATCACCCGGCAGGTGTCATTTGTGACTAATAACTGTTAGGGCAGTTAGGGTTAGCCCCCTTTAGTTCTAAGGTACCCCCCTAACCCCCCCAATAAAGGTTTAACCCCGTGATCACCCCCCGTCGCCAGTGTCACTAAGGCTGGGTTCACATTGCAGCGGTTTATGAGAACGGATGTGATTCGCACCGCACTGCAGTGCAAATCACATCCGATCTCTGTGCGATTCGAGTTCAGCTATACAGATAGTATGGCTGAATTCGTGTCGCACCCGCCGCAAACTCGCACGGGACCCTTTTTTTGGTCCGCAGCAGAATCGGATCGCATGGGTGTTCACACCATGCGATCCAAGTTTGCAGATCGCACTGCGATATGCGAACTGATCTGGGGGTGTCATTAACATTTCACTGACACTCCCAGCAGTTCGCATAGGGCAGTGTGAACTGCCGCCGGGAGGCATGCGATGCGGGAACCCGCCGCGCATTCGTGGCGTTCCCGCATCGCTCCAGTGTGAACCCAGCCTAATAAGCGATCGTTTTTCTGATCGCTGTATTAGTGTCACAGGTGACGCTAGTTAGGCAGGTAGGTATTTAGGTTCGCCGCAGCTTTTTATAGCGCCAGGGACCCCCATATACTACTGCATAAAGCCCCCTGATTGCCCCCTAGTTAACCCTTTCACCAGTGATCACCATATAACTGTTACAGGTGACGCTGGTTGGTTAGTTATTTTTTTATAGTTTCAGGGCACCCGCCATTTATTACCTAGTCTCACTAGTGTACCCCTAAATTTAGGGGTGTCTACTTTCTAAAATGGGGTCATTTGGGGGGGGGGGGGGGTTTGTGCCATCTTGGCATTTTATGGCCTTCAAAACTGTAACGCCCTTAGAAAGCCTGAAGGCGGTGCTTGGTTTTTGGGGCCCCGTACGCGGCTAGGCTCCCAAAAAGTCCCACATATGTGGTATCCCCGTACTCAGGAGAAGCAGCAGAATTTATTTTGGGGTGTCATTTCACATATGCCCATGGCATGCGTGAGCAATATATCATTTAGTGACAACTTTGTGAAAAAAAAAAAAAGTTTGTAATTTTCCCGCAACTTGTGGCAAAATATAAAATATTCCATGGACTCAACATGCCTCTCAGCAAATAGCTTGGGGTGTCTACTTTCTAAAATGGGGTCATTTGTGGGGGTTTTGTGCCATCTTGGCATTTTATGGCCTTCAAAACTGTAATAGGTAGTGAGAAGTGAACTCAAAAAATTACGCCCTTAGAAAGCCTGAAGGCGGTGCTTGGTTTTCGGGGCCCCGTACGCGGCTAGGCTCCCAAAAAGTCCCACATATGTGGTATCCCCGTACTCAGGAGAAGCAGCAGAATTTATTTTGGGGTGTCATTTCACATATGCCCATGGCATGCATGAGCAATATATCATTTAGTGACAACTTTGTGAAAAAAAAAAAAAAAAAAAAAAAGTTTGTAATTTTCCCGCAACTTGTGGCAAAATATAAAATATTCCATGGACTCAACATGCCTCTCAGCAAATAGCTTGGGGTGTCTACTTTCTAAAATGGGGTCATTTGTGGGGGTTTTGTGCCATCTTGGCATTTTATGGCCTTCAAAACTGTAATAGGTAGTGAGGCGTGAAATCAAAAATTGACGCCCTTAGAAAGCCTGAAGGCGGTGCTTGGTTTTCGGGGCCCTGTACGCGGCTAGGCTCCCAAAAAGTCCCACATATGTGGTATCCCCGTACTCAGGAGAAGCAGCAGAATTTATTTTGGGGTGTCATTTCACATACGCCCATAGCATGTGTGAGCAATATATCATTTAGTGACAACTTTGTGTAAAAAAAAAAAAAAAATTTTTTTTTTGTCATTATTCAATCGCTTGAGGCAAAAAAATAAAATATTCAATGGGCTCAACATGCCTCTTATCAATTTCCTTAGGGGGTCTACTTTCCAAAATGGGGTCATTTGGGGGGGTTTTGTACTGCCCTGTCATTTTAGCACCTCAAGAAATGAGATAGGCAGTCGTAAACTAAAAGCTGCGTAAATTCCAGAAAACGTACCTTAGTTTGTAGATGTGACAACTTTTGCGCAAACCAATAAATATACAATTATTGACTTTTTTTTTACCAAAGACATGTGGCTGAATACATTTTGGCCTAAATGTATGACTAAAATTGAGTTTATTGGATTTTTCTAATAACAAAAAGTAGAAAATATCATTTTTTTTCAAAATTTGCGGTCTTTTTACGTTTATATCGCAAAAAATAAAAATCGCAGAGGCAATCAAATACCATCAAAAGAAAGCTCTATTTGTGGGAAGAAAAGGACGCAAATTTTGTTTGGGTACAACATTGCATGACCGCGCAATTACCAGTTAAAGCAGCGCAGTGCCAAAGTGTAAAAAGACCTCTGGTCATTTACCAGCAAAATGGTCCGGTCTGAAAGTGGTTAAACATAATGTATATAAAAGTCAGGGAAAGTGAGACCCCTTAAGGTATTAAGCCCAAAAACAGAAATATATTGTAGCTAACCAATTTTTATATATTGCTATATCTTATTTTATATAATGCTAGCTTACCAATCCTTAAATGTGATGGCTGCATTTGCTTTTCCTTTTACCAGCTTGTAATTTGTCTCCTGTCTTATTGTGTTTCATCTCTGGATCGGAGCAATGGAGGCACCTTTGGACAGTAGCATTTTCATTCTGAGATGTATCTCGTTTGTGCTGGAGACCTCACTGGATCTGTCGCTAGTCGTGGGTGGGTAGTTGTGTGGGCAAGTAGAAAGGCATTCCTCCAGGAAATAGTACCCAGTATTAGATAATGGCAATGAAACCTTTTGGGGTTTGGGCTGCTGCCTTTTTTTGGTACGGCCTTATGGTCGTTTCCACATGAAGTCGTCGTTCCCCCGCCCCCAAAACGCATTGACTCAGTACTTGTCCCTACTTTTAGTAAACTCCTTTTAACCTCTTCCGTTTTTGTTTTTTTAGGCATCGTCCGCTCTTTCCCCTTTTGTACTTTTGCAATTCTGTTGGGAGGGTGTTAGATGCTAGATTTTAGATGGTTTTGACTGACCAATAAATCCAGACTCCAGGTAATGCTGCTACAACTTATTTTACTTTTTCTGGAGAAAAGGTTACCTGAATTATTAAAGTTGACCATTGTAAGCACCCTTGTCTGTGTTAAATGGGTTACCTCAGAGCAGACTAAGCTGTCCAAAAGTGTCAGAGGAAGTTAGAAAATAAGATGTACTGACAGGACCAACAGGTGAAAATAATATAATCTAAACTCCAATTTAAATAATTGGTAAACTACAACAAAATTTTTGTTTTTCGGTTTAATACCCCTTGGAGGGTTGACACACCTAGGAAGACTTTTTTTTTTTTTTTTTTTTTTTTTGATTTGGTGCACGACATCCACCACATTCTATATATTACTGTTGGTGGCCACTCTCCGATTTCCAAATCTTTTGTACAGCTCCAAACGAAAATATTAGAATTAAAAGGGATTGGATGCTGTGGGTTTTCTGAGGAGCAACTGGGTAGCCTTTGGTAAAGCCTGTGCATGTATCTGGTCCATCATCAATATTGAGACTAAACTGACATTTAGGCTCCTCACTCTTGCCCCAGTTGTGCTATACACAGGCTTGGCTTATACCTCATTAGGAACAACCAGGATTGTTAACAGATTTCCAATGGCTCAGCATAAACAATCCCACCAACTCTGAATTGTTTGTTTTTTATTTTTTTTCAAGCTTGAATTGGTTTAAATTATTTTCTAGTATTTCCCAGTACTAGACTTTTCTACCTCCAAACTGTGAAGTTGTAATATACATTTAATTTTTTATTGTGATAAAATAAAAGTTTATTTTTATACTTTGTAGTATTTGTTTTTATGAGGCCGGGATTGTGTGTGTGTGTATGCATGTACCTATATTTTTTTTTTATTCTATATATGAATCTTCTACCACATTTTTCTTGTGGAGAAGTTGTTAATGCGGTCCTGGTTTGAGGAACCCAGAAGTGAGTAAAGCTGGATACACACTATACAACTTTTATATTTAGGTATATATATTAATCTTGATCTCTAAATAAAGTTGTATTGTGTGTATCCATCTTAAGGGCTCATGCAGATGGAAGTTGTTTCCCTGTGATATTAGGGCTCATTCACACTAGCTGTTGGGGAGCACTACTGCCATCTGATCAATCCATTCAAGTGAATAAGGCGGCTCTGAAGCCGCCTGGTTGCAGTACGTTAGTGTGGGGTTAAAGTAGTTGGTGAGGAGGTGAAAGCAGTTAAATACAAGTCAGCAAAATCCATTGACTTTTACTGAGCAGTACCTGGTGGCAGTAGTTCAGAGGCTACACTGATCTGCTTTTTTATTTATTTTTTTATGCAGCATGTCTTATTCTGGTGCATTTGAACTGAATGCAAAGTGGGTAAAATATAGCCTTTCTTATCAACTTCTGTTTTTTTTTTTCCAATGTGAATGCAGCTGCATGCTTTCAAATAGAGTGGTTGACTAGGATGCTCATCAACATTGAACCTTTAGAGACCCATTTTTGGCTTTGCGTTTTTTAGCCTGCTTTTGTAACTAATCAAAAGTAGATTTTCTATTAATGCGGAGTTCACACAGCTCACGGCAGGGGTCTGGTGTGTCTCCAATCACCATTTCAGGTCTGATTTCGGCCTGTATTTGTACCTGAAACAGACCAAAAGATGCACAGGACTTCTGTGCAATTCGCACCGGAGCCGCTGCGGAGATGTTAACCGGCTCCAGAGACGGCTCTATGCTTTGTGAGGCCTTAGGCACAACTTAAACATGAGGCCCCACTCATGCCCTTAATGGGGGGAAAAAAAAACTTTTAAGCAACAAAAATGGCTGCAGAAAGATGCACGGATCTAGCACACAGTTCATCAGCACCACTTCCAGGGCACTCTCCTCACCCATCAGACACATGCAGCCAATAAGACAACTGGGACCCAGCAAGGTGACAACCCCTCTAGGAATTTTCCCTGTGCCTTGGGAGAACGACAAGGGGTGTCAGTCATTCTACATCCATATGGGGGGGGGGGGGGGAGCGGTGAGGGAAAGCGAGAGATATCCCTAGCTCTGTCCCTGTCTGCAGCCCCTTCTGTGCCCCAAGTCCCTGTCTGGGAAGGTCTGTGTGATGCTCGGTACTGTACCGTCTATGCCATCAGGTTATCCATGATGGCCAGCAGCAGGCAGGGTCTGTTCTGGATGGGGACAGTGTTCTGCTCCTTCCAGAGGATCTGTTTGGTGTGAGATGGAGTGGTCCCAATCAGCCTGTCCTGGGAGGTCTTCAGAGCTCTTCTCCCTCCAAGGCTATCAGTGCTTGCTGCCCTCACTGCTCCTCTTCCTTGCCAGGCCCACACTGGGACAAAAAAAAAGCCTAGCATTTTTGACTGAGCAGCATGATACCGGCCCCTTCCCCACTTTCCACCCTGACAGAACCCCTGCAGCAGTCAGTGGGAGAAAGGAGGGGGGCGAACCTAGAAGAGCTGCAGAGGGTGAGGGGGGCCGGGAAAGAGCACTGGGGGGGGCTGGAGAGAGTACACGGGTTGGGGCTGGAGAGTGACTGGGAAGCTTGAGAGCACTGCATTGGGGGTGGCCAAAAAGAATGGGTGGGGGGGTGGATAGCACAGCGGGGTGCTGGGGGGGGCAGAAAGCGGGGCTGGAGAGAGTACTCTGTGGGAGGGGGGCAGAGAGCAGGGGGGGGGGCTTGAGAGCACCAGGGGTGGCCAGAAAGAACTGGGGTGGGGGCTGGAGCGCACTGGGTGGTGTAGAGCATTGGGGGGGGCAGAAAGAACGGGTGGCGAGCACTGGGGGGTAGGAGTGGAAAGCACAAGGGGTGGGGGCTGGAGCTCACTGACGGGGCAGAAGGAACTAGGGGGGGCAGGAAGCACAAGGAGGGGCTGCTAGAGAGCATCGAGGTGGGGAGTGGACGACAGCAAAAGAAGTTGGATAGGAGGAAAAGCGGGGCAGCTGCATATAGAGGAATTGAGCTATTTTTCTCCATGCAGCTGCTGAATGCCTGATTTTCCTCCTCTCCTTCCTGCAAGCATTTAGTGGCTGCATGGAGGAATATGGAAAGCTCATTTTATTTACTCCTGTCTTGGCCTATTGGAGATGTATCTGCATTGCAGGCAAAGTAGGTCAAATAAAAAGCTTGTGCTTGAATATAAAAGGTTGTGGTAGACAGCAATGTCCATGTACACAAGCCATTATGGTAGTAATGGATCTGGGTTCCACCACCAGAATCAAGACGCTGTGATCAGTAAAGCCTTCAAATGATTCAACATAGTGGTAAGTTTTATACTTCAATTGGACTTTATTTTGTGTTTGATTTGGTTTGTACATAATGTAAATAACTGAATGTTTCTTTCCACCTACTCTGTCTGAAGACTTTTTGTGACGAGTGAAAGAATGACATTGAAGACTTTGTTTTGCCTGCATTGTGGTTGTTTTGCAGAGTGCACCCACTCTGCCAGTAGGACTGAAAAAATAACAAATGTGATGCAGGCAAAATCCTTGTCTACAGGATAGAGCGTGCTTTGTATAGCTAGAACAGATGTTCAATTATGGGTGGCATTGGGATGCATAACCTTTGCGAGAATAATGTATTTAGAAGGTGGGGACCAGTCTTATTTATCAAGACTTAAATGCTGGCATCCCCAGTTCTGTGTAACTTGGTGTTACTGAACCCAGGACCCTGCATTCACTATATCCGGTCTCCAACAGTACACTGAACATGGAAATGCAATTATTTGAGTAAACATAAACTGCTAAATACCTTTTCTCATCATCAGAATATGACAGTCTTGTGACCTCCGTCAGTGTTTGGCCAAGCACTGGTTAAAGCTCCTCTGTCCTATGAGCAGGGCTGGTGCAGAGATTTTTGACACCCTGGGCGAAGCCTAATTTTGCCACCCCCCTCCTTACTACACTCCCTTTGCCCTGCCCATGTATGCCCCACCTTTTTAATGAAGTGCCCATCAAAAGCGGCCTCACCAGCATCCATCAATGAATGTTTGCTTGCTTTCATTCATTTGGGAGTCAGGACACAGAGACGGTACTCATCTGCGCCTCTGACACTATGGGGGTTATTTACGAAAGGAAAATCCACTTTGCCTTGGAAGTGCAGTCGCTCTAAATCTAATTGGAAGATCTGAAATGAGTGGAAGCTCTGCTGTTTTTATCATCCAATAATTTGCTAGCTAAAATGCAGTTTTTTTTTCCCTTTACATGTCCCCCTTGGATCTACAGCGACTTTACTTCCAAGTGCACTTTCAGTGCAAAGTGGATTTTCCTTTAGTAGTTCTGTACTATGGAACCGTTCTAATAGGAGTGACTCAAGTCACTCCGACTTAGAAAAAGGTTCCTGTACTATTTTTGGGGCGACTTCAGGCGACTTGCATTGACTTCTATACAGTCGCCGTTTTGCAAGTCGCTGCTGAAGTCGTGTGCAGGTCGCGTCTGTGAGTCGCGCGCAAAGTCGTGTCGCCCCTGTGTGAACGGGCGCTCAGTGTGAAAGCACTCTGTCTTTCACACTGACTGCAGGGGAGCCGTTTTGCAGGCACTTTACAGGCGCTATTTTTAGCCCAAAAGCGCCTGAAAAATGTCCCAGTGGGAAAGGTGTGTTAGATTTTATGAGATCAAGGGGGATTTAAAAAAAAAAAATCGGCCTAACATATCGTCCCAAAAAAATCGGCATCATATATCAGCTATCGGCCGCCATGATTTCTAAATATCGGTATCGGCCAGAGAAAAACCCATATCGGTCGACCTCTAGTATATGTGCTGTATGTCAAAAATTGTTCAATAAACCTGTTCGCGGTTCAAAAACCAAATGGGGACACAAGCCCATTTTGGATGTAAGATCCCTGAACCAGCATCTATTAATCCAGTCCTTTTTAGATGGAGTCAGTCCACTGGGTAGTAGCCTCGCTCCAGATGGGAGACTTCTTAGCCTCCATCGATATCAAGGACGTGTATTTACACATACCTATCTTTCAACCTCATCAGAGGTTCCTGCGTTTTGCAGTAGTGGAATGTCATTTCAAGTTTGTGGCTCTGCCATTTGGGCTTGCCACAGCACCCTGGGTGTTTACAAAGGTCCTAGCACCAGTACTGGGTCTTTTAACCACTTCAGCCCCGGAAGGTTTTACCCACCTCTTGACCAGACCCTTTTTTGCAATACGGCACTGGGTCGCTTTAACTTTCTTTTGGTGGTATTTGATCACCGCCTACGTTTTTTATTTTTATTTTATTTTTTTTGCGCTATCATTTTTTTTATTATTATTTTTGCAGATCTCCCTCATTTAGTAATTTTTAGCAGCATTGCAGCGGAAAAATCTGACCCCAAGTGACACGTTTTGGGGACCAGTGACACCAATACAGTGATCAGTGCTAAAAACAAACTGATCCCTGTATAAATGACACTGGCAGGGAAGAGGTTAACTACAGGGGTGATCAAGGGGTTAAATGTATTCCCTGGGAGGTGTTTATATCTGTGGGGGGAGTGGATTCACTAGAAGAAAAGAGATTGTAATTCAGCTTAGCTGAAACACGATCTCCCTCTTTTCCTCCCCGGATAGAGCAGCAGTGTCCTTTCTTTACATCAGCTCACTGCTGTGGTTGCAGGATCAGAACCTGCAAAAGGAAGATCCTTTCTCCCGGGGTCTTGGAGAGTACTGACCACACACTCCAGTCTCGTGCTGGGGAGCAACCCTAGAGGGGCTTACAGCTCAGAGGAGATGGTCAAGGGCAGAATAGAGCCCGCCCATCAACATCCTGGAGTTTGCGGGCAGTGGGTCTGGCTCTACGGTTCTGGACAGTGGAGTTTCAGGACTGTCCGATCAGGGATCAGTCCGACAATGCCATTGCAGTGGCCAAAATAAACCACCAGGTGGTACAAAGGGTCGTTCAGCTCAGGAAGAGATGAACCACATACTAGCCTGGGCAGAGGGACATGTGCCAGTTCTATCGGCGATCCATATCCCGGTGGTAGAGAATTGGAAGGCAGATTATCTCAGCCGCTAGAAGATCTGCCTGGGGAAATGGTCCTTACACCTGAGGCATGTTCCAGGAAATTCCAGGCAGTGTTGGGGATGGCCACATGTGAATCTGTTTGGCATCCAGGTTCAACAACAAGCTACATCGGTTTGTGCCCCAAACAAGGTATCCCCTGGCAATCAGAGCAGATGCTTTGGTGGTTCCAATGAGCCAGTACTCCCTGGTTTATGCTTTCCTCCTGATCCCTCTCCTTCCACATTTTGTTGCGCAGGATTTGGAGAGACCACCAGCCTGGCCCAGAAAGCCTTGGTTCCCAGAGATTGTGAGATTGGCAATAGATGGGCCATGGACACTTCCACGCCACCCAGATCTACTGTCTCAAGGTCCTATATTCTACCCCAATTTACAGTCTCTAAAGTTGACAGCATGGCTATTGAAGTCAGGGTGCTGAAGCATCGTAGCATCTCTGGACTGGTGGTGTCTACTCTAGTGAATGCTAGGAAAGCGGTCACTAGTAAGATCTATCACAAGGTCTGGAAGACTTCTAGTGCTTGGTGTGAAGCCAGAAAATGGCATCCTCGGAAATACGTGATTGAGAGAATTCTCTTTTCTGCAGTCAGCTTGGCTTTGAGCACAATCAGAAGTCAGATTTCGGGCCTGTCAGTATTCTTCCAAAGGCCTTTAGCCTCCCATTCGCTGGTCCGAAACTTTTATGCAGGGGGTAACTCATTTGATTCCCCCATTAGGTCACCTAAGTGTCCTTGAGACTTAAATTTGGTGCTGTCTGTTACAGAATAAACCATTTGAGCCTATCAAGGAAATTCCATTAGTCTTGCTGTCACGCAAGCTAGCCTTCCTGATGGACTTCACCTCGGCTAGAAGGGTGTCGTATTTATTCACCACGATAAGGCGTCCTTATTCTTCACCATGACAAGGCGTCCTATTCCATCCTTCCTGCCAAAGGTAGTGTCGGCCTTTCTTTTAAATCGGGACATTGTTTTGCCTTCTTATTTATCTCAGCCTCGTTTGGAAGAGAGACGATTGCATTCCTTGGACGTCGTCTGGGGACTCAGAGTTTGTCTAGACCTGCAGAGATCCAAGGATCAGACTCCCCTTTTTTTTTTTCTTTTTTTTTTTTTTAACCACAAGGCCCGAGAAGGGGAAAGCAGCTTCTAAAACTTCCATTGCTTCCATTGCCAATTGGGTCCAGCAATTGATCATTCAGGCCTATGGGCTGAAACTTAAGGCTCCTCCCTTCAGGGTGAGAGCTCATTCTACCAGGGGTGAAGGAATCTTCTTGGGCTTTTCGCCATCGGGTATCTGTGGCTCAGATTTGTAAGGCTGCTACCTGGTCTAAAGTGCATACGTTCACAAGATTTTATCAGGTAGATGTTAGAGCAGTTAAAGATTTTCCTTTTGGCTGTAGTGTACTACAGGCTGCTGTTTAAAGTCTGGTGACTATTTTTTTTGTTTGGCAGGGTGTCTCCCTCCCGTCAAGGCTAGTGCTCTGGGATGTCCCAGTAAGTAATGAATAATAGCCCAACTGTGTCCCGTGATGTATAGTAAAGAAAATAGGATTTTTTTTCATCATACTTGCCTGTAAAATCCTTTTTCTTTGAGTACATCATGGGACACAGAGATCCCTCCCTTGTTTTTTTGAAGATTTAGTGCTTGCTACAAAACTGAAGTACTTCCTGTATGGGAGTGGTTTATATAGGGGCAGACTTCCTGTCTAAGACTTTGTCTACCAGTGTCCATTCACCTGCCGTATAACCCAGTAAGTAATGATTAATAGCCTAACTCTGTGTCCTGTGATGTATTCAAAGAAAAGTATTTTACAGGTGAGTATGATGGAAAAAATCATATTTTTAAAACACAAAAGAGATCAAAAGGACCTCTATTTAGTACAATTGTGCAAATGTATAATAACTAGACCTCTAACAACTCATCCTATCCATGTGGATGTTGAAACAAATACTTTGCTTGACTGAGTCACATAACTTAGGCATCTACACATTTCACAGAATTAGTCTGCTTCTTCAGGACCCTACAATATATTAACAGGCTAGTACTTAATTTGAAAAAGCCTAATGGTGGTCTTGAAATATATCTGCAAACAAGATGCGTACATAAAAAATAAGACAATAGAAAATAAATACCCTATTTATCGGCGTATAACATGCACTTTTTTCCCCTTAAAATCGGGGGAAATTCGCGGGTGCGTGTTATACGCCGATCCGCCACAATTCCCTTGCGATTTTTGGTCTCTGGGGGGTGGCTTTAAGCTGCCTTCGGCCCTTCTCTGCGGTTTTCGAGAGCGGCCGAAAGGCTCAGAGTGCGGCCGAGAAGCGGCGAGAGCGGCCGAAAGCCACCGAGAACTTCCGGGTGCCGCCGAGATATGAAGGACATCTAGGCTGCGCCATTTTTAAAAACAAGCTGAGGGGACAGCGATGCACAAGGCTGCAATGACGGACAGGCTGCATGACAAGGCTGCAAATGACACTGACAAGGCTTCAGATGGACACTGATAAGGCTGCATTGATGGGCATTTAAATGTAAGTGTTTTTTTTTCCTTAAATTTCCCTCCTAAACTTGGGGTGTGTATTATACGCCGATAAATACGGTATGTGACACAACATTGTATCTTGATTTTTAGATGTTTGTTAGTTTTACATCTTTAAAGAACCTGTAAGTACTAAAAAAAAAAAAATCCACTGACCTGCCAGAAATTCACTCTGTTTGCTCCTAATTTCCTGTGGACCACATGCCTCTCTCTCTTCCTAACCAATCTTGCCTTTTTAAACCTTCCTATACTTTTGTTTTTCTTGCAGTCTTCAGCTTAGTGTGGCAACCTTGGGTCTCTGCTTGTGGTCCTAATGGTGTTCACATAGTGCCATTTGCACAAACTCAGGAGTACTGTGAGCCCAAGCTGTGTGAAGAAGCCACCCCCAGTGGAAGAGTCCATGACGGCCAGCTCACAATAAATGGGTTTGGATGGCGTTGACTTTTATTCAACTTGGAAGACTGGCGACATCTAGTGGCTGCGAGGTACTGCAGGGGGCAGCTCCGCATGAAATTCTAGCTTTACAATAAAAGATGCATTTTTGTGTGTTTTATATAATTGTGAAGGATTTAAGTAAAATCTTGGGAGTTACACTTTCAGGACAAAACAAAATGTTTAAAGCTAGTAAACAAAAAAACTTTCTGCATTTAATTCTGTCCAAACTAGTAACGATGAAAGAAATATAGAAAGCACACTGTAATTACCCAGGGCCCCCTCTAGCACACAACGCATAATAATGCTTCATATGTCCCAGCACCACTCCCCTTTGTTGTAGTGGAGCTGCTGTGCTCAGCAGACTTGAATAGGCAACATCTCATTAATATTCTGATATTCTAGTGTCTTGAAAGCCTGCTTCCATTTAACAGCAATGTTGTAGTGAGTCCAAACCCACCCAGCTGCAGAGGAAGTGTGGTTTGATGTACTTTCCTCTTCTTGAAAGAGCACCAGATCATAAATCTTTGCCAATATTATTTTATATTGTACTGTATCCTTATGAGGCTGGATAAAGGGCACTTTAGTGTCTACTGCTCTTTCACAGTACTGGATGTATTATTATTCAGGATTTATATAGTGTTACAGTGCTCTACAATATAAAGGGAGGCAGTACAGTGACAACACCATTCAGTACAGGAGAGCCCTGCGCCTAAGAGCTTACAATCCATTAGGGATTTAAATTGTTTGTCCTCGAGATTTCCCTCTCTTGCTTGGCTATAATTATCAGAGTATCTATTCCACAATGGCACACAACCTGGAAGATTAATTTTGTTTGCTCTGTTCTTAAAGAAAATATTCAGTAGAGATCTAAAGCTATAGCTCAGACACAAGCACACTGATCTTTTTAAGAAGAATTCAAGAAAAAATAAGATTTTTCAGGGCACCGCTAAGGCATGATTACCTAAAGCATAGCAAATCTTCTGTTTTTGAATTCAGATCTGTTTCGTCATCCCTATTTCCTGAGCACTGTAGTCTGCCATAACATGGAAGATTTCTCTGATACGTTTGCCTCTATTGTGAGTCTGTTGTCTGCATTCCACAAGCCTCTTCGTAATTAATTTTCCCACTCAAGGAAGATACTGGTCTCATTATTAGCTGGGGCATCTGGTGGGCAGTAGGTGAGAGAATAGCGAGGGTTTGGTCTCAGTGTGACAAATACCATATTGTGCTTTCATTGCAAACTGCATCCCCCCCCCCCCCCCCCCCATTTAAGAACAGAGGATCCCTGTGCTACAGTATTAGGTCCTTTCACATTTCAGACCGCAATGCACTTTAGCTGCAAAAACAACCAGACTGGAATTGTCCTCTAAAAATTTTATTTTAAACTTCTCCACAACTTTTTTTTCTTTAAGAGATGTTAGTGTAGTTAAGCTTATCCAAACTTCTCACTTGAGATATGCCAGCATGTTCTTAGCTTACCCATTGGGGTCTGATTGACTTAAAATAGATTCTCTTCAGTCTTTAATTACATGAAATATTCACAATGCTTCTGGTAGTCAGAAAACCCAGTAAAGCGTTAAGTGCTAATTCTAAATGGGTAATGCAGGCCATACACGGTTGAATTTCGAACGAATTTTCTTTTCAAAAATCAGAAAATTCGTTTTTTTTTTGTGATCCGATGATGCCACCATTGATTTTCGAAATTCGGCCGACCAAGCCTTAGATTTCACCTCATGTTGCTACAGAAAAGAATTTTCTTGGCTGGGAATCTTCTTTTCTCTCCGTACATTTTCTTTTCTTATTACGCTTCTCGCACGATTCTCCCATCATTGATTAGAAAATCGTTAGTTTTTCTAAAAATTTCCAACATGTCCGATTCCTCTAATTTTATTTCCGCACGAAAATCGGCTGTTGCTGCAGCCCACTAATGGTGCGAAATTCATACGAAAATTCTTATACGATTTTCGAAAGAAAATTCTTTCGAAATTCGAACCGTGTATGGCCGGCATAACTCCACTTTTGTGAAAAAATTTAGCAAATCAAAAAAGCATAGCATTTACAATTGCTCCACAAGCCATACAGTAATTGAATCCTCCTTACCTTTTCAATTTGCATCAGCTGTTTGTTTTCTGTAAATGTCAGTGCTATATGGCAACTTGAAGGTATTCTGTACATAGTTGATGTACAGAACACCCCCAAATATGTAATATCCTGCTTGTGTGATTGGGTCACTAATTTTTTTTCCAGAAGTCTTCACTAAGATATGTCACATTTTAGGCATCCTCTGTAATAGGAATGATTTCCTTGGTAAGATACTCCCCAAGGGTAAATTTCATACCTCCCAAAATTTTGAGATGGAAATGAGGGACACCTAATAGAAAACATATGTAGGCATAGGAGATGCCCCCTGCCGCACCCCCTTAAAGGAGAATTAATGGAAAAAAAAGGTTAATCAAATCCACAAGAGTATTTTTTTACCACTACTATTCCTTTACATTGACTTTTAAACTTTACAAATGCAGCAATTTAGAAATTGGATAAAAGGTTTAGCACTGGGAAACACTTTTTGAACTATAAATAGTGCATTTTATATGCAACTCTATAGATCAGACCAAAATGAGGGGGGAAAGAGGCACATTGCTCCAAATCGGGGACAGTCCCTCGAAATCAGGGACAGTTGGGAGCTATGTAATTCTAAAGGGATGCAGACACTGAAACTTCTCCCAGTAGAATACCCTAAGTGCATTAACTGATTAGAATGATCACAGGCATGCCCATTCAGGAATCGTCCTTCCAAGGACATAGTAGAATATACACCTTTTTCACTTGTCTGTTTTGGGGGGTGCCCTTCTTTAAGAACAAAAACATGTGGGACTCTACTATAAAGTTTGTTAAATCCCTTACAATGTACATGGATCACCCAGAAAGGCTTTTTTTTTTTTTTTCCCCCTCAACAAAAGTGGAGTTATTTGTTGGGTGCAGTTACCTATAGCAACCCATAAGAATGCATTACCGTATTTATCGGCATATAACACACACTTTCCCCCCTGAAAATAGAGGGAAAATCATGTGTGAGTGTTATATGCCGATCTGTACCTGGCTGCCTTGGAGGGGAGTGGCAAGCACCTCCAAATTACACAGATGGATCTCCTGTTTACTCGGCACTCAGTCACACACTGTCCCATCTCCTGGACGGCTCATAGGATAGACATCATATGTCCCAGGAGGAGGAGGGACTGTGTGACTGAGCGCCGATTTAACGGGAGATCCATCTGTGTAATCCGGCAATGGTGAGGCTGCACTGTTTGGCACTAATTGGTCTGCATTGATGGGCAATAGAGAGGCTGCAGATGGTCACTAATTAGGCGGCATTGATGGGCATTGTAAAGGCTGCAATGATGGGCACTAATCAGGCTGTATTGAGGGGCTATAGAGAGGTTGCAGATGGGCACTGATCAGGCTGCATGGATGGGAAATGGAGAGGCTGTATTTTTCGGGCACTGACCGATTAAATATGGTATGACTTCAGCAGTGTGAGTTTAGACTGGCTGCATTTTAAGAAGTAAAATCTATATAAAGCCAACTTTTTTTCAGGATTGAGATATATGATATGATATGAGATATATGATATGAGATATATGATATGAGATATATGATATGAGATATATGATATGAGATATATGATATGAGATATATGATATGAGATATATGATATGAGATATATGATATGAGATATATGATATGAGATATATGATATGAGATATATGATATGAGATATATGATATGAGATATATGATATTGAGAGAGGGTGATATGGCTGTTTGTAACTAATAGATTAATGTGGGATAAATTAAACTGGGCAGTAAAATAAGTCCACATAAATCAATAAATCCATGTAAGGAGAACAATGTGCTGTCCTTGGAAGGCTGCCAGCTCAAAAGTTAGAAGAGACTATGGAACATAAGAAAGACAAAGAATAGTGCCTTCTAAGTGTAGCAAGTTAGGTAATTTAATAGTAAAAATAGATATGAAAACACTCACAAACTAGCAATATATTCCGGCACGGTATACACCAGGGGGTGTCCAAACTTTTTTCAAAGAGGGCCGGATTTGATGAAGTGAACATGCGTGAGGGCCGACCATTTTGCCTGACATTCTTTGAACCACTTAAATTCGGTCTAAGTGTGTCCATCCGAGCACTAATACACGGCCAACAAGAATTCTCTTGCCGTTGTCACGCTCGTTCCCAACACACAGACGAATGCTCTGCACTTCATGGGTACCGTTAATTCTTAATGGTACCCCACACATCGGAAAATGTAGGGTGCAGTGCAATTTAAAAAAAAAAAAAGCTTTGGAACTTCTTTCCCTGCATTTTTGTGAGTAGGGAAGTCCATTGAAATTAATGGGTTGCCCTACACACAGTACGTAGCCACACAGATGTTGCATTTACGGGCTTAAAACAGGTGGTGAGGAGGCAACGTAATGCCTCTTTACTGCCATTCAAATGCCTCTGAAAAGAGATATGTGCATGGATTGCTTTTCAGAGGAGCAGCAGTCCTGGTTAATATCACACACAAGCCCTACAAAAGAAGGTTTTGATGGGATAAGAATGGAGGGGGGGTCCAGATTAAAAGTAACATACACACATAAAGACAAATGCACGCCACAGACGCATGCGTACACATACATACTTACTTACAGACATGCCTACACATACAAACGGACAGATGCATACACATACTTGCAGACACATGCACACACACACACACACACACATACACAGACACGTGTGCACACACAGAAACAGGCATACATGCACACACATACAGATATACAGACACGTGCACAAAGACATACATACAGACACGTGCGCACACACATACATAATGACATAAATGCACACACACATACATGCAGACACATGTGCACGCACGCACACACACACACACATACATGCAGACACATGTGCACACACACACATACATGCAGACACGTGCACACACATACATGCAAGCACATGTGTGCACACACACATACAGACACATGTGCGCGCACACATACAGACGTGCACACACACATACATGCAGACACATGTGCACACACATGCATGCATACACACACACACACACACACACACACACAAACACACGAATAAAGCCCTTTTTTTTTTTTAACAGTAATTTAGCTTGTAGCATAGTACAGTACCTTTGGAGCTTCCTCATTCAGCCCGGTCCTGCACTGTAGGGGGAAGCAGAGAGCACAGCCACTCCTCTGCAATTTACTTTCACTTTTGAAGTTCACAGAGCTTCTCACAGTGCCGGGATCAGGCTCATCTGACAGCCCTGATCCCACGGCACACTAAATTGAGATAGACCAGGCGGGCCGTTCAAAACCTGACCGCGGGCTGGACTTTGGACATGCCTGGTATACACTGTTCATCCACTCTGTATCAGGGTGATGCCTTGTGTCACTGGCTGTAATGGTAGTCCGTGATCTGGCCATACTCCCTCCACACTGTTGGCTCACAGCGATTCCAGTAGCTGGAGCGATTGTGCACGGTGAGGATGTCGCTTCCGGGTACAAAGTCAGCCGGTGTGAGATGTTTCCATGTATATTTTTACTATTAAATTAACTGACTTGCTACACTTAGAAGGCAATGTTCTTTGTCTCTCCTCTTTTTCAGTAATGGACAGAGTGTTGGAGTAGAATACTTGTCAGGTTTTTATTGCTGTCTGTATTACCCTTGGGGAGATTCACCATCTCTATATTTGTCCTTGTGTCACCAAAAATGAAAGTGAGGGAAAATCCATAATTTTGAGTTGTCCGAATAGGAATGAAGGGCAATTAGGGCACCTGTTCCACTGCCTGTCTACATGGACAACTCTGCCACTAAAGACCAATTGCCCTTGACTAGATAGACTAGCTAAAGAGGGTACCTGTCTGTCCCTATGGAATCACTCCCTTTGTGACCACATGCAGTGACATCTAAATCTGTCGTTGGCCTGAACGCTGATGAATATTGATCGACAGTGAAGGGAGTGACATCTTGCTGGCTCGGGTATGGAGGGAAAGGTTTCACCACTGGGACATACAGGCAGACTCTTGGTAATCCTTCCACAGGTGAATTTGAAAAATTAACAGTAGCTGTATAACTAGTGAAAAAGTCACCTGTGTCATCAGCCTTACAAAAAAAATAAAACTTAAACTGGAGTTCCACCCACTTTTACAACTTTGTCTTAAAGTGGGTATAAAGCCTAAAAAAAACCTGCAAGACAAAGGCATAATGAGCTAGTATGCATAGTATAAGTGTCCTTATTCGAAGTCAGCAGCTACAGTGTTTGTAGCTGCTGACTTAAAAAATAAATAAATACATTTGCCGCTGGAACTCCACTTTAAAAGTGGTTTAATCATTTCTCACACTATCTAAAGATGTTTTTGCTAGTGTCCTAAATTGGGCTGTATTGTCACTTTCCAGACCTGTGTGTGCGTTAAAAGTTAAGCACAAACTGCTTTCAAGGTCCAGAGCCCTGGCACATTCCAAAGGGTGACCCAGTCTCTTCAGTTCCAGAGGACCCTGCAGTGTTTGGTAGTCTGAGGATACTACGACACAAGATTCTGTCATCATGGGTTAAGTCTGTTTAATCCATGGACAGATTGATCCATCTATAACCCAGGTTGTCCCTGGCTTGGTGGCTCAGAAATCCTTCTCTGGAGATGGGAAACTCTTTTCTTCCAGTTTTCTGGAAGATCCTCATGGTGGATGCCAACCTTTTCAGGCTGGGCGGTAGTCCTTGGCACCCTGTTAGTGCAGGAGACTAGGCCGTCTGAGGAAGCTCATTTCCCGATCAGCAATCCTGGAGTTACAGGCGATTTTGGTTGTCCTTGCAAAGCTGGACCTCCTGACTGGAATTTCATTCGATCCATATTTAGTTGGACAGCGTCACTTAACAACATGCACTAACCATCAGAGAGCATCCAGAAGTTACACCAAGAGAGGTAGAATGGATCCCATCTTGGGAAAATTTCAGGTTCCTTGTCTGTTTACATCCTAGGCATAGACCATTAGCAGACAGACTTCCCCTGCTGGCAGCATCTGGTTCCAAGTGAGTGGCCTCTACACCCAGAGGTGCTGTAGGACCTGTGTCACAGGTGAAGGACACTAGATGTGGCTCTCCTTGTCTCCAAGTTCAACAACAAACTGGAGAGGTTTACAAGATACAAGGATCTTCTTGTGGAAGCAGTGGATGCGGTTGTGGCTTTGTGGAATTGGCACTTCCCAATCTAAGCTTCCCCCCCCTAAAACTTCCTTTTCATCCAGCTGGAGGACATTCTGGTTATTCTAGTAGCTCTCGTGTGGCCCAGACAGATGTGGAACTCTAATCTGATAACAAGTAGAAGTTCTATGGACTCTTCCAGAGCTTCTGCCTAAAGGACTAATTTATCATCCTGCTTTATGGTTGCTGGCTTGAACGGCATAGCTTCTAAAACCAAAGTTCTGAGAGATGGGGGCATTGCTGAATCTGTGATTCCCATGATGCTAAAAGCTAGGAAATTGACTTCTCACGATATGTGGAAGGCATACTTTGCTTGGTGCGAGTCCCTAGGAAATTCTCCATAGGACGAATCGTCTCCTCCTTACAGATGAGTCTTGACCAGCATCTGAGCCTTCACTCTATTAAGGGTCAGGTCTCTGTGCTTTTGATCCCGTTCCAGAGGCCGCTGGGGTCCCACCATTGTGCAGGGTGTTTGCCATGAGGCTCCCAGGGTTCACTCCCCTGTGAGTTTGTGGGATCTTAATTTAGTTCTCTCAACACTTCAAAAACTGCCTTTTGAGCTCATCGTGGATCTTCCCTTTCCTTTACTTAACAAGGTTGTGTTCCTTTTTGCAATCCTGTCTGCAAGGTGTTTCTCTTAGCTGTTGGCAGCATGTTGTAAAGAACCCTTTATTGTCTTGCACGGGGACGAGGGGGTTGAGGCCTAGAACTTCCTTTTTTCTTCTGAAGTTTCTACCTTTTACCTTAACCAAGACATTGATTTTTATTTGTTTTTCGCTTTGACTGACTCAGTCACCAGATTTCCCTGCTCTGTCTGGATGTAGCTTGTGCTGTTAGTTTAGCTTGCAGCTATTGCCTCCTTCAGAAAGACTGAATCTCTTTGTAATTCCTGAGAGTCCCCATGAGGGCGAACCAGCTTCTTCTTTCCTCATTCCTTGGGAGTTCAGACAGACGAGCTATTATTCAGGCTTCTCAATTTAGTAATCAAGTGCCACAATTTCCTGTTGAGGTATACACCAATATATTTGTAAATGCTTCTTGGGCTTTTCAGCTTCTCAGATCTGTGCACACATTCTCCCCCAAGGTGGCTGCTCGGGTCTCACCTAGTGCCAGGTTCAGGCGACCCTTAGAGCTGCAGGCAGTCCCCAGTTCTGTTGGGATTTTTTGTGGACCTGTAAGTTTTTTTTTTTTTTTTTTTTTTTCTGTTGCCCATCCCTTTAGTTGAATGGCTTTATGGTGTCCCAGCAGTCAACATTTCATGTGCCCCTCAATCCTTTTTCTGATCAGGACAGCAGGCCCACTCTATTTATAATCATGCCTTTGGTACTACTTTGCTACAAAACTGAACATTGTTTTTTTTGTTAGCCAGTGTCCAGTCCTACTGTAGATGGCAGTATAACCTGACATTCAAGACTTCCTGTGTCCTTTAATGTACTCCAAGAAAATAATTTTACAGTAAGTGCAAAAAAATTTTTTCAGACCTCTAGAATACTTTTTGTTCTAAAACCAATATTCTTCATTAATGCGGCCAAGTGTCCTATTGAATCGCATGAATGACAGGAGAGGCTCTTTACAGGTGATATGCAGGTGCTATTTTTTAGCACTGTAGCGCCTCAGTGTTAAAGGGGTATAAGCCATGCATGCAATAAAGTAACAAGCATTACTGTAGCACACAGATGTGAATGGACCCTAAAAAAAGTGTTTGTAAAAGGTATACATTTTTATTTATTTATTTTTATTTTTTTTATTTTGGGATAGAGTAGGAGGGTTAGAACCCCTGTCAGGTTGTTATTGCAATGGACATTTGGGGAAGTCTTTTTTTAATTTTAAAGTTTTCTCGAACAAAATGTGATGGTAAATCAAATCTTCCACTGGGGACACCTGTTCTGGTAACAACATAAAGGAAATTTCTACAAAGTTAGTTGTTTACTGTTAGATTGCAATTATTCCCTATTCTAGCCAAAACGTAAAAGAAAAAAAAGTTGGGCCTTTTGATAGCTCCACTTGAATAGTATTAAAATTAAATTACAAAATGCCTTGTGGTTCACAGAACAAAAGGAGTTCTGTGACTGGCCAAGGGGAGAGGAGGCAGATAAACGACATTACCCCTTTAGTGTATGCGATCCACAGCTCTCAGCACAGCATGGTGGAAGTACAACGGACGTTGTATAATCTAGTGTGAAGAAAAGTATAATTTATAGAGCACAAAAAGGCCGGCTGTCATGCAGACCCTTCTGTTTTAATACGTTGAACTACTGTCCCAGAATAAGTATGCAAATAAGAAATTCTGGGCCAGTTCACACCAGGATCACACAGGAACATGTGCGCTTCCATTCAATTCCCACATGTCCCCATGTGGTCTACTTTGACAGTCCATTCATTTAAAGGGGTTGGAAAACACAGTGAACTGCGCAAAAAATGGTGCTTTCACTTTTAAGAACTTACTGCACCAGCAAGAAATTTGCCAGGGCAGCGTGTTCACCTGCTGTGCAGGAAAAGAACACGGAAAGCACCATTCTTTGAGTCCTTAAAAGTATTAGGATCAGTATAACAGTCAGGCAACTTGCATTTCCCAAAAGAGGTCAGAAAGGCAGCCCCTTCCCCCTAAGAAAACTTTGTTGAAGGAATGCTTGTATTTTGAATTTTGTGTTGGAAATTAAATGAATTTTTTTTTTGTGTGTGTCTAGTGGACAGGCTGGAGGTGTGATGGAAGATGCCTATGAATACTGGTATCGTGCTCTGGCTGTACAGTCTGACTTGAATCACAAGCGTAGCTAAAATATTTTTGCCAGGTAAAAAAAAATTCACGTATGTACATTTCAGCTGTACATTAAGCTGGCACTTGTGTATATTTACTTCCTATGGGCTCACGTACACAGGGAAGTTGAAAATGTCTTCTGAATGATGGAAACCCGACAGTGAAAACGTCCATTTTAGAGAGTTTCAGTGGCGGCTGGTGCTCCATGGGGGGGCCAAACAAACCAACCCAACAGAACTCTCCCCCTGTCAGTCATGCCATCCCCAGTTGTTGCCCCCCGTTCGGTCGGCAAAACCCCGCACTTACACCATCTAGGTTGTGGACCTGAGTAGTCTCCTGCACAGCATTTCCTCCTCAGTGTTTCATGCACGGAGTCTCCTCTTCCGCAGTGGGAAATATGATCGCTTCTCCTCTTGGCCAATCAGGTCTCAGGACCTGCTTCCTGTTGGGCCAGGAGGAGAATTAGGAAGACAATAGCGAATATTAATAAACTATTGTCCCACAACTGAGGGCTCAGGGCGCCGGTGCTCTGCGCCCCAAGCCCACCCTTTTTTGAAGCCAATTAGAACCTCAGGCTCTAATCATGTGCTTAAAAAAAACAATTTAAATCCCATGTGTCCAGCACCCTGCATGTAGATGGAGGGCGGTGTTCCGTATGGACAGGCCCCCGCTGCTGAGTTTGTGTGCGGTTTATCGTTTGAGATTAGAAGCGTTCTTTAACCACTTGCCGACCAGCGCAGGACGATGTACGTCGACAGAATGGCATGGGCAGGCAAATGGGCGTACATGTACGTCCCTTTAAATTTGCCGCCCTGCCATCGGGAGCGCGCCGCCGGCAGCGCGCTCCCGCACTGGTCGGGACCCCCATGAGTCTGGTCGCGGGACCCGCGGACTCGCTCGCCGCGGGCATCCCCGCGATCGTCTCACGGAGCGGCCGAATGGAGAAGTGCCGTTGTAAACAACATTTCTCCATTCTGCCTAGCAACTAGTGACGCTGATCTCTGCTCCATGTGATTGAAGCAGAGATCAGTGTTCACTAAATGAAAGCCCAACCCCCCCCCCCAGTTAGTAACACGCCCCTAGGAACACTTAACCCCTACACTGCCACCCACTGGTTATCCCCTTCACTGCCAATGTCATTTACACAGGAATCCCTGCATTTATATAGCAGTGATTACTGTATAAATGACAATGGTCCCAAAAATGTCCGATGGGTCCCCCACGATGTCGCAGTCACAATAAAAATCGCTGATCGCCGCCATTACTAATAATAAAAAATTAATAAAAATGCTATAAAACTATCCCTATTTTGTAAACTATAACTTTTGCGCAAACCAATCAATCGCTTATTGCGATTTTTTTTTTTTTGATTTTTTTACCAAAAATATGTAGAAGAATACGTATCGGCCTAAACTGAGGGAAAAAAATGTTTTTTTTATATATTTTTGGGGGATATTTATTATAACAAAAAGTAAAAAATAATGCGTTTTTTTCAAAATTGTCGCTCTATTTTTGTTTATAGCGCAAAAAATAAAAACCGCAGGGGTGATCAAATAACACCAAAAGAAAGCTCTATTTGTGGGAAAAAAAGGACGTCAATTTTGTTTGGGAGCCATGTCGCACGACTGCGCAATTGTCAGTTAAAGCGACGCAGTGCCGAATCGCAAAAAGTGGTCTGGTCTTTGACCAGCAAATTGGTCCGGTCTGAAAGTGGTTAAAGATGACCTCAGATGATCCTCCCAAATGCCCACACTGCATGAAAAACAAAAATCTATTTCAGCCATTCTGTGAGCAAGCAGAGTGTTTAGAGATAGCTGTCTTATTTTTTGTGTTTTTTATTATGGATCACATTATGAGGGTG
Organism: Lithobates pipiens; assembly: GCF_037356315.1. Lineage (NCBI taxonomy): Eukaryota > Metazoa > Chordata > Amphibia > Anura > Ranidae > Lithobates > Lithobates pipiens. The sequence goes on along the minus strand of NW_027507789.1, from coordinate 183,662,433 downwards.
TGTGTGGAAATGCTCCTTATGTTGCTGAGGCCCAAAAGACATAGAAAATTGCATGAGGGAAGCAGAGTTTGTCGCTACTGGACTCATCCTTAGAAGCAGGTAACAGCCTGTGGCGAAATTTGAGTTTTTTCCAAAAAAATCTTTTTTTATATGTTCCAAAATTATCAGAAATGTTTTTTTCCCTTTTTAAAAAGGCTTATAAATGCAAACGCACACAGTTTACCGAAGTTAAACGCATGGTTACAAGCATTTGGCGTTTGAAATGTAAACTACAGTCCTGAACGCAATTTTTCTGCTTTTACAAAATACCTGTAACCTCAACTGCCTCTAAACTACTATAAACGACTGAGTGTACATGTACACATAAGATAACCTACAGAAGAGTTCTGGGGCTGCTGAAAAAAAACAGCCAACTGCTCCTAAATTTCAGTTTAGCAGCTGTAGCGTACATGAGACCTTAGACCTACTTTATGGAATCCATGATTTCTGCATTGCTGACTGCTAATCAGCTTGAAACAGCTGTATGCAAGTTGAATAAATTACCTCTTAATAGTAAGGTGTGGCTCCAGTAAGAAGCTACATTTCACAGGATGTTAGCTGAATGGATTTAGAAAACTGATGTTCAGTGTCGTTCAGCTAACACTTCTACTAGAGTTCTAGTCTTTCCAAGAAGATCAGGCTGTGATTCCTTCAGGATGGGCAAGTGTTTCTGCACCTCATTTACCAGTTCTGTGTTGAGCAGGGGCTTAAATTGTATGCAAATTCTAACAAATTCTTAAGTTGTCCATAAATGGATCGAAATGTAGCTGGTTCAGCAGAAACTGTCTGAATTTCAATCCATGTATGGCTGTCCCCATTTGAGAGGAGTTGATCTAGTGATTAACTCCTTTAACGGAACTGTTGGTGTATTGTCGCTCGATCAGCCCTTGCAGGTGATCACTGTATTCTGGCAGCAGAAAAGTCTCGCTTTCAAAATACAATAGTGCAGTGAGGGGATTCCTCCATCCAGCTTGAATGTGTGTATAGGGGGATCGGTTCATATGCATTATTATTATTTATTATTATAGTTTGTCTATCTCTTTCGGGCGGTGCTAAAAAAATAAAATAAATTTAGGGGTGCAAATGAACCCCTCCCAGGTCCGCACTCACCCTACAAACTGAGCCCTCCAGCAGTCACATTTCCCCTGATACCTGGCGCCGCAGTTTCTGTGTTAATCCGGTCTTCTTTCCAGGTTCCAAATCCGGTCTTCTTTCCAGGTTCCAAATCTTCAGACTCATGTCCTGACAAGAAGCTGGAAACTCGATGGCAAATATTGTTTCGCTAAAATCACAAAGTGGGAGGGTTCATAAAAGGACAACTTAAAACAAGCCATTTGGGGGTGTGGTCTGGATATGGCTGCAGGTGGACGCATGTAGCTTGAGCTCCCAGCCTGCACTCACCTTGCCTGGCTCATAAGACTGATATTTGCAGAATGCCCTTGGACAGGAAGCACGAAGGGAGGCAAACAGGCAGCTAAGGCCAGCGACCGTATTGACCGTTGCCTCCCCATCTCCCAGACAGCCTCCCCAGATCACAAGATGGTGGAGCCACAAGGCTCTCCACCCACGACCTCTGGTCTGCACTCTCACTCGACCTCGCCGGCTGCGTCATCGGCCTCATACTCAGACTTCCCACCGGCGCTCCGCTCCACCTCTCAGAGCCTATCAATACAACCCTGCTCCCTTCAAATGGACGCTGAACTCCGAGCCCTTCTCCAGGCTCTTCTGACTAAATTGGATATAGAACTAAGGATCGGGCGCCCGGAGGAGAAACACTGCAAGGATTTACATATGGTTAGAAAAGACGTTCAATCCCTCTCCACCAGACTAACAAAGTCCCTGCAGGATGCCCATGTGGATGCTGCAGTGTCCCTCCATATTGAGGACGTGGAATGCAGGAGCAGACGGAATAACCTGCGGATTAGGGGTCTACCTGAAGTGACGGGCCCTGAGGATCTTGCGGAAACAGTCACCGCAATTTTTTCAGAGGGTCTCGGGAGGTGCCCTCTGTAACCAGGTGGCGTTCAACAGAATCCACAGAGCCCTGGGACCCTACTCTACTGGCCCCGCTAGACCGAGAGACATGATCTGCAGGCTGCACAGATACACACTCAAGGAGATTGTCCTCAGGAAGGCATGGGAGTTTGGGGAACTGAACTTTGACGGTGCACTCATCAAAATACTCCCTGACCTCTCCACAGCCACTTTGCAGCAACGGGCTATGCTACGCCCGGTCCTAGATGTTGCCAGTCAGTTAAACACCACATACAGATGGGGATTCCTCCCATCAGCCAACTTTCTCAGTTGATACATAGGCTGATACGTATTCTACATATTTTTGGTAAAAAAAATCACAATAAGCGATTTATTGATTAGTTTGGGCAAAAGTTATAGCGTTTACAAAATGGGGGATAGTTTTATGGCATTTTTATGAATTATTTTTTTTTTTTTTTTTTTTTACTAGTAATGGTGGTGATCAGCGTTTTTTTTTTTTTTTTTTTTTTTTTTTTTTTATTGTGACTATTATGGCAGACACATCGGACATTTTTGACACATTTTTGGGACCATTGTCATTTATACAGCAATCGGTGCTATACAAATGCACTGATTCCTGTGTAAATGACACTGGCAGTGACGGGGTTAACCACTAGGAGGCAGTGTAGGGGTTAAGTGTGTCCTAGGGTTGTGTTGCTAACTGTGGGGGGCGTGGCTGTGTTTTACACATCACTGAACTTTGCTCCAATCACTGGGAGCAGAGATCGGTGTCACTGTTGCTAGGCAGAACAGGGAGATGCTTGTTTACTTCATCTCCCAGTTCTTCCTCCCCGTGAGACGATCGTGGGTATCCCTGAGGCGATCGAGTTTGCGGGACCCGCGATCGGACTTGCGTAGGTCCTGACCGGCGCACACGATGGCACGGCGGCAAATTTAAAGGGATGTACCTGTAAGGCCATTTGCATGTCTGTGCCATTCTGCCGACGTACATCAGTGTGCGCTGGCAGGGAAGTGGTTAAAATGTCCTGTGATGTAGATCCATCTCATGCCGCCCGGCTTTTTTTTTTTCTTCCTTTTTTCGGCTCAACAGCTCAGACTTTTTCTGAGGCTCCCGCTAAGTGATGCTACTTCTCAATGACAGCTGATATTTAGCCGAGGACGGGGCCTCTCAGTGAAGTAAACGGACGATCCCGCCTTCCTCTGATGTCACGTGATGTCAGAGGGGGTGGGGTAAGCTGTTTACGTCACCACCCTCGGCTATATAACAGCTGTCATTGAGAAGAGGCATCCCTTGGCCGGAGCCTCCCATGAAGGAAGAGCTGTTGCAGCCTTTTTTTTTTTGACTTGTCGGGCGGCGTGAGATGAATCTACATCACGGGACATTTTTAATAAAGGACTTGTCCCAAAATGTTTCCTATCTTTATTACTATTTTTTACACTTTTTGTTTATAGGAAATGGGGAGGCCAAGATCTGGGGCTCACCTTGTTAAAGGGGGCTTCCAGATTACGATAAGCCCCAAGCCCGTAGACCCCCACAAGTACTGGGCAAGGGTTGTGGGAATTAAGCCCTTGTCCCGATCAACATGGGGACAAGGTGCTTTGTGTTAAGGGCATGTGGCCTGGTACGGTTCAGAGGGGGGGGCGCTCTAGAAATTTAATTTTGCTGTGGTACTGTTCTAAACATGGGAAAACTGCTACTTTACAGACATACTATAGACACCTCCCAGTCACGATAGTTAAAGGAATATTACATTTTTATTGTTTCACTTTAAACATTATTAAAATCACTGCTTCCAAAAAAAGGCATTTTTTAACACTTTTTTGGCATTGATACATGTCCCCTGGGGTAGGACCCAGGACCCCAAACACTTTTTATGACAATAACTTGCATATAAGCCTTTAAAATTAGCACTTTTGATGTTTTATGTTTGTGTCCCATAGGCTTTAATGGTGTTTGTCCAAATTTTTTGCCTGTTCGCAAGTTCTGGTTCAAACCGAACCAGGGGGGTTGTTCGGCTCATCCTTGCTTCCCTTTACAACTTGCCAGACCAGTCCCCATCCCAGACACAAATAGAAGACTACATTGCCTCCTCTCAGCTCCCTCAGCTGACCCCTGAGCTACGAGAAGATTTGGAATAACTTTAGATGAACTGCAAGATGCACTTAACAACTCAAAGACAGACAAAGCTCCAGGTCCCGATGGTTTCCCACTACAGTAGTACAAGTGATTCTTCCCACTTCTGGGTCCCCATATGATGGGTCTGTTCAATAGAATAGGTTACGAAACACTCTGCCCTAGAGATACCTTTTAAAGGCCTGTGTAATCCCTAAAGAGGGTAAAGATCCAACTTGCTGTGGCAGTTACAGACCTATCTCATTCTTGAACTGTGATGTTAAATTGTTTACGAAGATTATCGCCACGCGAATTGCACATTTACAACCACTGATTCACCTTGATCAAGTGGGATTCATTCCAACTAGAGAAGCTTGCGATGACACGCTTAAAGTGTTAAACCTTATCCACACAGCACAAGAGACATGGACTCAATGTGTTTATAATAGGAACAGACTCTGAAAAAGCGTTTAACTGTGTGAACTGGCGTTTCATGTTTTGCAGTCCTACATCGTATTGGCCTGGAAGAACATATGTTACAATGGATCACCAAGATTTACTCACATCCAACAGCCCAAGTGAAAGTCAATGGGATTCTATCGGATCCCTTTCCCATTAAGAACTGGACAAGGCAGGGGTACCCACTATCCCCCCTGCTCTTTGCTCTCTCTCTGTAACCCTTTCTTTGTACGATCCAAGTGAACCCTGACATCACTTGAGTTCAGAAATGTTGGGCTGTTAACTTTCTGTGCTCTTTGCCTGTGCTTCCTCTTATCAGTTATGTTGTTCCAAACTATCGCTAAGCACTACAGAACTCTTCTCACCTATGTTATCAGAAAAGAGGAACAAGTGTTCTGTAATAGTGTCCTTGGGTGACAACACTGCTCCTTCATAGAGTGAGTAAGCTTTGTCACCCTTGGACAAGAAGGGTGTTACTGGCAGGATCACCAGGTGAAAATAAAGGCAGTAATGCCTATTTAAAAAGAAAAAAAATACTTGCCTCTTGTTCAGTTTCTATTACTTTGTCATATGAGGAACTCCTGGTAAGTTTATAGTTATATTATTTAGATCGGGGTAGGCAAACTTTCAGAGGTTGAGATCTACCTGGACCTGAGTTAGCCATTCCCACCCTTTCCCCAGCCCAGTACTCCTAAGTACAGGAGGGACAGTAGTGTGGAATAAATTAAGGTTTAAAAAAAACTTTGGACTTTAGAACCACTTTAACCTCCTAAATGCAGCACCACAATGCATGCTTTTGCAGAGTGACTACATTCATTTGATTGGGTCATGTTCAACAGGTGGTAGTGCCCACGGAACGTGTCAGATTTTATAAATCATGCTGCAGCTACAGCATGCGTACACCTCTGCGGGTAAAGGGGGAGAAGTCGGGGGGGGGGGGGGTAAAATGCATGCTTAACACACACGCACACACACGAATAAGAACCCTCAAGGCATTATCCATATTCTGTAGCCTGAATTTTATATATATATATATATATTTTTTTCCATGATCGTATTGAGATAGGATCTCTAATATGTTGATATCTTCTATTCTAAGATGGTGCTGTCACATTTCTTTGTACCCTTTTAAGGATTTGGTGTACAATTATTTAGTATTAGGATTGGCTTGTCTGTGGCCTCTGACCGTATTCATGGCTTGACTTGCTCTGTGCCAAGTACCACACTGACATCTGTCCCCTTTCCTGCTAGTCTCCATACATACAGACTGTGTACACTTTGTTTGCTCTACTGGTTAATACACACAGATCAAAGCTTCATAAATTAATTATTCACATCCCACAGGTAGGAAACATTCTCTAGAAATATTCATTATTTATGCAGCGCAGTATGCATTAAACCCAAACATGGACTGTATCTACTCTATACTATTACACACACACAGAGCCTCCATTATTAATGCTGCCTGGAAAGCATTATTACCTAGACCTATACAAGGAGGAGGCCAATAGATCTAGGTGGAGGGGTTATGTGAAGTAATAATAGGACTTATAGAGAGTAATGGCAGGAGTTAGTGCCACTTTAGCTGCATATGGACTCTCTATCCTCCCACTTATGCAGGTCATATGGAACAATCATGTTCAAGGTAGTCATTCTATGAAGACATTACGGGAAGATGTAAAATAAAGGGAAGACATAGGGAAATTACCATTTCGAAAAATCGCCTCCCTTTTCAATCAGTCAGTACCTTACTGACACCACCAGAAGCATGTCCACATGGCACCAGCCCTTTAAAGGGCCAATATATGGGGGGGGGGGGGGGGCAGCTGTGATTGGGCGTCATGGCAGTCACATGATCAAAACTCCCAATCGCAAGCAGCGTTTGTTACCCACCAGTCACTGTACTGTTCTGTGAAGCCATCAGAGGTTTAATGTTTTAAGGTTTAGCCTTAATGAATCAACCGCATCATGAAGGCCAAGGAACACATTAGACAGGTTGGGAAGGGATAAAGTTGTGGAGAAGATTAAAGCAGGGTTATATTATTAAAAAAAAATATCCCAAGCTTTGAACATCTCACGGAGTACTGTTCCATCCATCATCCGAAAATGCAAAGAGTATGGCACAACTGCAAACCTACCAAGACATAACCATCCGCATAAATGGACAGGCCGGGCAAGGAGAAGCAGCAAAGAGGCCCATGGTAACTCTGGAGGAGCTGCAGAGATCCGCAGCTCAGGTGGCTGAATCTGTCCACAAGATAACTATTAGTTGTGCTCTCCACAAATCTGGCCTGTATGGAAGAGTGTCAAGAAGAAAGTCATTGTTGAAAGAAAAAGCCTTAAGAAGTCCCTTTTTCAGTTTGCGAGAAGCCATGTGTGGGACATAGCAAACATGTGGAAGAAGGTCAGATGAGACCAAAATTGAACTTACTAGCCTAAAAGCAAAACTCTATCTGTGACAGAAAACTAACACAGCACATAACCCTGAACACACCGTCCCCACTGTGACACATGGTGGTGGCAGCATCATGTTTTAGGTATACTTTTCTTCAGCAGGAACAGGGAAGCTGGTCAGAGTTGATGGTAAGATAGATGGAGCCAAATACAGGGCAATCTTAGAAGAAAACCTATTATAGTCAGCAAAAGACTTGAGCCTGGGGTGGAGGTTCACCTTCCAGCAGGACAACAACCCTAAACATACAACTAGAGCTAGAATGGAATGATTTACATTGAAGCATATTCATTTGTTAGAATGGCTCAGTCAAAGTCCAGACCTAAATCCAATTGAGAATCTGTGGCAAGACTTGAAAATTGCTGTTCACAGATGCTTTCCATCCAATCTGACAGAGCTTGAGCTATTTTCCTAAGAAGAATGGGCAAAAACTTCACTCTCCTAGATGTGCAAAGCTTTTAGAGACATACCCAAAAAGACTTGCAGCTGTAATTGCATCAAAAGACGATTCTACAAAGTATTGACTCAGGGGTGCTGAATACAAATGCATGCCTGCTTTTCACATATTTATTTGTAAATAATGTTGAAAACCATTTACCATTTTCCTTCCCCTTCACAATGTGTTGGTCTATCACATAAAATCCAAATAAAATACATTAATGTTTTTGGTTGTAACATGACAAAATGTGGAAAATTTCAAGGGGTATGAATACTTTTTCAAGGCACTGTATATCTTATACAGCTTCCCGTGATGGTGTAGCAACTATGCTAAACTGCTCCTAAATTCAGAGCAATGTTGTAGCTCTCAAGTAGGCTGAATTTGCTTGCACTACAGTGGGATAAAAATCTTGCAGGAGCTGTGGCTAACCATCAATTAGCACCTGGCTATTGCTTTCTGGATTGACAACGCTGCCTCTTTTGTTGTAACCCTCCCTTGGGAGCATATGAGACACAAATGAAGGAGAATTTGGCTCAGTCAGGGAAGGTAAAAAAAAAAAATATATATATATATATATACATGTTTTTTTTTTTTGCTTACTTTAGGAGGCTTGTACATCACTTTTTAATGTTGCTTTTTCATTTTTCCTTTCTCTTCAGTGTATTTACCATCATCTTCAAACTTTTTGCCTATACCTGATGAAATTCACAGTCACCACATGAAAGGCAAGAATAGAAAATATATTTGCTTATTTAAGAGTTATGCGAAAAAAGACAACACCTTGATAAAACTGTAGCTGCTACAATCGTAATTTTTATTTTCATTTTCTGCATTTCCATTTATTTTAAATCAGAAATATTTTTATTGAAAAGCCAATTTCCAACATTTCTAGAACAAGCCAAAGGAATAACATCTGGATCACATACAAACTAAAACCCATCCGTAAATCTAAACATGTTATATTATACCAATAATGCAGAACTGGCATTAGACCATACTTTTATCATACCTGAGAGAACACCCATGTCGGCTCACAAAGTACAGCTAGGTAGTCTTCCAGACATATAAAGCAGTATACTTCAGGAGTGTGTTATCCTACTAGATGTCTATTCATTACTAGGTAGAGTAGGCTCAAGATTGGGACCAGGTTTCCAACCAGGTACCCCAGAGGTTCTCATATTTGGTGGAGCCACCACTGTTTTGGTGTATATATATTTCTCCCATCACCCATACATTGCAACCATTCCTTCTGGGTAGGGGGGTATGATGACTTTCAGTGCTTTAGTTGAACCCTCTGTACCTAGAATAAGGCCCTAGCCACTGCTGCCCTAATGTAGACAGGCAGTTGGAGATCATCTAGGATTCCCAATATGCATTGTTTGGGTTCAAGTGAAAGTGAGGAGTGGAGTACACTATTCAGAGTGTGCGATTCCCTCCCAGTAAGTATGCAATGTTTGGGACATCTCCTTGATATAGCTGTTAATATGCACTGTTTTTTTATTTGTTGGTATAGCTACTCAATTCTATTTATTTTTCCACTTTTTTTATTTTATCATTTAGAAGTTTGTTTGAAATCTTTGCAAAAAAAAACGGAAAAAAAAAATCACATGTACATATTGTAAGTATTCGCAGCATTTGCTCAATCATTTATATTGAAGCACTTTTGGCACCAATTACAGCCTCACGTCTTTTTGAGTATGGCTACAAGCCTCGTTTTGGACAATTTCTTCCATTCTTCTTTGCAGGACTTCTCATGCTCCATCAGGTTGGATGGGGAGCGTTGGTGCACAGCTATTTTCAGAGCTCCCCAGAGATGTTTAATCGGGTTCAAATCTGGGCTCTGGCTGGGCCACTCAAGGACATTCAGAATGTTGTCCTGTAGCCACTCCTTTGTTATCTTGGCTATGTGCTTAGGGTCATTATCCTGTTGGAATTTGAACCTTCGCCTCAGTCTGAGGTCCAGAGCACTCTGGAGCAGGTTTTCATCAAGGAGGTTTCTGTACATTGCTGCATTCATCTTTCCCTCGATCCAGAGTAGTCTCTCAGTTACTGCTGCAGAAAAACATCCCCACAGCATGATACTGCCACTACCATGCTTCACTATAGGGATGGTATAGGCCAGTTGATGAGCGGTGCCTGGTTTCCTCCAGACATGACACTTGCCATTCAGGCCAAAGAGTTCAACCTTTGTTTCATCAGATCAGATAATTTTGTTTCTTGTGGTCTGAGAGTCCTTCAGGTGCCCTTTGGCAAATGCCAGGTGGCCTGTCATGTGCCTTTTACTGAGGAGTGGCTTCTGTCTGAACACTCTCTACTATACAGGCCTGATGGATGCAGTGCTGCAGAGATGGTTGTTCTTCTGGAAGGTTCTACTCTCTCCACAGAGAAATGCTGGAGCTCTGTTAGTGACCATCGGGTTCTTGGTCACCTCCTTGACTAAGGTCCTTCTCCCCCGATCAGTGTGGCCATGTAGCCCGCTCTAGAAGAGTCCTGGTGGTTCCAAACATCTTTCATTTACATGTGATGGGGGCCACTGTGCTCATTGGGGCCTTTAATGCTGCAGACATTATTTTGTACCTTTCCCCAGATCTGTGCCTCCAATACAATCCTGTCTCTGAGGTCTACAGACAATTCCTTGGACTTCATGGCTTGGTTTGTTCTCTGACATGCACTGTTATCTGTGGGACATTATTTAGACAGGTGTGTGCCTTTACAAATTGTCCAATCAACTGAATTTACCATAGGTGGACTCTAATCAAGTTGTAGAAACATCTCAGGGATGATCAGTGGACAAAGGTTGCACCTGAGTTCAATTTTGAGTGTCATGGCCAAGTCTGTGAATACATACATTTTGGGGTACATTTTGATTTTGTTCATTTTTTTTTTTTTATTTGCAAAGATTTCAAAGAAACGTCTTTCCCCTTGTCATTATGGGGTATTGTTTGTAGAATTTTGAGGACAATAATGAATTTATTCCATTTTGAAATAAGGCTGTAACATAAAATGCGGAACTTTCCGGATGCACTGTATGCTGCTCAATTTTGGTTAAAGGACTTCAAGACAGTTCTGAAGTGCTCTTCAGAAGCCTTCAACTTCTGGTTGCACAGACCTCATTATGAAAATTTCCAGAGTTTCAACACATGGCATTCTTATGGACAATCTAGATTCCAATTTTGTCTAATCATCTGGCCACTGTAGTCTGCTGGTGAAGCAACCTCCTATGGCTTTTAAATTTGTATGCAAGTTCTTCAATCAAATAATGGAGACTATGGACAGAAGATCATTTACAAAGGAAGTAATTTTGGAAAATGTAAGCGAGACTTCATTGCAAGTAGGGAAAACAAACTGGATGTAGGGCTGAAGGCCCTTCTCTTGAACAAGAACTGTCGTGGTCTGCTTAGGAAACCACTCTAAGATTAATATGAAAGGAAGATTAATCTTTCAGAAATGTAGGAAACTTTAACTTCACTTGACACTGTCTCATTTTTGTCCAAGCTATCAGAGAGGCCTTTGGGAAGGAGACACCAACCTCTCACTTGTGAAAGTTTTACTCTTATGTATAAAAAATTGTTTGTCTGAAATAAAGGAACATATTGATAATTAAGATCATGTAGGCAAGACAAGAAATGCAGTGGAAGGTATAAATTGACTTTGCTTCATCCTCTGAAAGTGGTTGTACGTCCTGTACAACCACTTTTACCTACAGGTAAGCCTACATTAAGGCTTACCTGTAGGTGCTTGAAATATCTCCTAAACCCGCGGAGGTTTAGCAGATATTTCAAAGAGCCGATGACTATGGTGCATGCGCCGATGACACCGGCCCATGTGCAATTTCTGTTTCTAATAGGGGGTCATGCTGTGACTGGTGGTTACCGCGCGCATATATGAGTGACATCACGCGACTCCGGCTAGTCACAGAGCCAGAGTTTGTGGCCCCGGAAGGAAGAGGGGCAAAGATGGACGCTGCCTTCAAGTGGGTACAATGGTGACATTGTGAGCTTTGTTTTCAGGTTAGTGGCACATAATGGTCGAATGCAGACCCAGCTCCGTGACACACAGTGGGAGATGCCCGCTGTGTGTGATCCAGCCTGGCAATGGTGAGTTTGTATTGATGGGCGCAGTGAGGCTGCATACATGGGCACAGTGAGACTGCATTCATGGGCACAGTTAAGCTGCATACATAGGACCATTTGGCGGGGTTTTGTGCTATCTGGACATTTCAGGGCCTCCGTAACTGTGATCGGTAGTGAGGAAGTGAAATCGCCATTTTACGCCCTTGGAAAGCCTGAAGACGTGGATTGGTTTTCGGGGTCCTGTACACGGCTAGGCTCCTAAAAAGTCTCGCACGTGTTATCCCTGTACTCAGGAGAAGCAGCAGAATGTATTTTGGGGTGTAATTCCATATATGCCCATGGCATGTTTGAGCAATATATAATTTAGTGACAACTTTGTGCAAAAAAAAAAGTTTGCCATTTTACCAAAACGTGTGGCAAAATATACAATATTCCATGGACTCAACATGCCTATCAGCAGCTTGGGGTGTCTACTTTGCAAAAAGGGGTCATTTGGGGGGTTTTAAATTGTCCTGGCATTTTATGCACAGCATTAAAAGTTTATGTCACACATCGCCCACTCTTCTAAACACTTGTTTACATGAAAAAAAAATATTTTTTTTGCTAGAAAATGACTTTGAACCCTAAACAATATATATATATATTTTTTTTAACGCAAATGCCCTACTGGTTAAAATGGTTGGTGTTGATTTTTTTTTTTTCACACAGTATTTGCGCAGCGATTTTTTTCAAACGCAATTTTTGGGGGAAAAAAACATTTTTTTTTTTTTTTTTATTTGAATGCACTAAAACACTATATTGTCCAAATGTTTGATGAAATAAAAAATGATCTTATGTCGAGTACATGAATACCAAACACGACATGCTTTCAAATTGGGCACAAACGTGCAGCAGCGACAAACTACATACATTTTTTAAAAGCCTTTAAAATCCTTTACTGGTTACAGAGGAGTTTTACTGCTAAAATTACTGCCCCCAATCTGACCTTTGCAGTGATACCTCACATGCATGGTGCAATTGCTGTTTACATATGACACCAGACTGATGCTTGCGGTCGCCTTTTCACGTGCGCATGGTGGGACAGGGGTGCTTTTTTTTTTTTTTTTTTTTTTTTTTTTTTTTTCCCGATTTTATTTAATTTTGCATTTTTATTTTTTTTAAACTGTTCCTTTTCATTTTTTTTTTTTTTTTTTTTTTTATTATCTCAGAGAATTTAAATATCCCCTATGATAGCAATAGGAAGTGACAGGTACTCTTTTTTTTTTTTTTTTTTATTATCTCAGAGAATTTAAATATCCCCTATGATAGCAATAGGAAGTGACAGGTACTCTTTTTTTTTTTTTTTTTTTTTTTTTTTTTTTTTTTTTATTGGGGTCTATTAGACCCTAGATCTCTCCTCTGCCCTCAAAGCATCTGACCACACCAAGATCGGTGTGATAAAATGCTTTCCCAATGGTGCTGTTTATATCCTGCTAAAACAAGAAATGCTCCCAGCTTCCGCTTTCTTAGGCCATAGAGATGATTGGAGCTGTTCTGCTCTCCGATCAGCTCTATAGTTAGCTTGCAGAACCACCGGCTGCATTTTCGGATTCCCAGTTGGGACAGGAGAGCCCAAGAAAACCATGGAAGACGACGGGGGGAACGTTGTAAAAGCAGTCTAGAGGCTAATTAGTCACTAGGATTGCTTTTACATGAAAAGACCGCTGGCTGGCTGAAAAGAATGCTACCAAGATGATACCTTAACCTGCAGGCATCATTCTGCTATAACCACTCAAGGTTATTATTATTATTATTATTATTATTTATATAGCGCCAACAGTTTACGCAGTGCTTTACAATGTATAGGAGGGACAACACAATTACAGTACTGTTCACTACAAAAGGTACAGGAGGGCCCTACTCGTAGAGCTTACATTCTAAAGGGAGGGGGTGATTGTACAAAAGGTAATAGCTGCAGATAATGATTTGATGGGGGCGGCTCTGGGACAGTTAGGTGGGTGTGGGATAGCCTTCCCTGAATAAATTAGTTTTCAGGGATCTCCTAAAGGTGGACAGGGTAGGGGCTGATCGGGTATTTTCCGGGGCAGGGAGTTCCAGAGGATGTGAGAGGCTCTGGAGAAGTCCTGAAGGCCAGCATGGGAGGAGGTAACAAGGGAGCTAGAGAGCAGGAGGTCCAGTGAGGAGCAGAGAGGATGATTTGGGCGATATCTGCAGATGAGGTTGATGATGTAGATGGAGGCGATGTTGTGAATGGCCTTATATGTTATGGTTAGCATTTTGAATTTTACACGGTGGGGTAGGGGAAGCCAGTGAAGGGATTGGCAGAGAGGAGCAGCAGTCACGTGAGGTGTGTTAGTCTAGCAGCAGAATTCATAATAGACTGAAGGGGGGATAGCCTGCTTAAGGGTAGGCCATTGCAGTAGTCAAGGTGGGGAATAATCAAGGAGTGAATAAGTTGCTTTGTGGTGTCATTAGTCAGGAAGGGTCGAATTCTGGAGATGTTGCAGAGGTTAAGGCGGCAGGATTTGGCCAATGATTGGATATGGGGGCTGGAGGAGAGGTCAGAGTCGAGGATTGCACCCAGGAACCTGGCATGTGTAGAGGGATCAATGGTTGTGGAGGAAATATAACAAGTTTTAGTTTTAGAAAGATTGAGCTTGAGGAAGTGGTGTGACATCCATATCAATATGTCATTCAGTAAGTTTGAGATCTGTGAGAAGATCGAGGGGACGAGTTGAGGAGTGGAGAGATAGATCTGGGTGTCGTCGGCATAGAAGTGGTATTGGAATCCATGAGAGATTATCAACTGGCCCAGGGAAGAGGTATAGAGTGAGAATAGAAGAGGCCCAAGGACGGAGCCTTGGCATACCCCAACAGAAAGAGGAAGGGGAGTGGAGGAGATAGTTATAAGTGACACTGAGATAGGTAGGAGGGGGTGGTCAACTGTGTCAAAGACAGCAGAGACGTCTAAAAGTATGAGTATGGAGTAGTGCCCATTGGTTTTAGCAGTTAGTAGGTCATTGATGAGTTTTAGTAGGGCAGTTTCAGTAGATTGTTGTGGGTGGAAGCCTGAATGTAGGGGGGTCGAGAAGGTTGGATAGGGGAGGAATTTGGATGTTGGATATCTCCTTGCGAATTGTCGATTTTTGCTATTGAAATGGTTGGCAATCGGTTGAGCGGTAAGCAAGTTTGTGGGTGGGGGGTGAAGTAAGGAATTAAGCGTAGAAAAAAGTGGACGAGGTTTGGATGAGAGGGTAAAGTCTTGCAGGGATTTAGATTTATGCCATGCTCGCTCAAGAGCACGGCTGTGTCTTGAGACTTCTGGTGTCATCTGTTTGCCAGGGTTGTGGCAGATGGGGTCTGGTTCTGCATGTAGAAAGAGGAGCAAGTATGTCTAAGGAGAATGACAATGTGGTGTTGTAGATGGAAGTGGTTAGGTCTGGGAAGGACAGAGGTGCGATGTTGTCATAAAGGCCATCAGTAGCAGAGTAAAGAAGGGAAGGGTTGAGGTTGCAAAGGTTTCTGCGGGTAGTGGTTTGTGGGTTGGCAGCATGGGATGTAGGAGACAAGGAGAGTGTGAAACGGATAAGGTTGTGATCAGAGAGAGGAAAGGGTGTGGTATGCCGCGTACACACGTAGCAGACTTTCCGGCGGACTTTCCAAACGAGCTACCTGCCCACACACGGTACTTTTGCGGCAGACTAATACGGCGTACTAAGTCCGCCGGACTATATGCCGTACTTTTGAAATGAACGGACTCGTCCACACACGCGGAGGAAAGTCCGCTCATTCTGAGCGCGTCTCCAGGTAGCCGGGACCAGCGAAGGAGGTGTCTCTGGCCTCGTCACCTGGTATGGACTTAAAGGGGAAGCCCTACGCCGAAAAAACGGCGTGGGGGTCCCCCTCTAGGTCCATATCAGACCCTTATCCGAGCCGGCCGGCCAGCCAGGAAAGGGGGTGGGGACGAGCAAGCGCCCCTCCTGAGCTGTACCAGGCTGCGTGCCCTCAACATGGGGGGTGCCTTGGGGAAGAGGGGGCCGCGTGCCCCCCCCCCACCCCAAAGCACCTTGTCCCCATGTTGATGAGGACAAGGGCTTCTTCCCGACAACCCTGGCCGTTGGTTGTCGGGGTCTGCGGGCGGGGGGCTTATCGGAATCCTTTAATAAGGGGGCCCCCGGATCCCGGCCCCCCACCCTGTGAATGAGTATGAGGTACAATGTACCCCTACCCATTCACCTGTGAAAAAAACACAACACACCAGGGTTAAAATTAGTTTATTGCACAGCTCTGGGGGTCTTCTTCCGTCTTCGGGGGTCTTCTCGCCGGACTCCTCCGCTATCTTCTGCTCTTTTGCTAGCTCTTTCACTAGCGGAGGAGCCCGGCTTTCTTCTTCGCCGCTGCCCTCTTCTTCCGACTTCGGTGGTTTTGTCCCCCTCTTCGGTTCTTCTTGCCGGGCCACCGCGCCTTCTTCTAGCTCTTTTGCAAGTGGTCATCTGTCGCCGCTGCCACTGTCTTCTGTTGTTCTCTTCTGGAGATGTTGCCTCGTCGCTGTCTCCGGTCACAATGGCAGGGATGCGGCGTGCGGCGACTTATATAGGGACATCACCGGATGATGTCCCCGCCCATTATGATGTCACAGTCCCAGAGGATGCTACCTGGAGCCGCGTTCAAAATGAGCAGACTTTTCTCCGGGCGGGAAAAGTCCGTTCATTTCAAAAGTACGGCGGACTGGCACACACACACGGCCGTACTGTCCGCCGAAATGCGAGTCCAGCGGACAGATTGCAGTGAAAAAATACTTTCTTAGTCCGCCGGACTTTTGGGTAAAAAAAGTCCACCGGAGCCTACACACGGGCGGATTGAGTCCGCCGGACTTTTCCACCGGATTGTTTGATCGTGTGTATGAGGCATTAGAGAGATTGCAGGGAGTGCAGCGATGGGAGAATACAAGGTCGAGAGTGTTGCTGTTGGAGTGAGTGGTGGTTTGTGTCCATTGTGTTAGGTTTAAAGAGGAGGTTAGGTTGAGTAGTTTAGAAGTGGTAGCAGTATTAACATTGATTGGAATGTTAAAGTCACCTAGGATGATGGCAGGTACTTCAGATGAGAAAAAGTAGGGTAGCCATGCAAAGAAGTCATCTAGAAAGCTTGACACTGTTGCAGGAGGCTGATAAATGACTGCAACCCTCAGACAAGCTGGAGAGAAAAGATGAATGCAGTGTATTTCGAAAGAGCAGGGGGAAAGAGAGGGAGGTGTGGGAAGTACCTGGAAGGTGCATTGTGGGGAGAGAAGTCCGACACCACCTCCTTTTCGTCCAGTGGGTCTGGTGGGAGTGAGTCAAGAGGAGGCCGCTGTGGGACAGGGCAGCTGGAAGAGGTAGTGTTGAATTCCTGGAGCCAGGTTTCGGTTATGGCAAATAGATTAAGGGATTTGGAGAAGAAAAGGTCATTGACAGAAGCTAGTTTGTTGAAAACTGAGCGGGCATTCCAGAGGGCACATGAAAGAGGGGGGTTGACTTGTGGAATCAGGGCAATTGGGATGAGAAGGTTGAGGTTATGAATACTGTTGGAGGAAGTAGGTGGCAATTTTGGCATTGGGTGTGGGAGGGCCGGGGTTTGGTGCGATGTCCCCAGACATTAGTAGTAATAGGAGGGTGAGGGGGGTAAGGCGGGAGTGGGATTTATAGGAGGGCAGATGCTGTGGTGGAATGGAAGTGGTGATGCTGTGTGTGGGCTTAGAATGAGCAGGTAGTAAGTGGTGTAATATTGAGTGGGCAGAAGCGAGGGAGATATGTACAGGTTGGGGGCTGGAGAGGACCTGAAAGTTTTAGAAGAGAGGACGTTGTAACAAAGATTAGTGTGAGCATTTTGGAGGGTGAGGAGAGGGGAATAGAAGGAAATCTGAGGAAAGTTAGACAGTAAAGAGGAACTTCCTGCAAAATAGCAGTGGAACAATAGTGTCTGTACCTACTTTCTTTGTAGCAGTGCCTTAGTCAAAGTGCCCGTGTACAAGTGCCAAACACTTGTTGCCGGCGAGACACATTGTGCAAGGAGTGACCAGCCTAAACCCTCGCCAGCCGTCCCAAGAAATGAACTACATTTATACTAGGAAGGTGTGGGGGTAAGATTCAAAATTATTCAATTAGAAGCTGATAACCAGGCTTGTGGGTGGGGTTTTACAACTGGCTTGGACAGATTGCAGTGCAAGAGGGGGCAACAGAATAAAGTTAAATGTTTGATCTTGGTCAGGGCAGCATAATACAAAATAGTGACGCTTTTTGAAAAACAAACAAGTATAGACAGCAGTTTCAAATTCAAGTCAATCTGCCCCTAATGTTAGGAGCAAATCGCTCCTCCTCCACCCCTGCTCCCATGCTTCGGCATATATGCTCTTTTTTCTCAACTGTGGTGGTGAAATCGCCTCCTAAAAAACATACTAAAAATAAAACATTACAGTTCTAAAATACAGTAACAATAGATATAAAACAATAAAGACTGAACAATAGAGTGGACAATAGAGAGCGAGCACAAGAATAGACAAGAAAAATAAAACCACAAGTATTTTTGGGCTTTTTTTTTTTCACTTTTATATAAAGTGTAAACATTCCAGATTTGAGTCTCTCAAAATGTGATGGCCATCTCATCTTTCGAGACCCCGTGTAAGTGTGCCATAGGACTGTGTAGTGCTGTACCCTACACTAATACTCCACTAGTGTGCGGTAGCATTTAAAACAGTCACCGATGCAGAGACCAGGTTGGTCAGGACAAGAGGGACAATAAAGCGGGTGTCACGCCTAAATCCGTGTTTTCTGCAGACATGAGGAGGTGGTGGTGTTTGGGGTGTTCGGGGGTGTTCTTTGGGCAGGGGTACCAGGGAGGACATATGGAAAATGCCTCTCATGCGGTTGGCTCACTGCATTTGTGTTGGGAAGGTGGGGCATAGCACAGTCTGGAAACAGAAGGGCTGTGATGATCTCTTCCTGGAATTTAAGGAAGGATCCAGTTCGTCCTGAAGCTTTGTATAGCACATAAGCATTCAGCAGAGCCAATTGGAATAAATATACAGATGCTTTTTTATACCAGTGTCTGGCCTTAAGGGCAAATAGGTACAGCTCCAACAACTGGTCGTTGAGGTCCACCACTCCCATGTTAAGTTTGTATTCATGGACACAGAAGGGTTTCTCCACAACACCAGTCACTATTGTATCTGCGTGAAGGGAGGACAGATCGAAAACATTCCGTGAATCCCTCCACTTCACTGCTAACAAATTATTAAATTTCAAGCAGGCTCTCGCCCCCTGTCTAAGTTGGGACTTTACAAGCCGTTGGGGGAAGCCCCGGCGATTAGATCGCACAATGCCACATGCTCCAATTCCACAATAAAAAAGGTGACTAAAAAGTGGCACACTTGTGTAATAATTGTCCACATACCAGTGGTACCCCTTTCAGAATAAGGGTGACACCTAGCGTTCCCTATATAGTCTGGGCAGTTCTCCAGCTCTATGTAATGATCTCTTCCCTCGTAAACCATAAAACTATATGTATAGCCTGTTGCCCTGTCACAGAGCTTATACATCTTGACCCTATATCTGGCATTCTTACTGGGAAGATACTGTTTGATAGACAGAAAACTTAATCGGGGAATCATTAACGCAGACAACTTGATCGGGAGTAAACAAGGCTGCAAACTGCTGGTTGATGTGGTTTACGAGGGGCCGAATTTTGTGGAGCTGATCATATCCAGGGTCACCCTGAGGATGACAGAGTTCATTGTCATTGAAATGCATGGACCGGACCGCAAGATCTGCAGAGAACACGGGCATATGTTGAATTGGGTCAGTGGACCAATATGACCGCAACTCACTTTTTTTTTTAATCATGCCCATGAGGAGGGATAGGCCCAGGAAAGTCTTAAATTCGGAAACCGTAATAGGTTTACAATTTCTGTAAAGAGTCAACTGGGGATTGGTGGCGATGAATTGACCAGCATACAAATTGCTTTGGTCCACAAGAGATCTATAGAGATCTTCCGTGAAAAACATGTAATAAAAATCAAGTGACGTAAAATCGACTATTTCCCCCTGAATTCTGGGTTGGTCCGTGAATGAGGGAAGTACGGGTGCTGCAGGAGTGGTGGACTCCCAATTCGGATTGGCACTATGGGCTTGATGGGCTTGTGTTTGTCTTCTTGGTGGCTACGGGACTCTATTTGTGCTAGCCACCTACCACCTTGAACTGCACTTATGGGACTCGCCATGTCACCAAGTGTTACTACAGTGCTGGATGCACAATCAGGATGTACTAGGCCGCTGGTACTTGCCAGTTCACCAGAAGGATGAGCGGCACTAGTACTAGCTCTCTGCTCCATACAAGAGCCCTGCGGTTCTTGCACCTCAACAACAGCAAAAGAACAGGGTCAGGTACGCCTGACCTTGGCAGGGACCACTACTCCGTCGTCAGAGCTATCTGTCAGGGTGCTGCTGCTGTCCACTGGTTCATATTCTGAGCCCGATTCAGACAAATGGGTGACTTCCTCTTCACTTTCATCTGTCAGGCTCAGAAACATGTAGGCATCTTCACTAGTGTACCGGTGATTGGACATTTTGGCCTCTGAATTTACTGGTACACTAGTGAGACTCACAGGGAAAAAGAGCACCTGACTGTCAGTGACTGCTTCAAATGCTACCAAAACAACTGTTATGCCCCATACACACTATACAAATTAAAACTCCTAAGGTTTGACCTCATATTATATGGTTTTGGTAAATCTGAAGGAAAAACTCAGCAGAAAAACTGATAGTGTGTATGAGGCTTTAGTGTTTGCAGGGATCAAGTCTGACTCTGCGAATGCTGCAGTCGTGTTTAGTGACAGTGATTGATACTGCACTTGGGTGGGCTGGGCTGGGCGGAGGGGCTAAATGCAGGAGCTAGCAGGTATCTGGGTTGATCCTGCTAATGCTGTGTTTTTGGGAACCCTAAACTATTGGGTATGCTAATATAGTTGTAATCGGATCAAACATATCGATCCGTTTAGACACTGTACTACTAAGGGAGGTGTATGGTATGTGCATGGGTGTTAGCGCTACTGGCACTAATCTGACGCTGCCTGGGGCGATGCAGACCATAACTGACGTTAAAACCTAACTGATATCACCCGCCAGGGGATCAAGGGGTTAAACCTTTATTTAGGTAATATACAGCGGGTGCCCTGACGCTATTAAAAAAAGAACTAACTAATCAGCGTCACCCGTGACACTAATAAGGTGATCACTGGTGACTGGGTGATCAAGGGGTCAAACCTTTATTAGGTCCAGGGACCCCCCTATCTGGGCCTAACACTAAGTACCCTAACTCTGATTATTGTCACAAATGACACCAGTACAGTGATCAAAAAAAAAAATGAATACTGCACTGGGTGACACAGTGACAGGGAGTAAAGGGGTAAACTGGGGGAGGTTATTGGGGGGTGACTATGTGTACTGTGCCAGTGTAGTGTTGGTGCAACTTACTCTCCTCTCACTGGAACGGAAAAGAGTTTGTCGAGGGGAGATGACATCACTTCCCCTGCCTGTGTTTACACTTACACAGGCAGGGGAAGGATTTCATTCGCCAGGACTGATCGCCAGGTGCAAGCCAGAAGTCATTGGTCTGGGCCTGGAGACTGATCAATTCTGAAGCAAATCTTTTCATCATGGCTGCCTAGGGGGCACATGCGCCACGCACCCGGCCTACAGCTAGGACGTTTCGCCCGGCCGGGCCAACCTGCCGCAGTATACCTGTGCCGGCTGGTCCGGAACTGATTGAAGAGGAACTGCAGTGTGCTCACATATTTTGTAATAAAAACATATTTGCCTTTCTGAAGCTTCCCTCCAACCACTTTGCATATTATTTTATATATACTGTGATTCTGTACCAAATATGTTGCAGAAATCTCCCTCCACTGAGTCTGGCTGCTGCAGCCATTTAAACTGTGGGCAGCTGAAGCTGCTGCCTGTTCACTTCCTGGATTTGCATAGACACCCAAAGGCACACCTCTAGCCCTGCAGCTCTCATTGGCCCTCTTATGACTCATCGCCCCCTCCCTTCCTGGCAAGCTCTCACAAGAGTGAGAGAGAGCTGTGTATGATGTCATTAGCCTAGGCTTTTTACCAGACAAGAAACAGGAAGTGGGCTGTATAAGGTATTTACTGGCAGAAAAAAAATCTAAAGTTAAAACAACAAGGGCAGAAGATTTAGTAGCTGAAAAGTTAGTAGCTAAAAAACAGCTCCTTGCTTGCTTTTATCTAGCCCATGGAGCACTATTTTATTCAATGACATCAATGAAGGGCACAATTCTTCACAATGACACCAAGGTTGGGGCACAGTTCCTCCCAATGACACCAACAATGGGGCACAATTGCTCTCAATGATACCATCGATGGGGCACAATTGCTCCCTATGACACCATCGATGGGGCACAATTGCTCCCAATGACACCATCGATGGGTCACAATTGCTCCCTATGACACCATCGATGGGGCACAATTGCTCCCAATGACACCATCGATGGGGCACGATTTCTCAGGGCAGAGATTTCAACAATCCGTGAGAGGTATGAAAAAACTACATGAAGGACAGTGTTTTTTTACACAAAGAATAGCTCATACTTGGCACAGACTTCAAAGAGAGATAGTGAGTCAATTGACAATAACATTTTTTATCAATAAGGTGTAAAAAAAACAAAACAAAAAGCAACAAAGTGTTTGAAAGTTTAAAAGAAACACTAGAGATTAATATTTACTTAGTCTTGGGTCACACTGGCGCAAACTGAAAGTCACTTACAGTGGGACTTTGCCAGGTGACTTGGAAGCAACTTTAAGACTAGGTTCACATATGTTCAGTGCGAATTTCCCCTCTGTTTCCACTGTAAATTTCCAAAGCAGCCGTTCATGAATTTTTGGAGCGGCATAGCTGGTTGTCAAGGAGCGGGCTGAGAAGATGGCCACCGCATCATTAACAACAAATGACTAATCCACTGTCAGCAAGGTTCCCCATTGACAGCTGAATGTAAAAAAGAACCTGGTGTATGGGCCACAGTTTTGGAGACCACTGCTTTAGGTCATGTGAATTTTAGGTACGGTGCATAAAAAAAAAATGCTTACTGCATCTTTGATGCACTTTTTATGAAAACGCATGTGAAAATGGTAATGCACCTAAAACACATTGCACAAATGTAAACCAGTCCTTAGCGTTTCTAAACACGAGATATGCAAGAAAACCAAATCTTATCGCTAGGAATGCAGTATGACATGCATCAGGTTGCCTGTAATTTGAAGTTCTGTGCAGACTTCTCAGAGAAGCACTAAACCAATTATAAAAAGGTGGTGAGAGGTAGGGATGTTCAGAGGACTTTTATTTGCAAGGAAAAAAAAGTGCTTTGTCCTGGCATGTATCAAATCTTTACTTGCATCAGCTGTAAATAGAATTTTCACTGCCGTCAAATGCAATGCAAATTTTTTTTTTTTGTGTAGAAATGTTTTATACATATATAATGTTTTAATCGTTTTATTTTTTTTAACACTGGAGTTTTCCTTCTAATAAAATCTGTGAAATGCAGGAAGGAGATTGATGGGAGCACAGCAGAGTGCAATGTATGAGAAGGGGGGAGGGGTGGAGAGGAATACTGAAGATGAAGATGGAGGGGAGGAGGGAGGAGGAGAATGGTCCTCACGTGTCTCTATGTTAATACTGGATCTCCCCACACGCACACACTGCAGATCCAGCATCCCTGTGCACACACATCTCTGCACTACACACCCCGATGGTGACAGGCACACAAAGGACCCGGGCTGATGTCCACTGTAGCCGTGCTGTGTGTCAGGCTGCCTGCTGTCCCTCTCCTGTCCCCTTTCCCCGGGGCTGAATGGTTATGTATGAATGATGCGTCTAGAGCTGCTCTGGGTTGTAGCTGCTGTGATCTTTGCCATGTCTGAGCTGGGTAAGTATGATGCTGCAGGAGATGGGAGGGCAACCTGCCATCCTCTCCATCATTGCCTGAGACTTGAATGTGTCATATCTGCCCCAATTACCCCAATCTTTCCACCCCCGGTATGCCCATCTGCTGTGTTTCCTAATGCAACTCTGCTTGTGTCACACATCATCTTCAATTCCCAGCATTTCCATCCTTCACTCATGATCACTAGGGAGATTCTCTGCTTCCCTTCTATTCTCTATTGCTCCCCATGCATCAATTACTCCCCCTCTGCATCCATCCTCCAGCTTCTCTTGATACCCGCTATTCTGGAGCTATCCAATTTCCCCCCTTCCTCCGACTCCTCTCTCCAGAACTTCCAGACCTGATGGTTCTCTGTTCCCTCATTCCCAGGCCCACCATTTTCCTGTACCCCGAATCCCCAGGCACACCATTTATAGCCATAGCTTCCGCTTTCTCTGTACCCCTAATTTCTAGGCCCACCATCTCTCTGTACCTCCAATATCCAGACCCATGGTTTCTTTGTAACCATAATTCCCAGGTTCACCATTTTCCTGTACCCCTAATTCCAAGGCACACCATCTCTGTACCCATAGCTTCCAATGTCTTTTTGTACCCATCATTTCCAGACACACCATCTTTATGTACCTTCAACATCTAGACCCACAATTTCTCAATTCCCTAATTTCTAGGCCAACCACCTCTTTGCTACCCTAATTCTTAGACCTATCTCCTGCTACCATATCCTTGTGACCCCCCCCCCCCCCCCATTCCTTCATCTAGCTTCTGCTACCTAATTTCTAGACCCACTATCTTCCATACCTCTAATTCCAAGACCTATTATCTTTTGTACTCCCAGCCCAATCATCCCCTCGTAACCCAATTCCTAGATACATCTCACAAGTTCTAATTGCCAAACCGTCCATTCTCCTGTACCAAATTCCTGTCTTCCTGTTTCCACACCCTACAACCCAAAAAGTTGTTCTTTTCCTGTTGCCCTCATTCATGGACCACTTTCTGGTGCTCATGTTCTCTACATTTATAAATCCCATGTCTTAGTCCTCTCCCTAACTGCTCCATGTACCCTTCCGTTAATTCCTTGTTGCTCCCCTTATTCCCATACCTCAGTTTTTCATGACTTTATTTTCATTTTGTTCCTGACCACTCCTATCCCCGATCCATTTTCTGGCTAAACCCTCTCTGTACCCCAAATTCTTCACCCTTTAACCAGTTTTCTATCTTGTGTCTGCATCCAAATTTCCCTTTAGTAATAAAATACAGTTTGTGTGATTGCTAATTTAGCTCAGCCCTGAATTTATTCCCGATCCTTGACCTATGTCACCCTCTGTGTAACCATCCCTGTCTGTGTATCCCAAATTTTTCACTCTTGTAACAAATTCCTTTCTGTATACCCCGAAATCCTCTCCCTATGTATCTTCTGGGTTTCTCCTGTACCCCACATCCCCGCATTACACCCAGTTTGTTCGTCCATCATATGCTGCCACCCCTCCTTGTCCGGCGTAATTCCCTGATGTCTATACACAAGAGTCACCTGTGCACACTTATTGATTCAGCACAGGTCATGTAGCAAAAACATTAACGGTTAAAAATCAGAGACCCCCTCCCCCTTCCAAATTTGGTATTTTGGTGGGGGCAACTCTAGGCCAGCACACAGGAGGTATAGAAACCGCAGCAGATTCTGCACTGTTAAGCCCTTGGCAGGCGCTCAGGGTTGCCTTAGAAGCAGGTGTTAAGCTGCAATCGTTCCTGGAAGGAGCAGGACTCCCCTTCCTCCCCGCGCATTCTGTAACATCAACAGATATACTGCAATGCATCAGGTAGATCTGTGCAATGTTGGGAGGAGGGAGAAGAGAGGTAGCTGATTAGAGGAGCAGGGTGGCCGATTGTTAGAAGGGAGAGGAGGTCATCCTACTGGCTCTCCTGGGACAGTAGGTGATTGGTGGAAGTACAAGCTAGAATTGTCAATGGATTTGGTAGCTGAACAGGTGCTCTTACCTCTGATTCCTGGTCTGCAACACATGTATTTACATCCGTCTTTATAGCTGTTACTCTGCATCATCCTTCTGTTACTCCCTACACTTCCATTGCTCCAATTCGCTTCTTGCAGTCCTAGAATTATTCTTGATTGTTTTTGTGTGTTTTTTTGCAATGCAAATGTTTGTGGTACCGATCTTTTACAATTGTTATATTGCAAATGTTTTAAAGGAAGCCTATCATTTTGAGAAATATGGATGCTGCCTTTTGCTTCTTTCTCTCTGACAATACTGTGTACCTGGTTGCTATGTGGATCCTCCTGCCTTTGGTTTGTTAGTCACTGGCAGCACAAGGATGCAGATCAGGAGGCCTCTCTCTTCCCTCTAGGCTTAGACTTGTTGCAGGTTAGTCATTCATAATTGAAGCCAGAGCCAAGAAGCTAGTCTTTTTAGGAGGTTGACAATGACCGTATTTTACGTGTATGTGCAAGCAAAAATAAATAAGCAGTACATCTTTGCAATACATGCACATTTCCCAGTGCCTTTTCCCTTTTAAAGACCCTGCAAGTACAGAAAAGCATACCTCCCAACACTTTGAGATGGGAATTAGCCAATGTAGGCATAGGACACCCCCACCACCACCAAACCACCCTTAACCACTTCAGCCCCGGAAGATTAGGCTGCTCAATGACCAGGGCATTTTATGCGATATGGAACTGCGTCGCTTTGACGCTGTACCCAAACAAAATGTATGTGCTTTTTTTTTCTCACAAATAGAGTTTTCTTTTGGTGGTATTTGATCACCTCTGCGGTTTTTATTTTGTGCGCTATAAACAAACGAAGAGGGACAATTTTGAAAAAAAAAACACTATCTTTTACTTTTTGCTATAAAAAATATCCCACATTTAAAAAAAAAAAGAAGAGTTTTCCGCAGTTTAGGTCAATATGTGTTCTACGTATTTTTGGTAAGAAAAATCTCTAAACGTATATTGATTGGTTTTCGCAAAAGTTATAGCATCTACAAAATACGGGATAGATTTATGGTATTTTTCTTTTTTTTCTTTTACTAGTAATGGTGGAGATCTGCGATTTTTATTGGGACTGCAATATTGCAGCGGACTAATTGGACAGTTTTGGGACCATTGACAATTATACAGCGATCAGTGCTATAAAAAATGCACTGATTTACTGTATAAATGTCACTGGCAGGGAAGGGGTTAACACTAGGGGGCGATCAAGGGGTTAACTGTGTTCCAACTGTAGGGGGGATATGGCTGTCTAGGAGGAGAGAGAGATTGGTATTCATACTTAGTATGAACACACGATCTGTCTCTACTCCCCTGAAAGAACCAGGATTTGTGTGTTTACACGCACAGATCCCGGTTCTCGCTCTGTCACAAGCGATCGCAGGTGCCCGGCCGTCATCACACCCGACGGGCACCCACATTGGCTCCAGGCACACGCCGTGGGAGCGCGTGCGCCCCTAGTGGCCAAAAGGAAAAGTGACGAAAGGTAATGTTGATTTGCCCAGCCGAGCCAACCTGCCGCAGTAAAACTGCGGCGGCTGGTCCGGAAGTGGTTAAAGGAGATTTAAACAAAAAAATTTGTTAAACCCACAAGTGGTGTAGTGGTGGGGCAGCACAGTGGTGTAGTGGTTAGCACTCTCACCTAGCAGTAAGAAGGGTCGCTGGTTCGAATCCCAACAATGACACTACCTGCCTGGAGTTTGCATGGGCTTCCTCCGGGTACTCCGGCTTCCCACCACACTCCAAAGACATGCAGGTAGGTTATTTGGCTTCTGTCCAAAATTGACCCTAGTATATGAATGGGGACCTTGGATCATGGGCTCCATCAGGGTAGGGACCAATGTGAGTGCGCAATGTACAGGGATAGGGACAATTGTAGACACCTCACTCAGGTTGAACTGGATGGACTGGTGTCTTTATTCAACCTTACTAACTATGTAACTATGTAAGTGTTTGTTTTTTTTGTTTTTTTTTAACCACTACTATTCCTTTATACTGGCTTTTGGAATTTACAAATGCTGCAATTTAGAAATTGGTGAAAGGTTTAGCACTGGAAAACACTTTTTGAAAGATAAATAGTGAATTTTTTTATACAACTATATAGATCAGACCAAATAATGAACAAATGAGGAGGAAAGAGGGACTTCTTTCCAGATCAGGCACAGTCCCTCAAAATCAGGGATAGTTAGGAGCTATGGAAAAGTACCTGCTGACCTTCCAGAAATTCACACCGTTCTTCAGCCCTGTTTTGGTCTGACAACACACAGCATTTTTGTGGACTGGGTGTTGTCAGCCTTGCCCAGGGTTTTTGCTAATTACTTTAATCACTTCCACTCTTAGATCTCTACAACATAGTCTAATTATTTTGTAGTACAAGATGAAAACAAAAGTAACTGGATTCATTTTAATCCATGTAGAGGCCGTTCCCATTTGAGAGGAGTTGATCTAGTGATGGATTTCTCCCAAATAGGACTGTCAATGTCTTTGCTTGATCACTGCTTGCAGCCAATTGGCCTGATCAGGCCACAGCGCTGTCAAAATACAGTAGCACAGCAGAGAAATTCCCCCATCCACTATCACAGTCCCACTATGTCACTGATCACTGCCATTACTAGTATAAAATAATAAATAGAAAATTCCAGTATATATACCATTGTTTGTAGGTGGTATAACTTTCACACAAATCAATTAATATACACTTATTGGGATTTTTTTTTTCTTTTACCAAAGACATAAAGCAGAATACATATTGGTCTAAATCTAGGAAGAAATTAGATTTTTATGTTTTCCTTTTTTATTGGATAGGTTTTATACCCGAAAGTACAAAATATTATTTTTTTTTCTTAAGATTGCTAAATGACCTCTTTGTGATAAAACAGGGCACAGGACAGCTCCAAATTTCTGAAAAGACGAACCAGTATTTGTTTGCACTAATCAAACAAATATAAAAAATGCTTTCAATGGTATATTTAAAATGGTATGCGATAAAAATATTGGACAAAAGATCATCTTTTTTTATTTTTTTCGTATTGAAAGCCAATAGGTTACTGAAGTTACAAATATTCTCGTAAGGCAGAATACAACTTGGGAAGTGATGTCATGTATTGTATTCTTTTATTTCCAGAATACGTGGCCCCTGGTCACATGATTTTTATTTTTTTTTGTACTATATTATATTACAAGAGAATCATTAATTCTGTTATCCTTTCAGATATTTTCGCATGAACTATAGTGATCAAAAGCTGTGTACTAACACAGATTATCAGACGATCATTCTGAAAGCGGCATTTTTTTGTCCGATTTTCTCATCACGTGTACTAGGCTTAACGGTGAAGCCTTGTACACACAATGAGAAAACCAGACGAAAAATTCTGCTTTCAACGCGATCGTACAATAATCTGATCATTGGTACACAGCTGTTATATGAAATGTTCTGAAGGGGCAAACACGAAAAAAAATTCTCGTACGATACTAGATCGTATGATTTTCCTTTTTTATCAGTACAATTTTCACCCAAAAATACAATACAGGTACATCACATCACTTCCAATTTTTTTTTTTTTTTGTCGTACGAGAATTTTCGTACTTTAGTAAGCTATTCGCAGTCGATATGAAGACTAGCATGCAAAAAATGATTAGTCTGATAATCTCATTGTGTGTACTAGGCTTAACTATGCCCCCTCCCCCTACTGATTCTTACCTAATTTAGTCTGCTCTGGCCACGTGATCCGCATCTCTGGCTCCCCTGTGTCAGCTGCAGGGAAGAAGAGGGAGCACTAGCATTGGCTGGGATGTGGAAGACTTTGAGTGACGTCATGGTTCCAGGAATTCACAGCTGTTGTTGGGTCGATCCCTTCTCTTCCCAGCAGCCACCGCTCACTGATACAGGGGACCATGTGACTGGAGCAGACTAAAGATAGCTAAGTTTACACCTTGGGTTTTTTTTTTGGTTTTTTTTACGCTGATAGATCACAGGAGGGGGAACTAGATACTTTTAAAAATAGCTAGTGTTAGGCTCAAATTCTACTAAGAAGGAGTAAATAAGAGAAGTTCAGTGTTTGGGGTTTACATACACTTCAGGTAAGTCCATTAAAGGGCTATCTAACTTTTTTTTAATGTTTTATTCGTTTTGTATATAGAAGGAAATGGTTAAAATTCCTGTAAATTTAATTTTTGTCATCTGTGTCCCATTGGGGAAATTTCCCTATACAGTGGCAAGTACAAATATTTGAACCCTTGGAATTATGTGGTTTTCTGCAGTAATTTTGTCTTAAAATGTGATATGATCCTCATCTAATTCCCAACAATAGCCAAACCCTGTTCTTAAGCTGATAACACACAAACAATTCTAATTTGTTTGTGACTTAATTGTGACTTTATTGAACACACCCATTAAACATTGACAGTTTTGATGGGAAAAAATAAGTGAACCCATAGACTAATGTTTTGTGGACAAATAAAACCAAAAGTTGAATTATTCAGGAGGAATACTCAGCACTATGTGTGGCACAGCTTACCAACATCAAAACGTCATCCCAACAGTAAATTATGGTGGAGGGAGCATCATGATGTGGGCTTGCTTCCCAACCTCAGGGCCTGGACCACTTGCCATCATCAGGGGGAAAATGTATTCCCAAGTTTACCAAAATATACTACAGGATAATTTTCAGGGTGGCTGTCTGTCAGCAGAAGTTCAGTAGAAGTTGGGTGATGCAGCAGGACAATGACCCTAAGCATTAAAGTAAATCCACCAAACCTTTTGGGAGCGGCCCAGTCAGAGCCCAGGCCCTAACCCTATTCACACCAGTCACCCTACAAATGCATCTGAGCTGAAGCAGTTTTGTAAAGAGGAATGGTCAAAAATTCCTCTTGAGCATTGTGCACATCTGATCTAGAGCTCTTGAAGCGCTTGAAGTCATTGCTGCTAAAGGAGGCTTGACCAGCTATTAGCTCCAAGGGTTAATTGACTTTTTTCCTCCAGTACTGTGAATGTTTAATAGGTGTTCTTGCATAAAGATGCAAGCAATTATAATTGTATGTGTTATCCGCTTAAGCATATTGTGTTTGTCTATTGTTTTGACTTGGATGAGGATCATTTTATGGCAAATTACTGCAGAAAACCAGTTCATTCCAATGGGTTCACCTACTTTTTCTTGTCACTGTATATGCTGTCCTGTAGACACAAGAGGAAGTATAAGAGAGGGAACTCATCTTGCCACTGGAATGTGTATTTGTTGATTCCTCTATATTCTTATGCTGGTGATAATGTAAAAGTTTGCAATTCCCATTACTTTAGGTCTCCGTGACAATGGAGAGAGGAAATCTTTCCAGGAGGAACACAGATTGGAGTAAAAATTAGGGATTATAAAAACAATTAAAAATGGTTTTACAAATGTGCCATGTCCGAAAAATAGGTTCTGCTGTTTCTTCTGTTTCTCTAGTTCTCTTTATACTAATCCATTGGCTTCTGTATTTGAGTTATAGACCTGGAACATGAATGCTGATCAGAAAAGCCAGATTTAAGGCCTGTACACACAATCAGAAAATCTGAAGTTAAATTCCGTCCAATTAACGATCTGCTGATTTTGTAATTGTTAGTATGCTGCTTTGACAGCTGATTACGAATTTTCGTCAGACAAAAACTGGATGTGCAGGCTCCAAAATTTTTGTCTGATGTGCCCACAACGTCCAATTTTTCTTTTCATTGGTACAGTTTTCGGCCAAAAAAAAAGTCTGAAGAGCAAGACATGCTCAAACAAGGCATACTCAGAAATGAAAGCGCACATACAAGACAATTCAATACATTACGTCACTTCTGACGTTGAATTCTGTTGTCCGAAAATTTTCTGATGGTGAGTAACCTCTTCACTTTCGATTTGAGACTAGCATGCAACAAAAAAACTGATGAAAATTCGTCCATTAATCTGATCGTGTGTACAAGTCTTTAGGTCAAAACTTCCAATCTGCATGTTTGTTCTGGGTCAGTGTTTTGGAAAAGTCGCAGTATATTCTTCCCATTAAAGAAACTCATTGGCAGTAAAGTGGGGTGTGTTGGAAGAGGATTGTCTTCATTGACGATTTCTGCAGGTTAGCGTGACCACTGAACTTCTAGAGGGCATTTCCTCCTGCATATTGCCCCCTCACCATGTGCAGTAAAGGCAGAAGACTAGGTTGGACATTTTAGGCTTATTGTTTGCTTAGTTGAATAGAAGTAATGCAGAGTTCAAAAATGAAAACGAGAAGTAATTCTGAACAAAAAAAACACTTTACAGAGTTCCCATGCTCCTATAGCTGCCTATAGAGAACAGACTAATCCTAGAAAATTCAGAATTGTATACATGACACTTTCCAACAATGTTTCCTGGGCCAATTTCTCAAATAACAAGAACATTCTAGCTCTTCATTATAGGGTGCTATGGAAAAGGTAACTTAACCAGCCAGGTTCTTTTTTTTTTTTCTGCCTTTCAGCATTTGTTCAGGACTGTTGTGTGCAGTCTCCATATATTGTCTTCTAATGTGCACAGGCACAATAAACAACAAAGCAAAAATAGTCCATAGGACTTTGTGTGAGGTGAGCACAGGGGCCAATAAAATTAGAAATGAACGTGGTTACATAGTTGAAATCCTGAGTAATACATGGACATGAAAGCCAGGCTATTGAGAATGGCATAATGACAGATTGCTTAAAAACATTCATATGTGGTATTATACTGGATATAAGGAGTTATATACTCAACGTGTTTCACGAGCCACTGCTCGCTTCTTCAGGAGTAAATCTTTATATTCAGTATATCTAAAAAGCAAAGTATCAATTGAAAGTATATATCACAAAAAATATCTTTTTGCAAATAGAATCCCTAGAAGAGCCCCATACTTACAAATCAGCAAAGCCGAGGTTCCAAAAAGTGATCTCTCAGGAGGCAGCCATGGGATATGTCTGGCCCAGGAGCTGAAGGCGTGAAACCAACAGCAAACCACCTGGGGAACACTTGGGGGGCAGGCATGGCTCAAAGATTAAAGGGTGTTCTCTCCGTGGTTTGCTGTTGACTCCACTCCTTCAGCTACCAGGCTAGCCATACCTCGTGTGGCTGCCTCCTGAGAGATCACTTTTTGGAACCTCAGCTTTGCTGATTAGTAAGTTTGGGGCTCTTCTAGGGCCTCTGTTTGCAAAAAGATTTTTTTTGTGTGTGTATGTATATATATATATGTATGTGTGTGTGTATATGTATATGTATATATATATATATATATATATATGTATGTATGTATATGTATGTGTGTATATATATATATATATATATATATATATATATATATATATATATATATATATATATATATATATATATATATATATATATATATATATATAAAATATATATATATATGTATATGTATATATATATATATATGTATATATATACATATACATATACTTTCGATACTTTGTTTTTTAAATATGCTGCGTATAAAGATCTACTCCTGAAGAAGCGAACAGTGGTGTGCGTTGAGTATTAGATGCTTGTATAACTCCTTATATTAATTATAAAAAGACGTGAATGTTTTTAAGCAATTTGTCATTATGCTATTCTCAATAGCTTGGCTTTTACGTTCATGTATTTACTCATGAGTTAAATAAACTATGTAACCATGTTCATCTCTACTTTTGTAGGTCCCCCGTGCTCGCCTCACTCAAAGTCCCATGGGCTATTTTTGCTGTGTTGTATCGTTTAGGGATGGAGGTGTGTCACAGGTAGTACCAGACCTTTCTCTTCTTTTGTACGAACACACTAAAAGTCATACAGGTGGAATATTTCAAGATTTTTAGAGCTACAGCATGTGAGGCCAGTCCATAAAACAAATTGTCATGATACAATGCTGTGAAAATTACAATTAATAGGTTGTTATCTCAAGATAGGGCCTGTATAATTTGAACTCATGCTTTTGGAAACCTTTGCTAGCTTGGTTTTGATGGTGCAGTCTGTAGGGTGGCCACCCTCCTCTGTGCTGCATTTTTTGTGAATCTTATGCCGCGTACACACGTAGCAGACTATCTGGCGGACTTAGTCTGGCGGACTTCCTGGCGGACTGTCCGCTGGACTTTTCGAACGAGCTACTTGCCCACACACGGCACTTTTTCAGCGGACTAATATGGCGTACTAAGTCTGCTGGACTATCCGCCGTACTTTTGAAATGAACGGACTCGCCCACACGCGCGGAGGAAAGTCTGCTCATTTTGAGCGCGTCTCCAGGTAGCCTGGGCCAGCGAAGGAGGCGCCGCTGGCCCCGTCACCTGGTATGGACTTAAAGGGAAACCCCTACGCCGATTGGCGTGGGGGTCCCCCCTAGGTCCATATCAGACCCTTATCTGAGCATGCTACCCGGCCGGCCAGGAAAGGGGGTGGGGACGAGCGAGCGTTCCCCCTCCTGAGCCGTACCAGGCCGCGTGCCCTCAACATGGGGGGTGCCCCCCACCCCAAAGCACCTTGTCCCCATGTTGATGAGGACAAGGGCCTCTTCCTGACAACCCTGGCCATTGGTTGTCCGGGTCTGCGGGCGGGGGGCTTATCGGAATCCGGGAGCCCCCTTTAATAAGGGGGCCCCCAGATACCGGCCCCCCACCCTATGTGAATGAGTATGGGGTACAATGTACCCCTACCCATTCACCTGTAAAAAAATAAATAAAAAAAACACAACACACAAGGGTTAAAATAGTTTATTGCACAGCTCCGGGGTCTTCTGTCCGTCTTCGGGGGTCTTCTCGCTGGACTCCCCCTCTATCTTCTGCTAGCTCTTTTGCTAGCGGAGGATCCTGGCTTTCTTCTTCGCCGCCGCCCTCTTCTTCCGACTTCGGGGGTCTTGTCCCCCTCTTCGGGGGTCTTGTCGCCCTCTTCGGTTCTTCTTGCCGGGCCACCGCGCCTTCTAGCTCTTTTACAGGCGGTGGCCCGGTCTGCTGTCGACATCTTCTGTTCTTCTCTTCTTCTCTTCAGATGTTGCCTCGTCGCTGCCTCCGCTCACAATGGCAGGGACGCGGCGCGCCGCGACTTATATAGGGACGTCACCCAGATGATGTCCCCGTACATTATGATGTCACAGTCCCAGAGGAAAAGTCCGTTCATTTCAAAAGTACGGCGGACTGGCACACACACGGCCGGATTGTCCGCTGAAATGCGAGTCCGGCGGACAGATTGGAGTGCAAAAATACTTTCTTAGTCCGCCGGACTTTTGGGTAAATAAAAGTCCGCCGGAGCCTACACACGGGGGGATTGTCCGGCGGATTTTTCCACCGGATTGTTTGATCGTGTGTACGAGGCATAACATAGGCCAAGAATGCAAGCTGTGAACCCAATTACCAGCGGACATTGGTATTTTGGTTGTACTGTCACTCTTAGCCAGCCTTTCTCAACCAGGGTTCCTCCAGAAGTTGGATAAGCAATTTCTGCCTCTCTAATAAGTACCCGCTGGCAAAAATGAGCAATTTAACTACCTGTAGGCCTCAAACAAAGTGCAAAATATCCAGTGCTTTCCTGCACTCGGAGAGCTAATGCATTGGTACAGCCATACCCACATGCATGGACTCCTGCAGACTGTCGGTGTAAGCTGTCTGCTCATACAAGCAGGCAGTTATACACTGATGGGAAGAAACGATGAACTAGCTAGAACGCTCAACAGCACCCTAGTAATTCATTGAGAACTACAAGCCGACAGCTGCAAAGGCTGTCTGTACTTGTAGTTCATTTGTGCACAGAAATGTGACCGTGAGTTTGGGGAAAAGATCCCTTGTTCGCTGTCACTAGAGGCCAGGTCAGGGAATGGATGCAGCAATTGAAACATGGTTACATGTTCCACCCTAAAAGTGGGTGCAACATGTAACATGTTCCCAAAGGTGAACTTATCCTTTTTATAAATGCAAATTCTTTGACATATAAAAAGCTCCCTTATACATACATACATTATGTATTTTTAATCAATGTAACATGAAAGACTCCCTCATTGGATATGATATGAATGGAAGATTTAGTTAGGCCCTCACATTAACCAGTTTGGTAAATCTGAAGAAAGCTGTACAGAGATTGTTTGTTTCAAAGGATTATAAATTGTATGGACGGTTTTAGGCTGATGAGGACAATACAGAGTATTGAAATACATTTCATCACCATCCCTGAAATATTCAACAAGTTTTGATGAGCGATGATTTTTATACAAATATATATTTGAAATCAAATAGTTTTATTTTTTTCTGGATTTCTGCCAGTCACAGTCTGTGTCACGCCCCTCCAGCCTGTGTATTAGAATAAGAGGGAGGTGAAGCCTCCATCAATCTACATGTAATTTCCTGCCCCCATTGTGTTTAGCTGGATAGTGGGCATGGAGGAGGAGGGAGGGAGTGGGCTGTCATTTACCTCTGTGTATGCACCCACATGTGTGACACTATAGTCACATGGACTGTTAACATGTGATAGGGAGGAAATGCTCAGGGTAGAAACAAGCTGAAAACTGAGCATGTGCACAGCTTCCCGACACAGCTGCAAAATCGCTAGCTGAATTGGAGACTTGGACATATGGTGGAGATAGAGAACAGTAGGGTCAACCAGCTTTTTTTTTTTGCAGAATACAGAAAATGAATCCTATAGTGACCGAGTGAGTATAAAGCTTTAAAGCGGTGTTCTGCCTCCCAAAAGAAATACAAAATAAAAAGCCAGCAGCCACATGTACTGCAGCTGCTGGCTTTTAAAAATAGGACACTTACCTGTTCTGGAGTCCAGCAATGTCGGCACCGCAGCTGATGTTTCCATCAGCTGTCGGGTGCTGTCGCCTCCATTACGGTTAAGGGAACCTGGCAGAGTAACCTCGCGGCTTCACGCCAGGAACCCTACTGTGTATGCGCAAGGCCCCGCTCCTTTCTCCTACTGGCCCAGCGACAGGGAGGGGAGGAGGATGGAGCCCCACGGTGATGTCATGGGGACTCCCAGAAGTGAGAACAGGATACCTGTCAAAAAGGTGCCAATTGTGGCACCAGAGCAGGAGAGGAGACAAATGAGCCGAAGTTCCACTTTTGGGTGGAACTGCACTTTAAGTTGAACTCCAGCCAATAAACGTTTTTTTTTTTTTTTCTCTTTTTGTCTGGACTTCAGTTTTATGTAACCGTGGTTTGTTTCATATTAGATAAGAAATTTATATTCTTACAGTATCTCTCTATGCTTTTTTGTATTAGGGTTTCCTCTGGAGAACTCTTCATTCCCCACTGACACTGCTCAGCCTGAAAGCGTCACCCAATGGCACCGGACCCTGGAACTTCCCCAAGTCACTTACCCCAGCAGGTTGGTTGGGCGGACCTCAGGATCCGAGACCCCCAGATATCAACTGGACACCTGGGTCAGAAATGAGACCAGTCCAAATTTGGTAAGTGTTTACCGACCTAGCACAATGCAGAATGCTATCACTTAATATACTACTCGTGTTTTGTTATCTACGTCACATATGGTGTATGTGGACTTTTTTAGGTATGTCTGAATTTGGCTGTAGCACATCGACAATCTCTGATGGTTTCCTGTGACCAATCCCTAAAGGTTTTGTGAGAATTTGGCAGTCTCTTGTGACAATTTGACAGTCTCTTATGACTTGTTGCAATCATTTGGCAGTTTCTGTGGATGCGTTGGTAATCTCTGGTGGTCTCTTTTTGACTTGTTGGCAATCGTGTGGCAATTTCTGTGATGTGTTGATAATCTCTGGTGGTCTTTTGTGATTGGTTGGCAACCGTGTGGCAGTTTCTGTGATGCATGCATAATCCCTGGTGGTCTTTTGTGACTTGTTGGCAATCGTGTGGCAGTTTCTGTGATGCGTTGGTAATTTCTGGTGATCTCTTGTGATGCATTGGTAATTTCTGGTGATCTCTTGTGATGCATTGGTAATTTCTGGTGATCTCTTGTGATATATTGGCAATCTCTGGTGGTCTTTTCTTACACAGAGGCAGTGTCTCACAGTTAAATGTATAACTGGATAAAACGGTGTTGTTTATGCACCGGGTGTTGAGCGTTTCTTTGTATAGTTCAACAGATTCCACGTAGAGCTGATTCTTTTCTCCATTGGGTCCTTATATTAAGTCAGGTCGTAAAAGTACACTCTTTAGGACCACTTAGGTCAGAAGTCAGTTTACCATCCAGTATGTTTTTCTTTTGGGTTGGGGGAAGAAAACCACACCACTTGCAGGAAACCTGCATAAACATAGGGAAGACCTATAAACTTCCTATAGAGGGTGTCATTGCAGGGAAACTGATCACATGACTTGAGGCAAGACTTTCAGCTGCTTTGGCACCATGTCACCTATGTCATCAGGGACACAAAGGCAATAAAAAAAAAAAAAAAAATTGTAACAAGTAATAAGTTTGTTGTTCGTAGCAATAGGTGAAGAATTGGCTTTCAATTTTTGACTTGCAGTATAAACACATAAGATCTGGAATTGCTAAGGACAACACCCCCCTGTACTCAGAGTTAAAGGTCAGCCTCAGCTAAACCATTTTCCTATGTTTGCTGATTAGCAGTGAGATTGATCTCTCTCAGAATTCTTATACATGCTGAAATTGGCC
This sequence comes from Lithobates pipiens, assembly GCF_037356315.1. NCBI lineage: Eukaryota > Metazoa > Chordata > Amphibia > Anura > Ranidae > Lithobates > Lithobates pipiens. The sequence continues at coordinate 183,624,288 of NW_027507789.1, read as the reverse complement.
AAATGTTATGTATGAAAAGTACAGCTTTTGAAGTGATCGAATGATAATCTGATCATTATTACACAGCTTTCGAAAGCCGATCACGACAGTTCATGCAAAACTACCTGAACGGACAAACACGGAAATTTTTCTAGTATGATACCAGAACAAACTAATTTCATTTTAATCGGTACAGTATTCATCTGGAGAAAAATCAGAAGACCAAGGCCATGCGTGCTTGGAAACAAAAGAATACATTACAATACAATACAACACATTACATCACTTCTGAAGTTGTATTCTGTCGTACACATTTTTTTGTAACTTTTAGTAACCTCCTCTTTTTTGATAAGCATCCAAAAAAAAAAAAGACGTTAATTCGTCCAATATTTTCATATTGAGGCTTTAGACATGAAAAAGATTTTTCATACCAAATTTTGTATGACCATTTTATTATCTTGAAATGGGGAAAATAGACATTCTGTAACTAATGCCAAGAAATTCCAGCTCTACAGATAATTTTTTTCTGGTGCTGTTTGCCTATGAAAGATTGCTTGAAAACTGCCTGCTTCTTCAAAACAGATGTCTATGGGTAGTCATTTTACCACAAAGGCCTACCTGATTACATATACATATAAATATAAATGAACAATCTAAGCACGCAGCAGGTATGCAGACATGTGATCTCAGCACAGAGATCCCCAAGATATACAGTGCCAAGAAAACATATGTGAACCACTTGGACTTACAGTGGTTCTAAAGCCTGAAGTTTTTTTTACCTTGATGCATTTTCTGCATTAAGGTTAAAAAAAAAAAACCTTCATTATGCAGCCACTCCCCTATACTTACCTGAGCCTGATCTCCATCCAGCGATGTACACGAGAGCAGAGGCTCTCTCGGCTTTCTCCCTCCTCATTGGTTCACACACAGCAGCAGGAGCCATTGGTGAGGAATTTTTGGTCCAAACAAACTAGTTAAAGTGAAATGAAACCTGGAGATCAGCATACAGCAGTATTAAAAAACAAAAGCAAACCTTTATTATATTGCAGCTTACCAATTCCTAGATGCGATGGCTGCATTATTTTTTAGGCTTTCTTTCCCTTATTTTCACCTGGTGATCCTGCCAGTAAGTCGTCTGTTTTTGAACCGAACAAGCTTGTAAGGGGTAGGGGGTGGTTGACAGTCCACTGTTTCCCTCCTCGTTGGGCACCAAACAAGGGTCACATGAGAAGCCAACCCTGTGGGTTCTTCTGAGCTATGCTAGGGACTTTGTTACAGGGTCACTTTACATAACCAACACATGGAGTACCTTTTACTATGCGTTGTTTTCTCAATACCTTGTGACAAGTCTGAGGCTGCTGTGGAGTAATAATCAACCTTATGGCTGACCTCTACACTTGAGGTAAACGTACACCATGTACACTGCGCTGCAACTGTTCTCCAGTTAACTCTCAGTTCCCCATGACAATGTACTGTACACCTTCACAGTAACATGCATTATGGAGAGACCCATAGAGGCCTGCCCATAACCAGCTGTCCAGCGTTTTCCACTACAATCTCCAGTAGCAGAGTGGGGCCCCACCATGCACTCAGTGTAGGCTCCACACATGCACTCACTTAGCTCTCAAATTTCCGTACCTCTGTACAGAATGGGAAACCTCTGTGGTGCAATTCACTCCCATTGCTATTTGAGACAGATCACGGGCATGAGGGGCGCCAACATCTCCCTCGCTGCTAGAGGCCATGTCGCCTATAACGGGGACACGCTACTGACAGGCTGCTTGTTACACTTCCGTTACTCTTGATGGCCACTCATGGCTTCGCATTACTCTATACCGATGTCTTCATACTCCAATGTGTTAAGATACTTTTTTTAGGTGTGTGTGTGCCGGTTACTTCTGATACACCTCTTTAATCACTTCAGACCAACCAGGGACAATGGTTCAATACTTTATTTGGCAAAAGTGCAAAAACAGACATTTCAGAGTTCGTCAGGCAAGACGCTATACTTTCCTAGTTCCCTAACTATAACAATAGGCTGATGTGCTGCCTCTGCATACCTGCAAAAGTGCATTCCAGTATTCATAGTGCTTTACAGGCTCTCTCATGCAAGTGTAGGTCCTTCGGAGGTATACTCCAGTGCTGGAGTCTTTAGAGCGAAGCCCAAGTTATAAGTCTCTGTTGCATGCCATGGCAGACAAGTCTCTCCAACTCCTATGAGCCTCTTCGGAAACCATCCCCTGCGAGACTCACACTTAAGGCTGAACCCTGTTCAATAAGTGTCTCCTGTGGAACCACTGACAACTCCCCTGACTCCCACAGGGGACTTTCTCGGACCAGGCCAGTGTCCCAATTTATATCACACAGGCAAGTGGGCCAGACTCAGACAGGAAACCCCCCCAAAAAGATCAGGAGAAGGGGCAAAACATGAACCACACTAACTAGTTTTGTTGCTTTACGTGGCGGTTAATATACAGTAGGTATGTAACAACCACTTCCGTACCCTTGATTTGTCCTGTAAACCATGGCTTTAAAAGGGTTGAAATCGGCAAACAAGCTGTGATCTTGCTATATGGCTCAGGGCTATTTATTAAAAATGATCTGGGCGACTTTAGAACTCTGATTTTTATATTTACGCAACTCATAATATCCCCGGACCCTCCTCAACTCCCACCCTCCATGATTTCCAAGCTCTCCTGCTCCTCCTGGGAACCAAAGACCACAAAAACGTTGTCAGGATGATGAGCAGGAGGAACAATCAATGTTCTTTGCAGAGTGCGAACCTACAGTAGATGCAGTCAAAATCTTGGCTGCAAAGCTGAGTAAACAGCAGATCTAGCGCTCTACAACATAGTGCCCCATCGACTTACGCAGAGGGCAGAAGAGGTATTTGGGGATTATAGACTCCACCGCCAGAATATAGATTTATTAGCCCCTTTCTGATTAATCAATGAAAGTGTTCAATAAATAAAAAATAACACACACACACACACACACACACACACACACACACACACACACACACACTCTCACAAAAATGAACACACCCCTCACATCTTTAACACTTTGCTACAATGTAAAGTAGTGTGTGTACAGCTTGTATAACAGTGTAAATTTGTGTTTGGGATCATTACTGTGTTGAAATACTGCCCTGCAGCCCAGTCTCTGAAGGGAGGGGATCATGCTCTGCTTTAGTGCCATGTTGAACTTCCAGTGATCAGTATGAGAGCGTGAGAGCGATATCACCAAATTAGCACACCTGCTCCCCATTCACACTTGAGACCTTGTAACACTAATGAGGCACATGACACCGGGGAAGGAAAATTTTAAATTGGGCCCAATTTGGACATATTCACTTAGGGGTGTACTCGCTTTTGTTGCCAGTGGTTTGGACGTTAATGGTTGTGTGCTGAATTATTTTGAGGGGACAGCAAATTGACACCGTTATACAAGCTGTACACTCACTACTTTACATTGTAGCAAAGTGTAATTTCTTCAGTGTTGTCACATGAAAAGATAGAATAAAATATTTACAAAAATGTGAGGGGTGTACTCTTGTGAGATACTGTGTGTGTGTGTGTGTGTGTGTGTGTGTGTGTGTGTGTATGTATGTATGTGTGTATATATATATATATATATACATAACATTTAAAAGCACCCTTGCTGCCCCATGCACACCTACAAACATAATCGCCTACAGGGGGCACACACTTTTTTGTAAACAATTATGTAACACATATTTGGCATCGCTGTGCGTGCCAAAGTGAGATAAATCCTTTTAGCTTCCTCATTTAGACTTAAAGTGGTTGTACACCCTCCATATACCTAGTGAAGTGACTGACCTCAGGTGATACAGAGGTGAAACAAATCCTCCTACATAAGTTTTACTTGTTTATCTGCAGTCTTCTTTTCCCTATACCCCTTCAAGGGCAAAATCCATGTTAAAATCCTTCTCCATCTGTTAGTATCACAGAGGAGGGGACAGAAAGATGCAGTTACACTGTGTGAGAGCTGATTGGAGGAAAGGCACACACAAACCCCCCTCCACACAGCAAACAGGAGTGATAGAAGGCTATAGAGCTGTGTTCTGAATAGAAAAGCTGTGCGCTGAGCTCCCTCCCCCATCACAAATGTATCTCATATGTGAGGAAATCTTCTTAGAAGTAACTCATGCTGATAACAGAGGAACAAATCACCAGAGAGAAATTACAAAATCTAAGGCTGCATTTACACCCGTATGTTCTCAGGAACGCATGCAAAAATGCAGGTCACGCTTGCAGTATCATTAATTGTAAATGCGGCTCGCAAACACATGAGGCTCAATGCCAGAAAATGTCCCAGAGCTTCTTTTGGTGCATTTGTCTCAGGTATGCAGACGTTCAAAAAATCTTGTCAAATGCAACACGGCGGTATAAATGGTGCCTTCATCTTTAGATTATGAGAATAAATACACCATGTAAATTGTATGTGTCAAGTAGATCATCTTTATTTGTAGGCACTGTTTGAATAGACCTGTTTTCCTACTCACATTCAAATATGTTGAGTGCTAACATTTTCCATGGGTCTATACTTAGTTTTTTACATGATTGTGAGGGATGAGCTGATGGAGAAAATAAAAGTTTAGTTGTTAGGTGGAGGCAGGAAAGGCCTTTCTGAAGAGAAGGATTTTCAGAGATCATCTAAAAGTGGACAGAGTAGGAGATAGTCAGATAGATTGGAGTCAGGAGTTCCAAAGGATGGGAGAGGCTCTGGAGAAGTCCTGGAGGTGGGCATGGGAGGAGGTGACAAGGAAGCTAGAGAGCAGGAGGGGAGATACTTATATCTTAGATACTCCAACCGTGAAATCTCACTGCCATAATTCCCAACTCTGTTTTTAGGTTTTTGGGTCTTCCTGCCCACCGTTATGTGTTCCAGCTGCTCCTGTTATATTATCCTCAATATCAAATAATTGAATTTCTTATATCAGAAATATCAAATTAAATGTAAAATTATGTAGTACCCTTTATAATGGTCAAACCCATTATACAGAGCTGGCATCTCAGAGTAGAGGGCTTACCAGGAGAGTCTGCAATAGTCCCTAACAAGAAACTGTCAGCTAGTTAAACCAGCGGCGGCTGGTGCTAACAAAAATTTGGGTGGCATAAACTGAACCCTCCAGGTCCGCACTCACCAGAGGATGCCTGGAGACTGAGGCTTGCCTATAAACGGAGTCCTCCAGTGGTCACGGCTCCCCTGATATGTGGTGGCTTCCGTGTTTACCTGCTCTTCTTTATGGGTTCCAAATCTTCAGCCTCCTGTCCTGATTGACCAGGATGAGAAGCTGTAAACCGGAAGAGACGCGATGGCGAATACTGATTTGCTAAAAATTTGCAAGTGGGAGGGTTCTGAGGACAATGTAAACAAGCCAATTGGAGCCTCAGGCTCTAATCACATGCTTGTAAAAAAAATTACGGACCTAATGGAAACCCATTAGTCCAGTGCCCCACACACTGCAATGAGTGCACACACAGAGAACAATTGATTTTTAAATAAATGATAATATGACTCACATTTTTTTACTTTAAGATGTTATGGACTGGCCATCACTGAGTTTAATGCTATAGCATTTTCCAGGAATGGATTTCTGTGGACTGATCCTTTAAGCGAGGTATATGTAACATTAGATCACCTATAAATAACTGTATTGCATTATTCCGCATACTTAGTCTCAGGTTACACTAACCACATCGGAAGTATTATAACTGGCTAAGAAAGCACTTAGTCTGGGCTGTAATTAGGATCCCATTGATATCATTTGATATTGCTACTGCAGCAAACTGACCTGTGTGCTTAGACACCAAATTGTTACAAGGAGAGAGTTTAATAAGAACCTAATTTCCAAATGATCTGTCTAACATCAAACAGATCATTTCTAATTCTGGTTGGATGGTCATCAAATCTTGCAGTATATGGCAGTTGTTAAATTTGGCACTACCCCCACCTCCTTGCAAAGTTCTGAAGTTGGTATCTCGTGAATTGGGTTCAAGCCTGGTTTTTAGTTTTAGTGGTCACTGAGCTGTACCTCCAGAGCCATGAGCTGCTGACATCCTTCCATATAGAGTGGGTTGTAAGGCATAGTGGGTATAGTGTAAAGTAGATTCATGGGCGCCATACACTTCTTGAATTCAAAGAGATTTTATTTCTCTTGAACAGAACTTTTGAAGAGATGGTTAGGGCCAGGACACCCTTAGGCAGTTGCAATGTTAATTTGGCAGACTCTGAGACTTCTACAGGTAGACAACCATGCAGGGAAAGGCATCCAGCAAGACTCCACATCTGCATATGTAGGAATGCTGTCTCTTATGGCAATGGTTTTTTAACAGTTTCTAACACAAAATGTAACGGTTTCTTCACTTCCACTGCAATCACTTCTTGTAGTTCTTCAACCCCCTGAGCTCCCAGTCTCTCTCTCACTAGACTAGATGATTCACTGCCACTGAATATCTTGAGCTCCTCCAATCTTTACTGTAGTATCTTCCTCAAAGCGTCACCCCCACTTCTCTGCTGGGTCCCTAGCTTGGCACTCCAGATACTTCTCAGGCTTCACCACACCTGCCTGCTCAGTGCCTGGTTTGACACACAAGGCTGCTCTGCATCACCTCCACTGACTGGGTCCCTGGCTGGACATCTGCTGAAGTTTCCCGATTCTTCACTGTCCCCGGTTGGTGAGAATTCTGCTCCGGTACTTGCTACAGCTACTCACAGTGGTCCCTGGTAACAAGTTGTATGTCCCTTTAGTGGCGACAGCTTCCCCTCTACCTCTGACCATGACAGGTTCTCTGGCTGGCAGAACCGTCAATTCTGGTTGGACTGCAAACCGCAATCCCAACCCTGCACTGTTCTCTTGTTTATGGATAGGCCCTCAGACAGCCTAGAAGCCAGATGTCCATGGGATAGGCCCAAACTCTGGCCTAGCAGCCCGGGCAATATGGCACATGTCCACCCTGACAGCCATCCAGGTGGCACAGAAAACCAATCACCTGACTCCACCCAAATATATATAGGTTCTCCCAGCAGGCCAAGGGATTCAAGAAAACCCCTGCCCATTGGCTGAGATACCCCATATACTCCTAATCTGTCCTTGCTTTGCCCTTGTCTTATCTAATGCCACCAGGTACCCGGCCATCTAGTAGCAGATGGGAGAAGTGCAGCAATTCTAGACTTAGGGTGAAATCAATTGTTTCCTAACAATATGCCAAGTTAACTACACCTGGCAGGAAAAATTCAGGAGCAACCCTGCCTAAACATCAGGGTGCTACATAAGGATACAGACTGCATTCCGCTTCTCTGCACTAGAAGCATAAAACAGCTGTGCTGATTGGTTGTTATAAACTACTCAGACAGTTAATTTAGACCTTGGAAAATGTAAATGAGTAAATTCCCGCTCTCCAGTTGTGTATCTTCATATTTAATAAACAGCGTAAGGGCGATCCACAAAGTGATGAATCTTTTGCCAACTTTTTTCCTTTCGGTTTGCATTATCCTTTTCTGTCTCTGTATTGCAGTCAGCCCATCTCGCCAGAGTCAGTTTCCTGGTCCCAGCGTTTAAGAAAGAGCTTATCCTGGACTTGGAGCTAAAGCAGTAAGTACTTTCTATCATTATACAGTTATGCATTCATCCACAGGGCAGGCGACCATATGCACCTTCCACCTGTACTGTACTAAGATGAAAGAGTCCCAGAAACGGCAGATTGTGATGCTACAGGGCTGATGGATGCTTTATATTATACAACACCGGAGTAACTGGAAATGCAACAGCTAAATGTTACCACAGAGGTTGGAGACACGCAGTGACTTCTGTGAAAAAAAAACTGTGGTGGATTTTCCCAGGACCTGCACGGGACAGCTGCAGATCAATAAAGTGTCTGTTGAATGCAACGTGCTGTATACTATATACTTCAGACTGCTCCTCTCTGTGCACTGTGCTATTCAGTACATTCCACACTGTACCTCTGTGTATTGTGCAGTATATAATATACTTCACCACGCTCCATCTCTGTACACTCTGCTGTAATTACACATTTTACATCACTCTACTCTGTGCACTGGGTTGTACATTACTGTATATACTCTACATCACTCTATTCTGTGCACTGGGTTCTACATTATATACTCCATGTCTCTCCTCTCTGTGCATTGTGCTGTATATAATATACTCCACTCTGTACACTGTACCATACATGATATACTCTATACTGCTCTTCTTTGTTCTCTGTGATTTACATTATAGACTCCATACTGTTTCTTTCAACACAATGTGCTATCCATTATATATTCCACTCTGTACATTGGACTGTACAGTAAATATTTCATATCACTCAAATGTGTGTGTGCTGTGCTATACATTATATACTCCACATGACACCACTCTGTGTGCTATACGTGACATTTTCCTCATCACTCCACTCTATACATTGTATAAAGTATACTGTATGCTCTTCACTGCTATATTATTATTATTAACGATTTATATAGCCCCAACATTTTAAGCAGCGCTTTACAATGTAGAGGGGGGACAACACAATTACAGTACAGTTCAATACAGAAGGGACAGGAGGGTCCTGCTCATAGATCTTACATTAGAAAGCAAGGGAGTGGTGGTACAAATAGGTAATAGATGTGGGGAATGATTTAATGGGGTTGTTAGGTTGGTAGGCTTCCCTGACAAAGTGAGTTTTCAGAGATCTCTTAAAGGTGGACAGGTTAGGGGCTGATTGGATATATTGGGGCAGGGAATTCCAGAGGATGGGAGAGTCTCTGGAGAAGTCCTGAAGGCGAGCGTGAGAGGAGGTAACAAGGAAGCTAGAGAGCAGGAGGTCCTGGGAGGAGCAGAGGGGACGATTTGGGGGATATCTGCAGATGAGGTTGGTGATGTAGCTGGGGGCGATGGAGGCTATACTTCTTGTTACGCTGTACGTTATACATAGATCCCAACTGTCCCTAAATTTCAAAAGGCTGTCCCTAATTTGGAACAAAGTCCCTCTGTTCCTCTTCCCCCCTCATTTGTCCCTAATTTTGGTCTGATCTTTAGAGTTGGGTATATAAAATGCACTTTTTATCTTTCAAAAAGTGTTTCCCAGTTGTAAACCTTTCATCCAATTTCTAAATTGCTGCATTTGTAAGTCTCAAGAGCCAGTATAAAGGAATAGTAGTGCTAAAAAGCACTTGTGGGTTTAACTAATCTTTTTTTTTTTTTTGTATAATTCTCCTTTTAAGGGGGCATGGCAGGGTGTGTCTTTTGCCTGCATACTTTTGCTAATAGGCGTCCCTCGTTCAAATTTCAAAAAGTTGGGAGGAATGCAGTGTTGCCAGCCCACCAGATTGAAATTTACTGACACAACACCCCACATTTACTGACACAGCCAAGTTTTTACTGCCATTTTCAAAAGTTACAAAATTACAGTTTTAAGTGAACATTTTAGTATTTAGGCTACACACAATACAACATGCAATTAGCAATGTGATTTATGGTACATATTAAGGCAAAAAAAAAAAAAAATCTTATTTTATTTACAATAGTGAATACAATAGATTTACTAGTAAGTATGTAGCTCAGGAACAGGACTCAGGAGGACAAGAAATTAGAATGGGCAGGCACACACACATGAAATTGCCTCTCACAGTGTCACTGACAACAGTGTGCAGCAGCACAGATGATGACACCTCACTGACATGACACGTCCCCTCCTCATTCACAGTGACAGTCTCTCTCCATGCCAGATGATCCCTTCAGTCCACTCCAGTCTAAAGAGCTCTGTCAGTCCCGCTAGCAGCTTGCCTTGCTCACACAAGGTTCCGGTCACTCGGCTCCCTTGCACTATGACATCACACGAAATGCTCAGGCGCTGCTTCCATAAGACCCGCCAGCACTGCCCGAACACACTGTAGAAGGCACTCAAATGGTCTTGGCCAGGCCAAGTGTCACAGCCATATTTTTTATTGGCAATCTTTTCCTGTTACTGGCAGGAGAAAAGTGCCCATTTTTTACCGGCTGCCAGTAAAAATACTGGTGGGTTGGCAACACTGAAGGAATGCGTTATACACACATACCTCCCAACTTTTTGAGATGGAAGCAAGGGACACCTATTAGCAAATGTATGCAGGCATATGACACACCCCCTGCCATGCCCCCTTAAAGGAGAATCATACAAAAAATTATTGGTTAAACGCACAAGTGCTTTATTTTTACCACTACTATTCATTTATATTGGCTTTTGAAGTTTACAAATGCAGCAATTTAGTAATTGAAATTGATGAAAAAGAAAGATTTAGCACCGGGAAACACTTTTTGAAGATAAATAGTGCATTTTATATACAACTATAAAGATCAGACCAAAATGAGGGACAAATGAGGAGGAAAGAGGGACAGAGGGACTTTGTTTCAAATCAGGGACAGTTGGGAGGTAGGTTCACATGGTATACTGGTGCTGTATGTTATATACTCACTGCCATTAAACACTCTACTGTATGTTATATACTCTCATGCTGCACACTGCACTTAGATTATATATTCCATAACACTTTTTTGTGCAGTGTGCAGACTCGGACACTATATGCTTTAGCTTTAAAAAAAAAAAAAAAAGAAAGTGGTTAGCAGAGGGCTAACTGACAAATGACTATTCTCCACTACTTTCTGCAGTCTTCTCCCTTTTGCTGGTAGTTCCCCCATTTATAAATTAATTGCTTTGTTCTTCACTGTGTCTCTGTGTAGAGGTGGCCAACACACCAAAAGTCAACCTACTAGCGGGGCAACGTTAGATCAAGAATCTGCAGATGAGGTTTAGAAAGCACAGATTTGCAGAACAAAATATGTAGAGAGATCCTTGCACTGCAAGACAAAAGGTACAGCTTTATCTCCAGCAAGGTGAGAAGCTAGGGTTGCCGCCTCATCACTTTAAAGCCAAACGCACATGAACAACACAGGTTCTGGGGTTAATTTAATGCAGATAAGGTACCAAGGCAATCTAATTACCACCTTAATCGACCACAGAACCTGTGTAGTTTAATATGTGCACAGTTTTAAAGGGATGAGGTGGCAACCCTATGAGCAGCACAGTAGTGACATCACCAAATCTCACTCTCATCTAATGAAATGTGGATGTATGGCTGTTAAGCTGAAGATGCAGGTGTTGTATATTTACAATGTACTTGGACTATGATGCCTCTTTCTTTTTCAGCCATCTTTTATCATCTGGCTACACTGAAATAATCTACAATGATCACAATAATACTCGGGTGCAGGTGAGTGTTTCATTATAATGTCACTTAGGCAAGAGAACTCTGGTCTATTAGAAAATCAGGAAATGAAGAGCTGCTGAGTTCGCTAAATATCATTCATTATATATATATTTTTTTACATCTTGCTTTTGTGATTGAATAGAATTTACCATGCAATCCATTACCTGACACCCTTTCATATGCGGTGTCTATGCCCGCCCCCTCCATCACATTATGCTGATTGACAGCACAGTTTTCATTAAGCAAAGCTATTCTGTTGCCTTAGCTCAAAGTGTTAAATTGTATGAAATGTCAAACCTTTGTAAGTTTTGAAGTGAGTAGGTAATAGTTAAACACCTGGTTGTTTTTTCTCTTTTTTGTTTTTAATGTCTTTGTCTCAATAGGTAGTCTTTCCTTCATTTCCTGTTTCTGAGATACAACAGGAAGTGAAATGAACTCCCTCTGAACTGTTCCCTTTTAGACAGTTGTCTGGTATTCTTACTAGAAGATTCCCACTTGCCTCCTATTCTACTGACAACTGTAAAATGTGAATTTCCCATTAATATCCGTCTCATTGACATTGTACCCTGACCATCCAAAGCTAAATATAAAGGTTTTTGCCTTTAGATGCACTTTAAACTCATTGGCTGTTTTTGTATTAATCACTTTGTATCACATGCTAATTAACAATTAGGTGATAATACAAGTAGTACTAATATCACATCTGTGTTTTCTGCTCAACAAGGTGTAAACAAGTTTTAAATAATAATTATTTAAATTAATAAAGTAATGGAGACCATTGACCTAGCAAAGTGTATGGTATTGAACAAGATGAAGTGGTGTTCACTTTAAACCATGTGCTAAAACAAAATCCAGTTTTTAATTGCACTGTCACATGACTGGGTTGTTCAAAGTGAATGCAGCTTTAGCTTCTTCACTAATATCCACTTTGCTGGGGGAGCAGCCTATTCTGTACTCCAGGGGCGTTGCTAGGTCTACAAAAGATCTGGGGCTAGAGCCCATAGCAACGTAGGAAAGAAAGTCATACGTTTGGGCGGGCATACATATGTATATACAATAATGTGTGTGTGTGTGTGTGTGTGTATGTATATATCCCCAGAGAGCCTCCCCTTGCATCAGGGTCCCCAGGGAGCCTGCCCTTGCATCAGGGTCCCCAGGGAGCCTGCCCTTGCATCAGGGTCCCCAAGGGAGCCTGCCCTTGCATCAGGGTCCCCAGGGAGCCTCCCCTTGCATCAGGGTCCCCAGGGAGCCTCCCCTTGCATCAGGGTCCCCAGAGAGCCTCCCCCTTGCATCAGGGTCCCCAGAGAGCCTCCCCCTTGCATCAGGGTCCCCAGAGAGGCCTCCCCCTTGCATCAGGGTCCCCAGAGAGGCCTCCCCCTTGCATCAGGGTCCCCAGAGAGGCCTCCCCCTTGCATCAGGGTCCCCAGAGAGGCCTCCCCCTTGCATCAGGGTCCCCAGAGAGCCTCCCCTCCCCTTGGGGACCCCTGCAGAGACTCTGGGCTATGGGTCCCAGATTCGGGGCTACAGCCCCAAAAGCCACCACCTGGCGACGTCACTGCTGTACTCCTTTTATGAAATAGAACCCCGCTGTACCATGCAGTGCTGATCTATTCGTCATTTTAAAGCTTAATTTTCCTGTTTAGTTTTTTATTTTAGTTTTTTCCTTTCTCTCAAGAATATCAAATCTTTCTTTCTGTAGCCATCAGATTCCAGCTGTCACGTTTGTAGAGGAGTTCCAGCCTCCCACCCTAAAAAGTAAAAGTCAGCAGCTACAAACACTGTAGCTGCTGACTTTTACCATTAGGTCTCTTACCTGTCCAGGGATCCAGCGGTGTCCTCACCCGAGCTGATTCTTGAGTTGGCTCTTAGGTGCTGGCGCCTCCATCCTGACTAAGATGTTCTATTGGGTTGAGGCCAGAACTCTGTGCAGGCCAGTCAAGTTCCTCCACCCCAAACTCACTCATCTATGTCTTTATGGACCTTGCTTTGTGCACTGGTGCGCAGTCATGTTGGAACAGGAAGGGGCCATCCCTAAACTGTTCCCACAAAGTTGGAGTGTGAAATTGTCCAAAATGTCTTGGTATGCTGACGCCTTAAGAGTTCCCTTCATTGGAACTAAGCGGGCTGAGCCCAACTCCCAAAAAACCCCCCACCATAATCCCCCCCACCAAATGATTTGGCCCAGTGCACAAAACAAGATCCATAAAGACATGGATTAGTGGTTTTGGGGTGGAGGACCCTTTTGGGATGAATTAGAGTGGAGACTGCGCACCAGGCCTTCTCATCCAACATCAGTGTCTGACTTCACAAATGCGCTTCTGGAAGAACGGTCAAAAATTCCCATAGACACACTCCTAAATCTTGTGGACAGCCTTCCCAGAAGAGTTGAAGCTTTTATAGCTTAAAAAGGTGGGACAACTAAATATTGAACCCTACAGACTAAGACTGGGATGCCATTAGAGTGTGTGTGTGTGTGTGTGTAAAAGGCAGGCATCCCAATACTTTTGACAACATAGTGTATCTCTCATTACAGGTTTCCTTTAAATCTCCAGTGTTCTGCCTTCATGTTAATTAATTGGGTCTCGAATTAATTGGGACTTGGGAAAAAAAAAGTCTTGGCATCCATTATTTATTGCTGCTGAAGAGATGTGGGAAGAGGGAGCAGCTCTTGGAGCTTTGTGGATAAAATGGGTCATAGAGGGAGGTATGGGCTCTCACCGCGCAGCCCCGAACTTGGCACATCCAGTTCTTTTAACCGCGGCGCACTAATAAATGAATCTTCAGTTTACCTCGGGCCACGTTCTGTGGGGAGGTGGAGGGACCCAGATATTGTCTTATCATTATTTCCACTTCACTTCAACACTTGGGCCCGTTATGTAAGGAAAATAAAATGTTCGCGCTAAGACAGAGGACGCATAGAAGGCATCCTATTTCCACTGTGAGCCTTACCCGTTCAGAGATGACCTACATAAAACGGGAGCAAAGAGAGACAGTATGGGCTCAATGAAAAATGTATGTTCCTGTTTGTATGTATGCAGAAAGGCGCGTTCGCCTACAGTTGGCGATTAACCCACTTTGCGGTTTTTGTACATTGTCACAGTTTTGCAGCACCTGTCCTGCAGATCACACAGGCCCTTTCTATCATCTGCTTGTGATGTGAGCTGCAGAAACATAGTGGGGTCTCTAAATTAACTCCCGACTCCCTTGGTCTCTCCTTACCTATTTTTCCACAATTCTTTTTTTTTTTTTTTTTTTTTTTTTTTTTTTTTACATTTTGTGTACCTTTTTTATTCATTTTTTCAGTTTCTTTTTTTAAAAGTGTGATGTTAATAGTCAAAACTTTCTTTGCTTTAGATGGAGTTGTAACCTCATGGCAGTTTTTATTTTTATTGCTGTCTGAAATTTCACCCTCTCATCCTGGTGACTATTGTCAAGAGGACAGAAATTGAACAAGTGCAGTATTGGATTTAAATATGGATTCTCCATCAGAAGACAACTGTCCACAGCCTTGTTCAAACCAGCGAATGAGGGAGGCTAGCAGTGCTTAAATGCAGCAAAACTCCCCATGTGGGCACAGCAGCACTAGGGCCCCATACAAACTGGATGATCAGCAGAGTCTTGAACTGCCACCTCTGGGCTTTGTCCAGGGCCAGCCAGAGACCCTAACTGCAATTACCCACCTGGATTAGAGCTTGTTGGGATTGAAATTAATAGACCATGCACAGATTCCAATACCGATGTAAAACCAGCTCTATTATAATAAGTCAAGGATTCACAACATAAAGGGGTTGACTTACTAAAAGGAACTTTGCAAGGGGGAAAAAAAATCTTTTTTTTTTGCACATGATTGGATGATGGAAGTCAGAAGAACTCCCCCTCATTTACTAAGTGCTGGAGCAATTGCACTTGCAAAGTGCACAGTCTGTTTGCCTTTATTAAATTAACCCCATAGCCTCACTTGTCCACCTCCCACTACAATGCATTACACCCCATGAAGGGCTTCATCATGGAGACAACACAGTGGTTTCCATGATTAAGCCTTCTGTGGGGTAAAAGGCATTGGAGTGGGAGGTGAACAGGCAAGACTATATGTTGTGTTTCCTCTAGTTATTGGGCCTTATCCACACAGGCATACCTATGCTTCCACCTGTGCAAAGAGCTACCTGACCTTTGCCTGCACGGGATGCACAGGTGTTCCATGCAATCACATGCAGGCAGCCCTTTAACCACTTGCTGCCAGTCACCTGTCATATGACGGCCAGGCAACGCGGCTCTCGTTCTGGGTGGACATCATATGACGTCCGTCCATTTAAACAGGGAATGCACACGATCGTGTGTGTGCATCCCTGTACTTTCGGTGGCGGCGTGTCACAGAGACACCGCTCGCCACCGAGGGGGGGGGAACAGCCATTGGGCATGGCTGTTTACCACGTGATCAGCCATGATGAAGTCGTGGCTGATCACAGATGGTACTACCCCACTTTACATGTCATATACGTGCGAGCATGTCGGTGGCAGTGTGTTCCCAGGAACACTGCTCGTCACTGACGCTGGTAAACAGCCATTGGCCGGCGGCTGTTTACCACGTGATCGGCTGTGATCTTTTCACAGCCGATCACTAAATGTAAATATAGAGCAGTAAAGAGATCTTACCAGGTTCTCCTCACACACCGACCGCGTGTGAGAAGGAGATTGGGGTAACATCTCTTTACCACTTACAATGTACACCAATCACACTGATTTCCCCTGCCCAATAAAGAGGACCTGTCTCCACCCATTAAAGTACCATTCACAGTCCATATGAGTACCTGTCACAGTCCACCTGAGTACCCGTGTACCTGTCACAGTCCACCTGAGTACCCGAGTACCTGTCACAGTCCATCAGAGTACTTGAATACCCAGGTACCTGTCACAGTCCATCAGAGTACCTGAGTACCTGTCACAGTCCATATGAGTACCCGAGTACCTGTCACAGTTGATACGAGTACACCCGAGTACCTGTCACAGTCCATATGAGTACCTGCCACCGCCCTTCAGAGTACCCCAATACTAGTCACCAGCCCATCAGAGTACCCGAGTACCTATCTGTGGCCCATCAGAGTACCCGAGTACCTATCTGTGGCCCATCAGAGTACCCGAGTACCTGTCACCAGCCCATCAGAGTACCCGAGTACCTGTCACCAGCCCATCAGAGTACCCGAGTACCTGTCACCAGCCCATCAGAGTACCCAAGTACCTATTTGCAGCCCATGCCTCATAGAATATACGTTGGGGTGTTTGCTTTCCAAGATTGGGTCATTTTGTGGGCAATTCCATTGTCCTGGTGCTCAAGGACCTTCAAAAGTGTGATGGGCAGGAATGAAATGCTCAATTATGCTCCTAGAACACCTGAAGGTACAACTTCAATGTTGGACCTCTGTATGTGGCCAGGCTGTGTAAAAGTCTCACACATGTGATATCGCCATACTCGGGAAGAGTAGCAGAATGTATTTTGGGGTGTAATTTTTGCTATATAAATGCTATGTGTTAGAAATATCTTATCAATTGCCAACTTTGTGTAAAAAAAAAAAAAAATTCATTTTTTTCTGCATTTTCCCAAAATTCTGGAAAAAAAAAACTGTTCAAAAGACTCATTATACCTCATATATACGTTGGGGTGTTTTCTTTCCAAAATGGGGTCATTTTATGGGAAATTCCATTGTCATGGTGTTCCAGGGCCTTCAAAAGTGTAATAGGTGGTTGAGAAATGGGATGTGTCATTTATGCTCATAGAACGTCTGAAGGTGCTACTTCAATGTTGGTCCCCTCTATGTGGCCAGGCTGTGTAAAAGTCTCACACATGTGGTATCACCATACTCAGGAAGCGTAGCAGAATGTATTTTGGGGTGTAATTTGTTGTATGCATATGCTTCTGTTTGTGAGAAATAACCTGATAATATGTGAAGAAAAAAGTGAGATTGCGCTATGGATTTAAACCAGAAAACGAATGGGTATGAACTGCCTCTACTTAATACCTCCTCCCAATATAGGGGGGGGGGGGGGTGAAGTTTATGAAAAAAAGGGGGGAGTAGACTTGGCGCTATACCTTAAAGGCACCTGTTTTCATAACCTTAAAGTGAAAAAAATGTGTAAAACATGATAAAATTAAATAGTATATAAAAATATTAGAAAATCTGTTACTTACTCCGTGTGCCAAATGTATAAATTCAGAACATGAATCCGTAAATGAATTAGTCGGGTGAAGGTGACAGGAAAAAAAAAAATTATATATATTTTTAGATAATATCAATCACTATACGTGCATATAAATATCCAAACATAAATTTGCACCTCCAAAATTAGTGCTCAAACACATGTGCCATGAATGTGAAACTGTCTACTTATACATGCAATAAATCTTAAAGTGTGAAAAATGTTTTGAAGTAAATAGTCCAGCTAAAAGTTACAGCAAAAATCCCAAAGAAATTCTTATAGGTGACTGGTGCAGAAAGGGTATTGCCACTTCTTAAAGAAATTTCCCCGGTGCGTATATTTGCAATATAAAGTGATGCTATTGCCCTCACCAGATCCCCTGCCCCTTTCACAGTGTAAGCCCCTGTGTCGCTGCCTGATTTCTCCCTGGGAGGTCCGTTTTTCATCCGTTGGAAATACCTCATTCAAATTGTTAATAAAAGAGAGGCACATCTATAGTGTAAAATGCTTCCATGACCAATTTATTAGAAAGAAAATTACTCACATTTGACTCTGTATAAAAACGCCAGTATAAAACAGCCGCCAGCAGCTACAGTATGTGAAGGAGAGTGTGCGTCCTATGGCCACGCCCTGATAATATAACAATTTTTTGTAAAAAATTAAAAAACATTTTGCAAAGAATTGTGGGAAAAAATTGCAACTTAAAAAAACCTCCCCATGCTACTTACTTAATACCTTGGAATGTCTACTTTCTAAAAAGGGGTCATTTGGGGGGTATTTGTACTTTCCTGACTTGTTAGTGTCTCAAGAAATGAGATTCACCTGATGTACTGAAGACCTGATCAGATGTGATCAATTTTTAGTGATTGGCACCATAGTTTGTAGACTCTATAACTTTCACAAAGACCAAATAATATACACTAATTTGGGTTATTTTTACCAAAGATATGTAGCAGTATAAATTTTTGGCAAAATTTATGAAGAAAAATTACTAATTAGCAAGCAAAGAGGCATTTTTTTCACAAAATTTACGGTCTTTTTTTATTTATAGCACAAAAAATAAAAAACCCACTAGTGAGTAAATACCACCAAAAGAAAGCTCTATTTGTGTGAAAAAAAAGGACACAAATTCATTTCATAGGAGTACAGTGTTGCATGACTGAGTCATTCAAAATGTGAGAGCGCTGAAAGCTGAAAATTGGCCTGGGCAGGAAGGGGGTGTAAGTGCACTGTATTGAGTTGGTTAATGCTTGTCCCAATTTGCCAGCTGTGTGGGTGTGTGTCCCTAAAAAACGACAGTGCGTTTGTGGGTGCACACCTACAGGGCTGGCATATTGGGACCAGCAGCTGTGTCTCATTAGACATGAATGGGACTGCCTATGCAGGCAAAGCCGGTCCTTTGCACAGGTATACGTATAGGGATGCCTTTGTGAATAAAGCCTTATATTAAAGCTGGTTTTAGATCGGTAAGGGCATCGGAGTGCTGCCTGTTCACTTCTACTTGACAAGTGAAACAGCTGAACAGTAATGCGCTCCTAAGTGTGCACCTAATGAGAGCTGGAGGTACACGGAAAGAGGCAAGTTTGGAGCGGCATTGCTCCTATTGATTTGTTTGGATGAGTAGTTTGATGCAAAACAGTGGCCATTGATTTGTATAGTCTGCAGCTGTTCACACACAGGTAATT
This sequence comes from Lithobates pipiens, assembly GCF_037356315.1. Taxonomy (NCBI): domain Eukaryota; kingdom Metazoa; phylum Chordata; class Amphibia; order Anura; family Ranidae; genus Lithobates; species Lithobates pipiens. The sequence continues at coordinate 183,605,155 of NW_027507789.1, read as the reverse complement.
TCACAGCCTGTAAGGATCACACATTCTCTATGGCAGTATATATATATATATATATATATTGTTGTATAGAAACACAAGTGGAAAGTCCCAAAGGTGGAAAGACCTTAAGGTAAATTGATATAGAGTCCACCACAAAAAAGGGTTGTTCAGAAGTGGGGTACAACTCTAAGAAAGAATCCAGGAAATCATGCAGATGGACGTGAGGCTGGAACTCGGATGCTAAACAGCCGAAGTGGAAAGCCAAAAACTCTCATCTGAAGGGATATAGAAAGAAAAAATGCCTCCATATGGTGTTGGTCAAAAAGGTGGGTTTTATTGAAAAAAAAAAAAAAACATGCATCCATGAATATAAAATTGTGATCACAGAATAAAAAGCAATATGGGGAGCTGAAAGCCAATTGCATACAATTTTACCATGGAGAATGTAGCTGTTCTTTAACAGGAAATCAGATCACAGCAGCATCACAGCAGGAGGCCACGGGCAATAGAAGAATATAAACATTTTTTTGTAAACCAGTGTTTGTCAACGAGATCCCAATGCATGTGGCCAGCTTTAAATAAATAAGCTTTGGTTTAACCTTCATGGATCTTTATTTTTGGACTAGTGTTGTAATTTTACATGGTGTGTGTTTTGCAGAGTCCTGGTTCAGCGGGAGATCACTGCTATTACAGCGGTCATGTGCGTGGGGTAGAGGTGTCATGGGTTGCCATCTCCACTTGCTACGGGCTCAGGTGAGTTTCTCCAAAGAGATGCGCGTTGGCTGACTGTCAGTGAAGCTCTCTGCTTCTCTCTAATGACTTCCTACGATGTGGCTTGTGGCGCTGAGACATTTGGTGACAGCAGCAGGAGGTGTGTGGGGGTGGCGGAACAGCGTGGAATGTTACTGCGGAACTCTCAGTTCATTCCTTCCTCTGTGCAGAAATTTGCTACTGACTCTTTATCATTATGTCTGATGAGATCACCTGCTCTCTGTGTTCAGTCATTACTGTCATCAGAGCAGACATCCCTGAGGTCATCTATTGTAAGGACTATGGATCACAGAGACAGCTGAACAGCCCTCAAGAGAATAAAATCTATATACAGTAATTACATCACATGCTTCATAGCTGCAGGTCCTTCCAGGTTTCCAGGAATGGTTTCAAGTTTTCAGTATTTGTCTTTGGAATTTTTTTTTTCATGCCAGGAAATCTTTTGAGGTTTGAAGTCTGACAAAAAAAAGCCCCCCTTTCTTGCATGTTTGATTGAATTTGTTGATTTTATCTTCATTTGGGGGTTAAAGGAGAAGTGCAGCCAAAGTTCGTTTGGCTGTACTTCTCGTATGGATCACAGGAGCGCAGTTCGCTCTGCTCTCCTGTGACCCCTTTTCAGCAGGTAGCAGGCTGAAGTCCGTTGTCTGCTGACGTCCAGGCTCGGGTAAGATCACATACCTGAACTGGCACCCTTTCTCATCAAGCCACTGAGAGCCTGAGATGACCGCTTCCGCCCCTCTACATTACAGAGCTCCAATGAGCGAGGGGGGCAGAGCTCTCTGCTCATGAATCACTGATTGATCAGCACTGTTTGATCACAAAGTTATGAGCCTTAGAGATGGCAGGGGACAAATGCAGCATTGGACTGCTGCTGCATCCACTTGAATAAAAAAAAACAACCCATACTTCTTTTAAGTGAATATTTAACCACCTCCCACTCGGCCACTGCACATAAACGGCCGGGTGGACCTTTCATCGTTCTGAGTGGAAATTCAGGAACGCCTCTCAGAACAAGTGCTCACAGCACGGCCACAAGGCACGCTGCGGCTCGATCTTGTGATCATTATGATCACAGGATCCAGCTGAGCAGAGATTGGGATATGGCCGCTGTGATTGGCCCTCCCGATCACCTGACGGCTGTGTCCAATCATAACCGTCAAAATGTACACAGAGACGCGTGTCTCGGTGACAGTTCTCCACGCCAAGCTCATTGAGAGCTCAGTGCAGAGGGAGGGGGAATCTGCAGATCTGTGACAGCTCTCTGTGTGAGGATGATTTTACACAGAAAGCTGTTGCAGATCACCCCCCAAATACACAAAGCACCACTGATACCCCTGTCCCTATACACATTTCAGTGTCCCCATAAAAAAAATCTGTCTGTCCCCCATCACTGCCAACACAAACTAAACACTGATTTGGGTTATTTTTAGCAAAGAAATGTAGCAGCATCATTTTTGGTCAAAATTTATCAAGAGAAATTATTTGAAAAATTTTATAACAGAAATGAAAAAAATTTTTGGCCTTTTTTATTAGCATAAAAAATAAAATCCCCAGCGGTGATTAAATACTACCAAAAAAAAAACTATTTGCGTGAAAAAAATGCTAAAAATGTCATTTGGGTGCAGTGTTAGATGACCGTACAATTCTCATTCAAAATGTGACAGCGCTGAAAGCTGAAAATTGATCTGGGAGGAGAGGGGTGAAAGTGCCCACTCTTGAAGTGGTTAAAGCCGCACTCCAGACGCAAAAACTTTTATTCAAATATATTTCAAATACCCAAATCTCACAGGTGGGCTAATAATTTTGTCAAGGAGATTTGGGTGTTGGAACATACAAGATATACAGGAAGCTGGGGTTGACTCAACCTTCAAAGCGCCTCCTATTGCTGAAATATAATTTTTAAGGGATCAGCTTGTGACCTAGCATTTTAATAACCAATTTGAGGCAGATAATATAGTGAAAAATATAATAGTTCATGGCTTTCATAGTATCATGCAATTAATGACTTGCTTAAAATCAGCACCAAAAGACCATAACATTTTTATTTTAAATTTTGGCAGCCATACATATTTGCTCATAGATGACAAAACACAGTGCATCATGTCATCTAATGTCTGCAGGACCCTTACAAATGCCACTGGGTGATGCTTACGTGCAAAAATTTTGATCAGGCCTTGCATATCACAAAGCATGCTGAGTCTGATAAGAAAGCCCAGCACTACCTTGATGCCTTCTTGCAGATTGTATTAACCTATAGCTGTCCATTTAACACAAATGTGCAGCGGCAAAGAGGTGGGCCTTGACATCTTTTTTTGTGCTAAGACAGCTCTTGATCCATACTAAGCAGGGCTGACTCCCAATCATGTAACTGCTGTGACAGCCAATTACAGTGACCATGTGATCAGCCGATCCTGTGACCACTAATCCCCCCTTCCCCAGACGTAGAGACCCAGTTAAAGGGCAGGAAGGGATCAAGATTGTTTTTGCTTTTTCCCTTCCCTATGATTAAGCTTTTTAGGTCACAAGGAATTAAGATTGCCATCTTTGCTAGCATAGGAAGAGGGATCATTCCCTCCACTGGATCATTCAGATCTACCCTTAGCACAGTAGCTGCTCTCTGACTCGTTGACCACTTTGTGACTTGCTTATAGCGTCACCTACTTGGTGCAAGTGGTAAATATGAAAAATGAAAAATACGGTACCTATTCAGTATTTAATAAAATTTGTAAAATATGTTTTACATTTTTGTTAGTACTCAACGTCACATTGAAAGTTCAGAATCTGATTGCAGTAGTGTGCACCTAGCTGAAAGCCCAATCTGGCCTCCTGCTCTAGAAGTAAAACTAACTTGTGTGGAAACCTAGTTGGATGACCCATTCTATTACTTCTAGCCATGGTTACATATAGGGAGTGATCAGGATATGGCAGTTTCTGTGTAATTTTGTACCTTTTTTCTGCATCTATTGCAGTGGGGCATTTTCGGACGGCATGTTCACCTATACCTTATACCCCCAGGAACACAGCACTGAGGTAAGTGTGTCCATCTGCTTCTTCCTGTCTTCATTTTATGACAGAATGTTTAGATTTATAGCAATGCCTATGCATCCCAAGCTGGAAGATCATATTATTGCAGGGAAGTTCCATTACCCATGTCACCGTATTAGTGGGGCTGCCAGGAAATATCTCCTCTGTTGGTCTTCTCCTCTATATATGGCACTTTTCAGGTGTTTTAACGCTAAAAATAGCACCTGTAAAGCGCCGGAAAAGCACCTCTCAAGCCACCCCAGTGTGAAATCCCAAGTGTTTTCATACTGGGGTTATGTGCTTGCAGGAAAGGGAAAAAAAAGCCCTGCGAGCTGCATCTTTGGGGCAGTGTGTGAGCGTTGTATACAGCACTCCTCCACCACCCCTGCCCATTGAAATGAATGGGCAATGCTGCCAAAATGCCACAAAACGGGCACTATTAACCCTTTCCTCAGCCGCTAGCGGGGCTTAAAAGCACCCCGCTAGCGGCCAAAAAGCCCTGCTATTACAGTGGTAAAGTGGCGCTAAAACTAGCGGCGCTTTTCCGCTAACGGGCCCGCTGTCCCAGTGTGAAAGGGGTCTAAGATTTACAGGTGTCAGTTCTTGCAGATTTTAGGCTGTCCTTGTATGAGCCCACCTCCCTAGCTCAGTTTATTTTGGAGGCTGCTTGGTAGCACACAGTCCAGTTGAATATAGCTTTCCAGAGACCAAACCAGCATTTTGAGAGCTTAGTGAGCTGCTAGTTATCAAAACCACATAATTCAACAGTGCAGTTTTAGCTGTGCCAGTACCACAGACCAGCTTTTATTGTGAGTGATTTAGCTCTAGAAAATCTCACTGTTCTAATGAAGAATTTACCAGGTGATGTTAGGAAAAGGTGACCAGGTAGGGTTCCTGTGCTGTAGATCGCGACAGACCAGTCCCTGTGTCATTTATATGATTTTTTTGCTCATAAATCGTTTTTAAAAATGTAAATATTGTTGTGTCACTTTTGTATTGCTTGATAACACCATGTCATAAGAAGTGATTTAAATTGAATTACGTTTGTTCCAACATTTCCAAATATAGGGAAAAGACCCTCAATTGCTTGCTACCATTACAGTGCAAAAGGAAGCAGGATGTGATTTTCCTTTTCTCGTTCCCTTCTGTCTTCAGTGCATGTTGGGAACTCTGTAGGATGTATGCAGTGCTCTCGGCCAACTCCTATGGCAGTGCTTACATAGTTATTGCAGTTTTTCTCTCTTTTCCATTCATGCTCCCTGCTGCCACCTTGGCAGTCAGCCTACGCGTTTTGCCGAGATCTCTTGCACAAAACATGCAACAAAAATGGGTCTGTATTACCCAGCCAATCACTTGCTTTTCATTAGACATGTGCAGTTAATTTGGTTCCGAATCGAAATATTTCTGAATCACAATAGGAATGAATTTAAACAAATCTGAAATAAAATTATAATAAAACAAAATTTTGCTTGAAATCAAAACAAATTATAAAACAAATTTAAAAGCGAATTTGAAACATAAACATATTGCTGTTTTGCTGTATGCAAGTGTACCTAAAAGAGATTGGCAGTAATAGGAGTATTGAGATTATAATGGTTCCCACGACAAAGGAATATACATAGTTTATATAAAAATAGAAATTTTAATACATAAAACAACAAATGATGGGTTTATGTTTTATGTAATAAAGTTTATATTTTTATATAAACTATGTATCTATGTATATTCCTATTACTAGCAATCTAAATTCAATAGGGATGAGGTGCCGGATACCATAGTGTCACCCAACCTACCCCTCAAACCATTGTACCTAAAAGAATTGATGCTGTTTTGCAAATTTATGAAGAAATTTCATTTTTTTGTCAGGTTTTGTAGATTTTAAAGTGATGTGCTCATTTGCTTCCCATTGGCTTCAGACCATCATGCTAAAAACAAAAAAAACAAAAAAAAAAAAACACTGCTGAATCATTGCCCTAGGACAGTGATGGCACCTCAGATGTTTTGGAACTACAGTGGAACCTTGGATTACGAGCATAATCCGTTCCAGGAGAATGCTTGTAATCCAAAGCATTTGAAAGCGAGTTTCCCCATAGAAGTCAATGGAAACGAAGATAATTTGTTCCGTATTGACTTCTATTGCATAAAATACAGAATGTGGCCAGAGGTGGGGGGCGGATAGCCTCAAACAATACTTGGGGACAACTTGGCTGAACTTGGAAACCCTCAGAAACGCTCGGGAATGGAGTATTTCCGAGTGTTTCCAAGTATTTCCGTCAGGCTTCGAACAGAGACGGGTGTCCCCGGCGCCCCCACACCTCTGGCCAAATGCAGTACTGCACACCACATTAGCTTGAATTCTGCTGGTTTTGCAAGACAACACTCGCAAACTGAGTCAGGATTAAAAAAAATAAAAATCTGCCGTCTTTCAAAGCGCTTGTTAACTGCGTTACTCATTAACCAAGGTTCCATTGTACATTTCCCATGATGCTCATCTATGCTGTAGAGTGCATGAGCATCAAGGGAAATGTAGTTCCAAAACATCTTGGGTGCCAAGCTTCGCCATCCCTGCGCCTGGGGTTATTTAATAGAAGTCCCTTCCTATACGTATACCTTTTTATATATTAAAGAAACCCACTAAAATGCTGACATTGGGCAGTTGAGCTCAACGCTGTTGTATGGATTTTGTTTTATGTGCAGCTACAAAGTTTGTTTAGCTGATTTCCTGAATATACAGAGTTGGCAGGTTATAGTTCAGATCACAGACATTCCATTTCTTCTTCACAGAAGTCTCTGCCATGGCCTCATGTCATTCAGCGGACCAGGATGTGCACAGAACCAGGTATACAAACCCCCCCCATATAACACAGCTAAGGCCCCTTTCACACTTGTGTGACTTGTCCTGCAAAGTTGCATGAGAAGTCGCACCCCATGATTTCCAATGTGTACTGTTCATATTTGTGCAACTTCAAAGTAGTCCCTGCACTACTTTGGTCTGACTTTAACCACAAAATTGTCACTCTATTTTTGTTTATAGCACAAAAAATAAAAACCACAGGGGTGATCAAATATCACCAAAAGAAAGCTCTATTTGTGGGGAAAAAAAGGATGTCAATTTTGTTTGGGAGCCACGTCGCACGACCGTGCAATTGTGAGTTAAAGCGACAGTGCCAAAGTGGTCTGGTCTTAAGCCAACAAAATGGTCAGGGGCTGAAAGTGGTTAATGTGACTTGAGGACCATAGACCACAAGATTACACAGGCATTGCTTCAAGTCATGTCAAAGTTGCATGAATTTAAGGCCATACAAGTGTGAAAGGGGAATAATTGTTTAGAACTAGTTGTTGTAGTTTGCTTATTTATTTTCTTAAAGAATTACTTATTTGGAGTTTTAAATGATCCCCTTTATTGGCTAATAACTTAAGTTTTAAAAGACACAAGCTTAGATTTCTTCTTCAGGCTTTATATATGATGAAGAGATCCTGCATCCTTACTAACTTCCCCAATAAAAGCTATCACTTAAACTCCAAACTTTCTGCATGAATTGATAGCTAACGTCGTACAATATTCTACTAGTCCAGCCAGTTCATTTAATAAATGGTTTGGGAGAGGTAAGTGTAAATGTTACTTAATTGCTTTGCCACAATGTCCTGATTCCCAGCTTGGCAAAGATGTTAAAGGTTATCTAAACCAATCCAAAAACACCTGGTGATCCTGCCAGTAACACTCTTCCTGTCCCAGGATGACAACACTAATGGCCCGTACACGCGATCCGAATATCGTACGATAGATCGTACAACTTTTTTCACTTAATTGTCGCAAGTAGAAATTGAATAGGTAACTAAAGTCACAAGAATTCTCGTACAACAGAAAAAAAAAATATCTGAAGTGCTGTCATGTGTTGTAATGTATTCGTATTGTATTTTCAGACAACTTTATCGACTAAACGAAAATTGTATGATCTGGTATCGCACAAGGAAAATTTTCATGCTTGTCTGATCCAATAATAGCTGTCGTGATCGGCTCTCGAAAGTAGTGTACACACGATTCGAAAATCGTAAAAATCTTCCTCGGGCAACAATTTTTGTACGATATTCAGATTGTGTGTACGGCCCATAACTCGGTGTACTACTGTATATACCAAGGAGCAGCCCTTGGTAACTTCTCCTGATTTGGGCTACATGACTTCTCCCCATCTCCTCATCTCCATAACCACAAAAAAGTACACAGAAAATGACAAGCTCACTGGATTTCTGGACAAGTTTTTTGTTTGCACTTCAACTATATTTATTGTTAGCGTTTGCATTCACTTTACATTAGGGATCGTTAGTGTTAGATTCACGGTTTGGGTTACAAGAGAAGTTAGTGTGAGGGTTAAGGCTAATGTTAGGGTTAAAGGAAGGTTGCTGTAAGGGTTGTGGGGAAGGTTGGTAATAAGCCCACAGGAGAGTTTTTAGTGTTGGGTTTAGGAGGAGGGATGGTGTGAGAGTTGCAGAGTTTTAGCACTGGGGTTAGGGTTGGTGTGAGGGATACAAGGAGAAATAGTGTAGGGGTTACATGAAGTGATAGCCTGAGGGTTACAGGGAGGTTTGGTGTGAGGATTAATGTGGGATTACAGGGATAGTTAGTGTTGGGGGTTGATGATTAGTGTTGTGAGGGTTAAACGTAAGATTGGTGTGAGGATTACAGGGAAGGTTAGTGTGAGGAATATAGGGGGGAAGTTGATGTGAGGGTTCATGTGAGCAGGACCTTCGAGTAGAGTATGGTTCCAAGAACTCTGCACATATGTCTGTATAGAATTTTAGGGGCTTGAATTTAGTATTGGGGGTGCACTGAAGCTAGCCAGGGTCTCCTCCCCCCGTTCCCCCCTTTAGATTATACTACATGGATAATACTTTGATCCTGAGTATTGCTCCCCTTCAATTTTTAGAAGTTGCTCTCTCTTTCTCTTCTCTGATTTCCACAGATTGTGAGCACCCCACTGACATTCCAAGAAGCTCAAAAATTCGCAGGAAAAGACAGGTTAGTGCAATACATGTATAATCTACTTATGTATGTCCTTTTAAACTTTGCATTCTGGAGAGCTGAGAAGGTGCTGTGTTGTCCATGAATAAAGCATCTTTTATGATGCAGAAGAAGACCGTATTGCAAGCTAGATTTTATTCCTAGTAAAGTAAAGCAGCAGTCCCAAACCTTTTTGATACCAGGGACTGGTTTCATGGCAGCCAATTTTCCCAGGGACCGGGGGTGGGGGGGTTGTTGGATGGGTCGGAAGGATGGGATGTTCACGGAGTCTGTCCACAACCCCTTTTATATCCTTGTCCTCAGATCCCCTTTATATCACAGCCCCCGTTTACATTAGTGCCCCTTTATAGTACAGTCCCCTTTACATCACTGTGCCGCTTTACATTATTGTAACAGGGACTGCTTTGTAAAGGGGGCAACACTGAAGAAATGGCTGCACTCCACGAATCATCAAAATTCTTATTTAATGAATGAAAATCCCAAGTGTTACAAACAGTTCAAATGGTAGATGCATTTCACACACTAACAGGTGCGCTTATTCATATGAATAAGCATAATTCTCATGTTATCAACTATTAAGTACAATTCAAATTTTATTGAACAAAATAAAAAACTTACAATGCACTGTTCCAAATTATTATGCACAGTAAGTTCCAAAACACTTTATAGGTTGTAGGTTATAGGTTGTAAAGAACTGAAAATTGTCATTTGTTGTGTTTGCAGCATATTTACTGAAATCAAAAGCTATTTCAATCAAACTTTGAACAACATTTTAACTTTTTAAAAATGTTAACAGGTCACGTTACATTTTAACATCGGACCCCTTATTAGATAGCAGCTTCACAAGTCTTACATTTTTTGGACAGTTTCTTGAATTTGTTTGCAAGATGTCAAAATAGCCTCCCAGAGCTGCTGTTTGGATGTAAACTGCTTCCCACCCTCATAGATCTTTTGCTTGAGGATGCTCCAAAGGTTCTCAATAGGATTGAGGTCAGGGGAGGATGGAGGCCACACCATGACTTTCTCTCCTTTTATCTCCATAGCAGCCATTGATGCAGAGGTATTCTTTGCGGCATGAGATGGTGTATTGTCATGCATGAAGATGATTTTATTACGGAAATCATAGTTCTTCCTTCTGTACCAGGGAAGGAAGTGGTCTGCCAGGAACGCCACATACTTTGCCGAGGTCATCTTTACACCTTCTGGGACCCTAAAGGGGCCGACCAGCTCTCTTCCCATGATTCTGGCCCAAAACATGAAGCCACCACCACCTTGCTGACGTCACAGCCTTGTTGGAACAGGGTGGCTGTTCACCAACCATCCACCACTCCATCAATCTCAATTTGAAAATTAATCTTCATGTATTTTTCTGCCCAATGCAGCCATTTCTGCTTGTGAGCATTGGTTAGTGGTGGCCAAATGGAAGGTTTATGCACAGTTGCAAGACTCTGGAGGACTCTACACCTTTATGTCCGTGGGACTCCAGAGGCACCAGCAGCATCAAATATCTGTTTGCTGCTATGTAATGGTGTTTTAGCAGTTGCTCTCTTGATCGAATGCATGGATCTGGCAGAAATCTTCCTCAATGTTCCTTTATCTGCACGAAACCCGTCTGTGCTCTGAATCAGCCACAAATCTCTTAATAGTGCGATGATCACGCTTACATTTTCGTGAAATATCTCATGTTTTCATACCTCGTCCAAGGCATTGAACTATTTCACTCTTTTCGTCAGCAGAGAGATGCTTTTTCTTCCCCATGTTGCTTGAAAATGGTGCTCTGCTTAATAATCTGGAACACCCTCCTTTAGTAGTTTTTTCCTGTAATTGGGCTCACCTGGCAATCTAATTATCACAGGTGTCCGAGATTGTGTTCAGTGATCAAAAGAGCCCTGAGACACAATGCCATCCATGAGTTAAACTAAAAAACAAAATATTTAATCTTTGTGACACTGAAATAGAATTTGCATAATAATTTGGAAGAGGGTGTACAGTTTATTTTTACTAATTTTTATCTCTGAAGATAAGCACTTGAATCGCCAATTACCTGACCCATGCTGTGCCAATGGGATGGGGGGACCAGGCATACCCCTTAGCATGTGTTTTGGATTGCTCTGGGTATTTTATACTTGCTGGTTATTGAGGATGGTGGACTGGAAGCAGATGCATAAGAAGACGCTCGGCTTTCACCAACTGGCAATACACTGTCAGATCTCAGTTTAGAGCTGGCCATGAATGCATAGTCACATCACTCGCAGATATAATTTGTCCATGAATTAAATACATTGAAGGCCCATGTTACTGTAAATAGTTTAACTGCTGCTTGTGAACCTGTTTGTTCTCCTAGGTGCGCCGGATTGTACGCTCTGCTTTGTCTGAAACCAAATACATCGAGCTCATGGTGGTCAATGATCGACGTTTGGTAAGTGACACAACAGACAGAAAAATGGCAATAATGAAAATGCAGCCATATAGTTACAAAGTTAGTCCAGTTGAAAAAAAGACACAAGTCCATCTAGTTCAACCAATAAAAAGGGCGGGGGGGGGGAATCATACAATCCGATATACACAATTCTATACCCACAGTTGATCCAGAGGAAGGCAAAAAAAAAAAACAGCAAACCATTATCCAATTTGCTCCAACAGGGGAAAAAAGTCCTTCCTGATTCCCCAAGAGGTATTCCCTGGATCAACTTTACCTATAAATGTTCGTGCCAAGTTATATTACGTACATTTAGGAAAGAATCCAGGGAGTGTCCCTTCCCTCCAACTACCTCTCCTCACTGAGCTGTACAGTGTGTAATTTCGGTAAACCCTCCCCCTGTTTTCTGACAGCTCAGACAAGCTTTATAAATTCTGGACTTTGCACAAATGTAGAGAAGAGAAGACTGCAGATAGACAGGTACATCGTATGCAGGAGGATTTGTTTCATCTGTGTATAACCTGAGACCAGTCACTTGATATGTCAGGGTTTGCAACCACTTGGGGAACATTCCTCAAACTTGTTATTTTGACACCTATGTATAAAAGAAGCCAGTCTAGACAGGAAATGAACAAAACAATCTGTTTTATTTTTTCATTTACAACAAAGTAATAGTATTATAACAGAAATGATTCCCAGACCCTTTCTTTTGTATTGTTTTTAAAGCTGTTCCTTGTTTCCTTCAGCTTGATCAGCGGCAGTCTCTGGGTCTTACAAGTAGTTTTGCCAAATCAGTGGTGAATTTAGCAGACACTGTAAGTATAGCCTGCTGATTTATATTGCCTTGTATGTTATATTGTCATTGTCAGTCTGCTCAGGTGCCCTGACTGTGAAATCATTCAAATCAATGGCCGGTACCAGGACGTCTGATTGTCTATCCAGAAGCATTCATAAGGGACAGGAAGTGATGGGAAATGTCTGCAAAAGGGACACATTTTGAAGGGTTACACCATATAACAATGTGTCCATTGCGGTCTATGCATTCATGTCCTGGTGATAGCCTCTCCCTCCCCTATTTATTGTCTAGGCATCACAGGATGGTAGGATCAAAGGCAGAATCACCCCATCCAAAAAATGTCTTGAGTTGAGCGAAGGGTTTGCTAGGAGATATAACCCCTTCACCCTCCTTGACCTTCATGATCATTAAGTTTGCTTGTTTGCTTTCAGGAGTGCTCACTATTGTGCATATCCAGTTGCTTCAGACTGTTCCCTATGGAGAATTTCATACCACACATTTTCACGCTGAATCAAAAAAATAAATAAATATATATATATATATATATACACACCGCCCACATTTTTGTAACTATTTTCATGTGGCAACACTGAAGAAATTACACTTTGCTACAATGTAAAGTAGTGAGTGTACAGCTTGTATAACAGTGGAAATTTGCTGTCCCCTCAAAATAACTCAACACACAGCTATTAATGTCTAAACTGCTGGCAACAAAAGTGAGTACACCCCTAAGTGAATTTGTCCAAATTGGACCTAATTAGACATTTTCCCTCCCTGGTGTCATGTGACTCGTTAGTGTTACAAGGGCTCAGGTGTGAATGGGGAGCAGGTGTGTTAAATTTGGTGTTATCGCTCTCACTCTCTTACTGATCACTGGAAGTTCAACATGGAAGCTTGTGGCAAAGAACTCTCTGAGGATCTGAAAAAAAAGAATTTTTGCTCTACATAAAGATGGCCTGGGCTAAAAGAAGAGATTGCAAAGACCCTGAAACTGAGCTGCAGCATGGTGGCCAAGACCATACAGCGGTTTAACAGGAAGTCCTCTTCCACTCCTCCATGAAGACATTGCGGAGTTGGTGGATGTTCTTTGGTGGACCATGCCAACTCCTGTTCTGAGTGGAACCTGTCCTGTTAAACCGCTGTATGGTCTTGGCCACTGTGCTGCAGCTCAGTTTCAGGGTCTTTGCAGAGTCTGGATTGTGGCTCCTACCTGTTTTTTTTGTGTGTATGGCCTTTTATACATTTTGACAGTTGGCATAATATACTGTACAATCAAACCTGTTATTTACTTTCTTTTTAAACCTGTTTTGTTGAATTGAAGATGATTGGATAACCCCAGGAATCGGTGGATGTAGATAAGTAATGAAGACAATCCCAGCAATGGTAGTTTAGACTGTCATCTCCCTGTTAGTTCTCAATACCTATCTGAACCGATTTTCTAGTCTAGGATTGTCAGTGTTCTGCCCCCCCTCCACCCCTCACATCTCTAAAGATCCCCTCACCAGTTCCATTCCCCTCCCGTGGTTTCCCCAGCCCACCCTGGTTTATTCCTGGCTTCTCCTCTTAGATTTTCAGGGAGCAGTTAAATACCAGGATCGTGCTGGTCGCCATGGAAACCTGGACTGCAGGAGACAAGATTGCAGTGAGTGAAGACCCTCTGCAGGTGCTGGCTGATTTCATGAAGTATCGAAGTACAGAGATACCTGAACATAGCGATGCCACTCACCTCTTCTCGTGAGTCCAATGGGGTTAGCTGCACCTTATTATATAATCCATTAAGCATCCCACTGTTGTCACTCCTAGTCTTTGTACATTACGGCAGAGTTTTGTTAAAGCCCCTTTTCATCCAGTTAAACCGTGTTACTCATACATTTGTTCTAAACTGAACCTGTCCTGGGCTAAAAAGTGCCTGGGGTAACCATAGTGTTGAAGTGTAGAACCCTGTGGTGCATGCAGATATTTGAGTTATGCCGCGTACACGCGATCGGACTATCCGGTGGACTTAGTCCGGCGAATCCATCAATTCGACTGTGTGTGGGCTCCGGCTGACTTTTTCTTCCCAGAAGTCCGTTGGCTTTTTATAGAAGTCTTGACTCAAAATTGTCCGCTAGACTCGGCTTTCTGGCGGACAATCCGCTCGCCTGTGTGCTAGTCCACCGGACTTTTCAAATGAATGGACTTGCCCACACACCGAGTAACGTCCGTTCATTTTGAACGGACTCCAGGTAGACTGCACTAGCTAAGGAAGTCAATGTCGCCTCCTCCATCGGTGAGATTGACACCTTACTGGCTCCGTCACCTGGTATGGATTTTAAGGGGAACCCCTACGCCGAAAAAATGGTGTGGGGGTCCCCCCAGAATCCATACCAGACCCTTATCTGAGCACACAGCCCGGCCGGTCAGGAAAAAGGGTGGGGATGAGCGAGCGCCCCCCCCCCCCCTTTCTCCTGAACCATACCAGGCCACATCCTCTTAACATGGGGGGCGGTGCTTCGGGAAGGGGGGCGCCTTGCATGGCCCCATGTTGATGAGGACAAGGGCCTCTTCCCGATAACCCTGGCCGTTGGTTGTCAGGGTCTGCGGGCGGGGGCTTATCTGAATCCAGGAGCCCCCTTTAATACCCCACCCTATGTGAATGAGTATGGGGTACATCATAGCCCTACCCATTCAGCTGGGGGGAGAAGTGTCAATAAAAAAAACACAGGTTTTTAAAGTAGTTTATTAGACAGCCCTGGGGGTTTTCTTCCAACTTCGGGGATCTTCTTCCGACTTCTCCCGCTCTTCGTTTTTCCTGCCGGGCTCCTCCGCTATCTTCTTCCAGCTCTTTTACTAGCGTTGGCCCGGTCTTCTCGTTCATCGCTGTCGCCTTCTCCTTCTTCCTTCCGATGTTGACATGACGCTCTCTCTCGCTGTAATGCCAGGGACGTGTTGCGTGGTGACTTATATAGGCATATGGGGCGGGGTAATTGGGTGATGTCACATGGTGACTCCACCCCTTATTATGTCAGTCCCGGGGGATGCTCTGAACGTGTGTACGCGGCATTAGTCTTTAGAATGGTTCCCTGAGGAACCTCCTTGGATCCTAGGCTTGGGCTGTATACAAGGCTTCATGTTAAGCCCCATACCTATCATTTATCTGTCAAACGCCAGAACCTTAGTGGGCACTGCGGCTCTAACAATTAAATGACAGGGGCCAGAAGAGGTCATGATTTAATCTTGCTTTGAGAGAAGTCATAGCCCTTTGTACAACGTACACTGCTGATGCAAGGGGCTCTACTCAGATATGATGATCAAATTGAAGACCAACCAGGTACTTGATGCATTGAGTGTCACTGCACTTCAGCATGCTTACCTTTTTTCAGGCTCGAACAGGTTCATTTGAAGGTACTGCAACATATACAATTGTAGTGCCATTGGATTTGGGATAGTGGGGGTGTACTGGAATCCTCATAACCAAAAACATTTACCAAAAATAGCCAGATTTCAACTAGACCTCGAATGCCAAAGCAATCCACTTATTCACTATGGGCCCCATTCACCATGTCAAACCGCTGCACAAAAGAAAAATAAACTGTGGGGAAGGGGGCAGGGAGTTAGGTGGTATAACCTTTCTTTCCCCGAGCCTCTCCCAGGGTGTGATGTCCTCATCCAGACATCCTGGAGAATACGGAGTAGTCCAAATCTATGTCATGAGTTGATGCTTCAGCACAGTGCAGACTTGTCTTTTTTGCAAACTATGGGCTGCTTGGGATTTCCTAGGACCCTACCTAAAAGATGGCGACGTCACCCCCACCTAGGGTTAAGCATATTAGCTAACTTTTACTCTACACTGATTATTTTTGTGCAGCATTTTGAGATGGGAAAGGGGGCTCTCAGTGTACACATGGCCTTTGCTATATTAGTGCAATGTCTGCTTTAAGAATTCTAATGCCCTTTGTCTGTGTTCCCTGGATTTGCTAAGCCTCACAATATACCTAAATCAAGTCCTTTCTAGAACAATAAAATCATCTTGTACTATATCATATCAATAACACATGGTTAGCAATGTATTATGAGATTTCCCGGGGCACTGACCCTTGTGGTAAACACGGCCCTGTCTAGTATCAGAAGTAGTACCAGTGGGCATAACAGTCACGGTTGTGGCTTTTGTAAAACATTGGGCCTACTAGCCTATAAGTGTGTAATTTGTTTTCACTTCCCATCACATGCAAGTGTCATTGGTGCATACTGTATGTCCTCTGCCCCACAATGCATTCCCCTCTATGCCTTCTATCTTCTTTTATATCAAGTAAAGATGTGCCTATAAGAAACAAGTGAAAAGATGAAAAAAAAAAAGTGCTTCTTTGTAATGTTCTGTGCCTCATTAATATAGTTTAGAGTTAATAACCATCTTGGTTAAAAGGCAAATAATGCAAATAATTGTTTTCTTTATTGCAAGTGATGTTACGTACTTGTTTCCTTATTAGGTTTATTTTTATGGCATTCTGCTCTGATTATCTGGAATGGAGATAGTCTGCAGCATGTTCACATTGGATATCTCCTCGCCAAGTTTGCCTTATGAGGCATTGATCAACAAATCTAATTACAAACCTTAAAATTAATAACTCTGTGTGTTCTGCCCCTGCTAAAATAAATATAAAAAACAGACACACACAGAGACACGAGTTGGACAGTAAAATATGGAAAATACTATACATGATTTGCAGGTGTGAAACTGATGACATGTTTTGTGTTGAAAGTGGAAGTGATGTAACAAGGGATATAACCGTGCGATTTGATTGTGGCTTGCAACTTCATTTAACAGAAGTCTATGTCACAATTAAATCGTCAGAAAGTACTGCAGGAACAATTTTTCAGAATTGCTGTGATCTCAACGGGTTCCGTTGCCGAAAATAGCCTGTGCCTTGCGTTTTTAAACAGTCAAATCGCTTAAGTTGCACCGGTGTCAACGGGGGCTTAATCCGCTCCCCATTTTACCAGAAAGCCAGAATCCCTGTCCAATGTATAACAATGAACTTAACCTGCCATCTTGCTTTCAGCCAGGCATCATTCTCACCCAGAACCCTTCCACTAACTCTCGCTCTTTCTTGCCTTTAGAGGGCGCACATTTAAAAACAGTCGTAGTGGAGCAGCCTACTTTGGTGGAATCTGCTCTCTGAGCAAAAGTGGAGGATTGATAGAGGTCAGTGTTCTTTATTTTCCGGTTTACTCTTCTTTTACAATAAATTAAACACTGGTTTCATACAAAACTGACTTGACACATGTTCATGCTACACAAGCCTTTTTATTAAAAAGTATCTTACTATATCAGTGAGCAGCTTCACCCTCTATTTTATCTGACTGTTTTTTTTTTTTTATTACATTTTTTTTTACTAGTAATGGCGGTGATCAACGCTTTTTTTTCATCATGACTGCGGCATTATGGCTGACACAAATCGGACACTTTTGGCGCTATTTTGTGACCATTTACATTTATACAGTGATCAGTGCGATTAATGAAGGGGTTAACCAGGAGGGGGTGCTGCAGGGGTAGAGTGTGTCCTAGGGAGTGATTCTAACAGTGGGGGGGGGCTGGGCTGTGTGGCACATTGTGAGATGATCGCGGTTATCCCCGTGGACATCAAGTCCGCGGGACCCACAGATCTTGCGGTGCGCACCTGCTATGCGGACCTCGCGACATCACATACAATAACGTGATATCGTGCAGCGGAGCCAACTTGCCGCATTTAAACTGCGGCGGCTGGTCCGCAAGCGGTTAAAATGAAAAGACTGCAGGCCAGCTGCATGTTACCTACTTCAGAGAGGAACGATAATGTCTTCAAAGTGGACCTGTTGCTTTTTTCTGCTATGGACAAAGCCCATATTTGCTTTAATGCCCCAGAAGCGCAAGGTCAGCTTGCTGTAAATAATACTTCAGACACATGCCTGGAGTACTATTTACATGGTAACATTTAACATGTATTAACATACTAACATGTAATTATTTGATGTAAAGTTTGTAGACGTATGTGTACACGAGGGCAGCCATATTGACCCATTACATACCTCAGACTCTGCAGTGCTGCACAGAGGTTGTGGCTAACGGATCCTCCTATCTCACACTCAGATTGAGTTACTAAAACTGGAGAGTGCAAAATATGGTGCAGCTCTGCATGGTAACCAATTAGCTTCTAACTTAAGCTTCTTCAAGTGAGCGTTGATGAAAAAAACCTGGAAGCTGATTGGTTTCTATGCAGAGTTGTACCGGTTTTTGTGCTCTCTAGTTTTAGTAAATCAATCCCAGTGTGTCTATTAGACGGGGTCAGACAGAAGAAAGGTGTGGGGTTGGAGATCTCTTAAAGCAGTAGGTTTACTCGGATCTTATGAATCTCCATAGGCAGCTCTCCTGGAAGTGGAGTCCAAAGGTTGGCTCTTTGCTCAGAAACCACACATATCAAGTCCAGATTTAACTTTATTCAAACTTAGATCTCAAAAAGCCAATACTTTTTGGTGGTTCAAAGGGCCCCGCTTCATCAGGGATTGTTGAGCTAAGTATGTACTAGCCCAATAAAGATGAATGGGACCCAGAGGGCTAATTAGTATGACTGCTTCAGATTCCAGTTAAGCCTTAACCTTCCCAGCTTGCACACCCAGTCCCTATGGGTTTATCTTTCTGAAAACAGTCTCTTAGGATATGAAAGATCTACAATGCTGCCGGTAGTAGCACCATGTGATCTTTGCCAAGGCTTTACCTCACATGAGCTCAGTTTTCTTATGCATGGCAAAAGAAAGTTGCTTAAGGCTGGCAACACATTTTTTTAATTCAGTTTCCTTTAGATTTACCTTCATCTATGTAGTGCCAGGGCTTGTCAGGTTGTATACAAATTAAGAGTGTTTAGGTCTGACCTCCTATTATATGGTATTGGTAAATCTAAAGAAATGTTGTACAAGAAAATTGTATTATGTGCGGCCAGCCTTATGTTGTGCGCAAGTGTTTACAGCCTATTTCTTGTGCAGCTTTGTAACCACTAGATGGCGCCATGTGTGCAAGAACATTTCATGTCATCTAGGTATTGCTTGCAGAGGTTTTGCCAGCTGTTACTTGCTTTACACGGATGACTGGTGCAAGTTTAACTATCATCTCCAGGTTTTCCTTTGTTCCACCACACTGCACAACAATTACATCCCCGTATGCTTTATTAAACATTTATGCAGCATATGATTTATTTAATGTGCTGCAATTTTGGAAGTTTTGCGCTTCAAAATCTCCAAGATTTCCTCTGTTCGTTTAATTATATGCTTTTTAGTAATCCGAAAGGATTTCCAGATCTATCTGGCTTCCAGAGAGGTTGTCTCTGGAAACCGGTGCCATCTCCGCTGTGCAAACCTTAGCACTTTTTTCCTACCCACTTTGATAGAAAGTGAGAAGCAGCCAATTGGAAATCAGTGGAGCATTTGGTCTGTTGCCATGGCAACATCTGTATAGGCAATCCTGATTTTATATTATGTCCATGCTGATTTTTTTTTTTTCCCTTTAACTAAAAAGTGTACCTATCACTTGTATACTTTAATATACTATAAATATTTATGGTTAATAATGAAATTAAATACATTTAAAATAAAATATAATATTTGAATGAAATGATCATACCCTGAACTATTTCTTGGTGCCCAAAGTAATGTGTTTTGCAGCCCGAGTCTATCGGCCTGCGCCTTTTTTCTATATGCTATTTGATTACGGCACCAACACCTTAATTAAGGATGAATGATTCAATTTTTGGTCTCGCAAAGTGACCTCTTGCATTTCCCTTCCCCCCCCCCCCCCCCCCTTCCCTAAAATTAATCTATATAGGAGGAGGATAGAGATGATGGGCTTTTTCATTTTTTTATTTATTAATAATAAAGGTTTTAGAAAACCATTAGCCTGCATCATCGTATATTAGCATATTAAAGCCTAGGTTTAGTTTAAAAAAAAAAATCTGTGCAGAAGACGGTACTTTCAATGTAAAGTGTCCCATGTGCTGCTGGCTGCTCTCTTAGTTGAAATCTGAAGCCTGCTGCCCTTCCTTCAATGGTAATCTTCCAGTGCTGTGGGGGTAGTATGAATAATGGGAACTCTGGACTATGCCTGGCCTTTCCGCCTCCCCCCCTCCATTCATAGAAGCTGTGCTATATAACTTCCATCAATGAACAGTGATCTATGAATGGAGGAGGTGGACCTCTATTCATCTGCTTGTCCTCCATTCATAGAGCACCAGGTCCAGCCCTTGTATTAACCTCCACAACCCAGGAGGATTATAGCTGTGGAGGTATGGGAATGTGAGTACCGTCCGTCCCTTGTTGGTAGGTTTTCAAATGAATGTTCACATGAATATTCGTATGAAAATTCTCATTTTTTGGTGACATTACAAACGTCGTTCAAAAGTACCTAAAAAAAAAAAAAAAAAAAAAAAAAAAATGCTTATGGTGTAAATGCACTTTGCCAAAGGAAATCCGTATTCACTGTTATAAATTCGTTCATTTGAGAAACCTTTTCCATCCTTCTCTTTTGCATTTCCTCGTCAATGTGGTCGACAACAAACCTTGATTTGACCCCACTAACGACAGAAATTCTACTAGTGTATGGCCAGCTTTAGGCTTTAAGTCGTGAAGATGACAGTGATCAGATGAGCTTGTTACACTTCTACACCCTAATCTGATAGTTCCCCTGTGTATATGAGGTCCCTCTCCCTGTACTCCGACTAAAGTCCATACAATTATCTCAGACTGTCATAGGACTGTAAGCTAGAAGCCTATGCCTAGATAAAAACGCCAATATTCCATTGCTGATGTTCTTTAGAAAATGTTATTTTACTGGCTGCAATATGTTCCTGACTTTTCTGAGTCGGTGAAATTCAGCATTTGCAGTCAGATTTTTCTTGAACTGAAACTGTAGTTGCTGCACACATCTACAGAGATCTTATTTGAGGCCACAAGATGACTTTTTTTTCTGTTTCTTTTGCCCCATGTAGTATGGAAACATTGCTGCCATGGCAGTGACACTGGCACAGACTCTGGGACAAAACTTGGGCATGATGTACAACAAACCCCGACCGGCTGCTGGTAAGATCTCCCCTAGAGGGCTGGGCCTGGGTTAGATGGAACTTTTCTACTGCTGATGGGCAGTGCAGTGGTAACATGGCTTGTCCATTGCAGGCGAGTGCAGCTGTCCGGATCTGTGGCTGGGCTGTATTATGGAGGACACAGGGTAAGTGTAGTATGACATACATTTAAGGGAAATCTGATTTGTAGAATTCCCAATTCAGCAGAATGAAGTTTTTCCATCCCATAAAGTGAACCTGCCAGAATAACTTTTCTAAATGCCTGAATAGCAGAACTGCAGACATATCTATTTTGCACCTCACTATTGGTCTATCGCTATGATAGGTGGCAAAAAAGGACAGGATAGCCTGACTCTGGGAAACATTTAAATTGCCCTCATTTGTTTAGGACTAGGGGACGTGGAATAGAAGATTTACTTAACGGGTTCTCCACGCTGCTAGACCAGTCCCTGGAAAATCTTCTCTCCCTTGCTCTAGCAGGCTACAGTGCATACCTCAATACCAGTGGCATGGTCCAAAGCCTTGCATTGGATGTGATGACATTAAAAGCGAAGTACCTTAAAACGGATTGCGAGTAACGCGGTTTACGTGCGTTTCGCGATACAAGCTGGTTTTTCTGTTTTTTTAAATCCTGACTCGATTTGCGAGCATTGTCTCGCCAGACAAGCAGGATTCAAGCCTCCGGGGTGTGCAGTACTGCATGTGGGCAGAGGTGAAAGGGGGCGCTGGGGACACTCGGAGTGTTTTGGGTGTCTCTAGTGCCCCCCCCCCCCCCCCCCCCGCATTTCTGGCCACATGTGGTACCACATACACTAGCAGTGTAACTGGAACTAATTATCTGAGTTTCCATTGACTCCTATGGGGAAACTCTCTGTGATATACGAGTGCTTTGGATTACAAGCATGCTTCTGGAACAAATTATGCTTGTAATCCAGGGTACTACTATATGGGAATTTTTTTTTGTGGGGGAATCATGCTTACTTAGGTGGATGCAGAAATGGTCTCCCATTGATCACTCGGTTCTCAAACACTGCCAATCACTCGCTTCTGCTCCCTGAGCAGAGAGCTGGTGCCTCTGCTCTGCCCCCTCCCCCTCGCTCACTGGAGCACTGGGCTGTGGAGGGGGTGGGAGCGGCCACTCAGACTCTTAGCAGCTCGCTGAGAGGCTGAGCCGGGTGACAGTCCAGGCAAGTGGGCAGATCCCAACCATATGGTTGCAATCTTTTCCAAGTTAGACCAGCTCTGTAATGTCACCCAACAGTGGGCTTCAGCGGGTCACAGGAGTGAAGTACAAACTGCATTCCTGTGATCCACAACAGAAGTACAGCCAAATGAGCTTTGGCTGAACTTCAACTACCTCCCACCCACCGTATAGTAAAATGACAGCGGGCGGGATCTCCACGCATTCTGGGATGATGTCATATGATGTCTCCCCAGTGTCACTGCTCTCGCCGGAGCGCAGCAATCCTGGGTGTCCTGTATCCCTGATCTCGGTAAAGAGCAGATGACGTGGCTCTTTACCCATGTGATTGGCTGTGTCCAATCACTGATCGCATGTAAACACAGAAGTACCGTTTATCGGCTCTCCTCGCTTCACACGCACAGAGTGTGCTTGTATATTCATTTTTACATGTGAATGCAATATATACTTGTTTTTGAGTTTTAGCCTGGGTTCACACTAATGTGAACACAGACATCACATGTGATCCACACCGCATTACTGTGCCGATCACATGCAATGTCTGTGCAATGCAAATTCAGGCATACAGTTGTATGGCTGAACTCGCATTGGATTTGCACTAAAAAGGTACAGGAATCTTTTTTTTTTTTCCCCCGCACTGGAATCGGATCGCATGTGATCCGATTCTTGTCTGAATTCACAGTTCGCGCTGCAACCTGCAAACTGATCTGGGAGTGTCATTAAATTTGTATTGACACCCGCAGCGGTTCCCAGAGGGCTGTGTGAACTGCCTACAGGAGAGATGCGGTGCAGGAACCTGCACTGGAATTCCTGCTGGATCCCGCATCACAATAGTGTGAGCACAGGCTTAATAAATGCTACATTTAGACGGTGGAGCTTGGCAATCTCTCTCCCTCTTTCTTTTTGGTGTTTACATGTTCTGCTGGTGGGAATTGTCCCAGATTTTGCATGAAGGAAAGAATGCCGACGCGGTCTTCATATGAACATTTCATGGTTTTCATGGACTCGTTGTTCATGTGTGTGCATACATTAGGGTAGCGAGTGCAGTTTATCTAGGTAGCTCGAAAGTCTTTAACTCCATGTTTGTCCAGTCTGTGCTCCTCCTTGATTGTCTCTGCAAAAATATTTCCTAACTTTATTCTCTCATTACAGGTACTACCTCCCCAAAAAGTTTTCCCGCTGCAGTATTGATGAATACCGACAGTTCCTGCAAAATGGAGGAGGGAGGTGCTTATTTAACAAACCCCTTAAGGTAGATCGCTGTCTTCTCAAGCCTGACTGCTGGTTCTGATTGAGCATTGTACAAAGCAAAGGACTGCAGTGTTTTATATTTATAATGACATGGCATTTGGTGGCAGTCCTGTTCACATAAGTGTGGGTATGCCAATCAAAAACCCACCCACAAAACCTGTGTTGCTCTAGCATTGATGGCCTTAGTACATCGTGCAAGGAGCAATGTTCCAAGTCCTAGTCAACAAGAAAAGAAACCGGTTTACTTACTTGCCTAACCCACCCCCACACACCGATACTGGCATTCCACCCATCAGAGCAATATGAAATGCCTATTTGAGGAGGCATGTGACCTTCTTGGGCAGCACTGGGTCTAAACATCACCCAGAGGACAAAGATGGAAATCTTTAAAAATTAAAACCTGTTCATGTATGTACCTGCAAGTGTGGCTGTCCCAGATTGATTTCCTTCAGCACTTTTCTTTTCTTATACTCCATATGAAATAAGGACATTGTTTGCAGTAAACATGCCATACATTGGTATACTATAGTGTTACCTCCGAGGAACAGAGCCATCAGTAGCTCAAGCACTGGAGTCTGAAGCAAGGTCAGAGTGACAAAAGTGGCCCTGTTGAGGTCACTTTGTGGAATCAAATTTTTGACAAGGGTAAAATGCAATTGAAGCCATAAAGTCCATTGGGAGTATGTGCATTTATAAATCTCATCCTATTTTTCAGATCTGTGAAGTTTCCATCTGTCACCTTTGAACTTCAAAGATGACAGCTGGCTACTATGGGCATTGCAGATAGTGTGTTTTATATCAGCTCCATTGTTATGTATTGTGCCGTCCACTTGCATTATCAGTGTTCCATTTCCCCTCTCAGCTGCTGGACCCTCCATCCTGTGGGAACGGATTTGTGGAAGTGGGGGAGGAATGTGACTGCGGTTCTCCTGCTGTGAGTAAATCACTGATACCTATTTACGGTCTTCCATCTGTAAATGCCATTAGTTTGTGCAGCTCAGGATTGTATTTAGTTCACATTATAGAAATCGGAGTACAACAAGACTGAAATGTACAACAAAATTCTACACAACCTTTTATTGCAACTGTGTTTATTACAATGCTATGGTTTCTTTTGTGTGTTAATACTTACCTGGACTAGGGAAAGTGCCAGGTCCTCTATATACCAGGGGCCACAAGGAATGTATACTTACCGTCCCTGCACTCCTCCTGCCTCAGCTACTTCCAGGTATGGGTAAAAATTAGACGCTCACCTCTGCTTTCTGCAAAGCTGAGCTCTCTTGGCCTTGTCAATCATCAGAGCCAAATGTTGCCATGTGAAGACAGTAGGGCGGGTACGCAGCCTGGGCAGGTTTGGACTTTATATTTTCAGATGCTGCTGTTATGTGTGTGTATGAATGTGAATTGGGGACCTTGGATTAGAAGCTCCTTGAGGGTAGGGACTAATGTGAATGTATAATACATATGTAAAGCGCTGCGTAAATTGATGGTGCTATATAAGTACCTTAAATAAATAAATGGGCTGGGGCATCAGGAGAGCATGGGAAGAGGAACCAGTGACACTTTGTTTGGGGTCTACTATCGAGTGGACCTGTTACTTTGCTTAGTCCAGGTGAAACCAAGTAAAACACAAAAGGCACCCAGAGCAGTGTCTCTTTGGTGGTGATGACCACAACCATTGACTGAAATGAATTTAAAACAAACTTCTTTCACGTTGTCATTATGGGGTATTGTTTGTAGAATGTTGAGGAAAATAATTTATGTAATGCATTTTGGAATAAGGCTGTAACAAAATGTGGAAAAAGTGAAGCGTTGCGAATAATTTTGGATTATGTGTGTGTGTGTATATGTGTATATGTGTATATATATGTATGTATGTGTATATATATATATAATGACCTACATCATCTCGCAATAGGATTTTTAAGTCTATGTATATCATTCTTTTATGGCCCAGAGGCCACCTGTGGATGGGGAACTTAAACCCAGAGCCATGTTTCCATACTACCCTGTTTACCCTAAAATAAGACCTAGTGTGATTGTCGGTGATGGCTGCAATAAAAGCCCTACCCCCCAAATAAGCCCTAGTTAAAGTCCTTGTAGGTCTTCTTTTCAGGGTAGGGCTTATTTTTGAGGAAACAGAGAGTAGGGCTTATTTGGGTGGTAGGGCTTATATTGCAACCAACACCGACAATCACGCTAGGTCTTATTTTAGGGGAAACAGGGTACATGGAGCTGCATCACCTAAGTCAGCCAGTTGAAGGATGGGATTCATGTCTCTGCTCTTCTTTTTATGACATATAGAAAAACAAAAAAAAACACATCATAACATTTATATCTTTTTTTTTATTTTATTTTATTTATTTTTTTTATTCAAAAAGAAAAATATTCTGCTAAACCACATAAAGACACAGATAGTAGAGTTGTAGTATGAACACTGTAGTCATCACTGCATACGTCACAAAGCACATAAGGGAACTGCAGATGAAAATAGCAGCAGAGAGTGAATAAAGTTATGTTGGAAGATGAAGCATCCATGGGTGAAAAGCAGTACAGCATTAAAAGGTTATAGATCAAAATAAATAGTTTTGAAGGAAGGCAGTGCAGAAGATTCATGAGCATAACATGTCCAGCTTTTGGCTCCTGTTGGAATTCCTCTGTAAGTAGTTTATGTTGTGTTGGGAGTATTCTGGCTCTATACCCATGACTTCTGTTTGAATTGTGAATTGCAGGAATGTAACAGAACTGGAGCTGGAAACTGCTGCAAGAAGTGTACACTCAGCCATGATGCCATGTGTAGTGATGGTCTGTGCTGCCGCCGATGTCGGGTAAGGAGATTGGGTCAGACCATTTGTACAAATTATTTCCGCAGTGTAGCCGAGAAGGTGTGCAACTTGTAGCTGTGACCAGTAGTTATGTTTCTTTCCTTAATATTTACCGATGGAGCCACCAATGAGTTTTAACACCACGTAAAGGTTTGTGCAGAGATGTGGGTCATGCTGGCTGCCGTTCTGCAAGGGTTCTCATGTACAATAGCAGTAATGCCGACTTACATCTCCCCCTCCCCCCTGCTATTTATCATAGCTGAGGCAGAATAAGAGGAATTCTTCTAATGTGGCCATGCAATCTGTTACATCACCCTGGCCTAAGGGAATGCATGTGAAGAGTTCCCACAACTCTTCTGACACCATGGATCTTGAGGTTTAATGGGGTAGAGGTTTACATTTTAAAATGTGAGCCAATACGATTATTTAATCTTGCCTGTTTATATTTCAACTCCACCTACCATATGTGCTGCATCCTCATCATTTCTTCCTCTTTTCCTTAGAACTTCAGAAATGTACCAGTGCTACACTGTAATAAAATCAACACTCAGTAAAGTTTTTGTTATGACATCAGTGTGTATTATCTGTTCATATTCACAGCATGAGCCTCGAGGAACTGTCTGTCGGGGATCTGTTAATGAATGCGATGTGCAAGAAACGTGTCCAGGAGACTCCAGTGTGGTAAGGGTTTGTCTTATGAATCCTGCTGACTTTTAGTCTTCCCACCTCTGGAGAGCAGCTTGAAGAGTGGCTAAGCTGTTCTCTAAACGTTTGTGGAATATGTTGCATACATTTCTGGATCTATTGTTATGTGAACTTCCCGGATATAAAGATTGAGTCCAGCCCCCCTACACCCATACGAATAAGAGCACCACTATGGCACACTCTTTGGAAAAGATGATAAAGCTGGGTATGGATTAGTCTCAAAGGCAAGGGAGTCGAGCAACAAAGTGAAACCAGTTTCATAAGGGCACACAGAAGGGTTTTCTGGTTTGTAAAACTATATAACAACAATACTGCGCAATAGTCGGCTAGAGAAAAATGAGGATAAGCTAAAGGCTGCTGACACGCTAAAATTGGGAACTTTTTAGCTGGGAGAAAATGTCAAAAATAAAGTGTAAGCGCCCAACTTATATATATGTGACTCTTAAAGTAATACAAACGTGTGTGTACACCTGTGTGAAAAAATATGTGTGAAGTGACCCCAAAAGAGATGGGGGCAATACTGATATATGTATTGAAACAATTAATAAGAAAAAAAGTGATGACCTGTAAATATGTGCATGAAATCAATTGGGGACTGTATGAATACTTATCCCAGTGAAGAGGGAAACAAAGCAAAAACCAATCAATATAAACACATAAAAATATGATTAATAACAGTGGTAAAGTCCATAATAAGACATGCAAAATATAAAGTCCATATAAAGACGTGCAGAATGTCAGTCTCAACGTGTTACGATATCAACCGAGATCCTGTAGTGTTGTGACCAAGAAAGGTATTTCACCCTGTGACGATCCCACCACCTTATAGGGTGCAGGCTTACCGAATCAATATGACCCTAGCAGACGTACGCCTCAGGGGTCAACCAGAGCTTGTAATCTCGGCCAAAGTAGTCCCAAAATTGGATGTTCCAATCGTGCCACATACGGTTCACACAGACGACTAGGTGTGATCACTGTTTTTCATATACATGAACAACTCCGACAACAACTCAGGCATGGAAGATGAAGAAACAAAGCCAACATGGCATAATAACGTTTTAAAAAAGCCTTTTAATAAAAAAATGGTTCAAACTCACATTTCCAGAATGATCAATAAAGCATATCAGAGGAAAATAGGCAGTAGCGGAGTCCTCCCGACGCGTTTCGACCTACAGGTCATCATCTGGGGTGGGCTCCAACTACTGACATACTGCCTTATATAGGTACTTACACAATAAAGTGATGCCATTCCCCCATGTGTTGCAATCATGCCCACTTCCGGTGTATCCAAGATGGCGGGCGGGCGTGCGTTCCACGCCTCCGTTTTTTGTGCGTTCCACCTATATGTCCAATGTATTTGGACATAAGAGGCATGATTGGGGATAATAGCGGCCCCACTTCTGGTTTGTGGCAATAACAGCAGACACCTTCTGGTGGCTGTAATTAGACCAGACTTCCCCTTTTAACCTCCTCCTTCTGGCTGTACGCATATATGTGGCCTTTCAGCAGGTGGGCTTTGTTTATTTATTTTTAGCTTTCAAAGCTTTATTGAACCTTTTTTTTATATTACACGCTTAGTCACATATAAAAATCAGTTGGACTTTAACACTGAGAAGGCCACATATATGCGTCCCAAATGTAAAAATTTCTCTGCTACTCCCAGCACAGTTACCGGCAGGTACTGGAAAGCTCCCGATGCCTACTTGCGATCGGGAGCTTTCTGATCATGTGACCGCCGATCACAGCAGTCATATGATCAGAATGCCCGCCTCCCAGCATGTGGAACAGCTTACTAGTCTTTAGATGGGATGGCTGCATTACGTTCAACCTCGCTGGACTTCAAACATGTCTGCCTTTATCACCGTTGTAGAGAGGATAGGGAAATTGGTAGTTTACAGAAGGAAGGGAACATGGTCTTTGCTTTCAGTTCAGGTATTTTCTGTACTTGCTGAAAAAGTTCTTATCCTGAAAAAGAAAACACATATTGGGTAAACTACAATATACTAAAGAAAATGAGACACAACTGTAACGAGTGAGAACATTTTTGCCTGCAATTGCTGATCTCCTAAAATGCTAACCTTTGGGTCAGACTGATGTCAGAGCTTCTGATCTGCATACTCGTTTCTCCATATTTCTCTCCATACAGGTTTTATTTTATTGGTCTCAACAACTTTTTCATTAAAAATGATAATAATGTTTCTCTTCAGATTAGAAATCTTTTTCATTCATTGTGAAATTTATATTGACGATCATTATGTATCTTTGTCTGCACAGTGCCCACCCAATCTCCACAAACAGGATGGATACTTCTGCGATGATGAGCAGGTGAAGGACAACTCTGTCAGTGTCTTTATAACCAGCTGTCTGTCACTTTTTAATGCCATAATACGAAAGCAGAACTTTGTTGTTTTGTTTATAATATTCGTATTTTAAAATTAAGTTTTAAAGCCTAAAAAAATATTGACTTGCATGTAAATTCTGTTTCAATCTTTTTATTCAGTTTTCAAAATAACAGTATCAACTTTACAGTTTAATACAAGAAAAAGTGCAATATGGTTTAGTCGACTTGCATGTAAATTCAATTTATTATACAGTGGAACCTTGGATTACAAGCATAATCCATTCCAGGAGAATGCTTGTAATCCAAAGCACTCGCATATCAAAGCGAGTTTCCCCATAGAAGTCAATGGAAACTAAGATAATTTGTTCCACATTGACTTCTATCTCACGCAATACCGCATGTTGCCAGAGGTGGGGGGGGGGGGGCGCAGAAGAGCCTCGGAAATATTCGGAGACAGCTCGGCTGAAATTGGAAACACTCTGGAACGGAGTATTTCCAAGTGATTCAGAGTATTTTCGAACGGCTCCGAACCATTCCGAGTGTCACCGGCGCCCTCACACCTCTGGCCAAATGCGGTACTGCACACCACCTTAGCTTAAATTCTGCTTGTTTCAGAAGACAACACTCGCAAACCGAGTCAAGATTAAAAAAAAAAAAAAGTTGCTAGTCTTTCAACCTCGTTAACCAAGGTTCCACTGTAATACAGTGCAGACACAGGATTTTGAGTCACAGACCATGTTATATGCTGCAAACTTCAGATTAGACACTGGAAACATTATCTCCCCATCTCAGTGCACTTGTTTCTGCCATTGCTGAACAGATGTGGATCGAGAGGATGACCTGTAAGTTCTTCTCTGGAAAAACAGGTAGGAAAGAGCAGTTGTGCTTAAAATAGTGGATAGAAGTGTGCCAGCCATCAGACATTTGCAATTACATCAAAACCCCCCACCCCCAAGCAGCAATGTCGTGTGGGAAAAACCCACCACATTCAAAAAGGTACCTACAGCCAATCTACAGAGAAGAATACACACTAAATGTTACCCTCATCTTACCTTACCCATATAGGGTCTTGAAGGGGACCAAACTTTATCTGTCATGGTGGGCATACCCTTAAAGGGGTCTTCAGGGGTTAGGTGCTATAGGAATGGATGGACCTCCGCATCTGTATAGCACCTTTGTGGCTAATTACACTGATTCCACCACTTTCAAGGCGAGTGCCAAATGCAGGTTCCAGCATCCATAACGAATATTACAAGCCGGCCAACTGTTGAGGGTATAGTTGCCAAGATGTACCAGGGCAACTGATCTGCAAACTGCTGAGGCAATAAGTAGTTGGATCTTGATAAAATGTCAAAGTAGTGAAGAAAATTTTAAAAAAGTATGGTGTAAAAATGTCTCCAGAGGAGAGGTGATTCATCACCTAAGGACACTACCAAAAATCTGGAGTCCCAAGGAGTTTGTGAGGTTATGAGGGTGCACTGGGTGGGGGTGTATTTCCAGCAGAGGTTTTACCACTGTCCAATCCCCTGAAAGTAGTGGCATGTAACCCATTGTCTATGACTACAAGTCCTGTACTGTACAGTTTAATGTT
This sequence comes from Lithobates pipiens, assembly GCF_037356315.1. NCBI lineage: Eukaryota > Metazoa > Chordata > Amphibia > Anura > Ranidae > Lithobates > Lithobates pipiens. The sequence goes on along the minus strand of NW_027507789.1, from coordinate 183,574,152 downwards.
CTTCTAAAGACAAAATACTTTTTTACCTTAATGCATTCCCTAAGTTAAGGTAAAAAATGTCCCAGTAGTTTTCCCTTTCTCCCTAAACACTTACCCAAGTCCTCAATGCAGTGCTGTGCCCATCTGCAGCGGCTCACTCTCTCTGCTCTCACAGGACACAAGGCAGCAACAGGAGCCATTTTCTCCTGTTGCTGTCTGTGTCTATGGACTCAGAGGGGGAGATTTACTAAAAGTGGAGCGCTCAGAATATGGTGCAGATAGGGTTGCCACCTTATCCCTTTAAACCCGAACACATATGAATTACACAGGTTCTGAGGCTAATATAATGCAGATAAGGCACCCAGTGACTTTAATTACCACCATAATCAGCCACAGAACCTGTGTAATTCATGTGTGTTCAGGTTTAAAGGGATGAGGTGGCAACCCTAGGTGCAGCTGTGCATGGTAACCAATCAGCTTCTAACTTCAGTTTGTTCAATTAAGCTTTGGAAATAATAAATGGATACTGATTGGTTTCTATGAGAGCTGCACCAGATTTTGCACTCTCCGGTTTTAGTAAAGAACTACCACAAAGTCCAGCTCAGGAGTACACCTACAGCTTGCTATGGGGGCACAGGCAGGGAAGGAGGAATGTACAGTGCTGGTGGGGGACCCCAGAACAGCATGTAAGGGACCACTCTGTGCAATACCATTTGCACAGAGTAGGTAAGTGTCTCACAAGGTCGTTATTGTGGGTAAAAAAAGAAACTAAGATTTATTGTTTAGGTTTTTGGGTAGAATGGGGGAGAGTTGCCATTTGTGTCTGTGTCCCCACTAGGGAAATTTTCTCTGTTACACCCACACAAGAAATGGTGGAAGTAGTTATCAAGACACAGGTATAAAAACATTGTTAAAAGTTTAACTCTTTCACTCTACTAGAAATACATCCCTGTTGGGAGAGATATTCCATAGTTTCCTGTCTTGGCATGAAGTGAATGGAAATCTCTCCAGCAGGGACACATACCTGCCAGGAGTGCCAATTCTTCCCTTCTCTATCCAAAATAAAATAAAAAGGGAAATATTTGCCTTTTAAAATCAACTTTCCTGATTTATGAATTTATCTGACCCTGTTCCAGTTTTACTTTCCAATCATATTTATCTACGTTTCGGAGCCGTGCAGGACCCCTTCGTCAGGCATGTGATACCACATGCCTGATGAAGGGGTCCTGCACGGCTCCGAAATGTTGCACTTTTCCTTTGTGATGGGATTCTCTTCATTAAACCTTTTGGACGAAAGTTTGTCAATCCATGGTGTTCTGGCGAATATGTACGCTTGTTTGGAGCCCAAAGGGTGGCGCTAAAGATCTAAAACAATCACATAGTACATCACTACGTTCGTAATTGTTGGCCAACATTTGTGTGACTGTGTATGCAAGACAAGTTGGTGCCAACAACCCTCGAATAAAATTCCATGGTTTTGTTGTCAGAAAGTCCGATCATGTACAGGGCATAAAACTTCCTAGAAGACTGCTCTTTTGCTTTTTGTATTTCTGGTCAGTTATTTCGACAAATGGGAATGCACATTGTTGTACTTTTAACCTAAAAGAATAAAGATAAACATTTTTACTTATCATAAAATATATTTGTCCAACAGGGCCGATGTTATGGAGGCCGATGCAAGACCAGAGATCGTCAGTGCAATACAGTGTGGGGACGCAGTGAGTGTCATATCATTTACTAGAGCCATACATGTGGAACTTTACCCAAAATCTATGTTTCGGTTTTGGGTAGAGTAGGGCAGAATTCAATCCTACACTCTGTCTTTACACTTTTGGGACATCTGCTACAATCATAAGCATGGGGGTGTGACCAGTCATGACTTATCCAACTAGTTGTATGTAGACATTCCCAGGAATTTGAGGAATCTACTTCTGCAGGTGACCCTGGAGGATAGGCAGAGTCTGGTCAGTCAACCCAGGAGAGGGAATGGCATGCTCTTGGCACAGGTTATACAGGCTGCAGTTTACACCCCCTTCCCCCACAAATATTGGTTCTTTTTGGTGCCATGAGTTGCATGCAATTTCTGCTTTCTTGTGAAAATGCTTGTTACCTGACCCCAACACTCAGCAAACATTAGCAACACATAACTTGTATTAGTAACACTTAAGCTGGCCTTTAGGCTGAATCAAGAATTCTAACAGATTCCTCCATCCACTAAACTGCTCCAACAGTGCCTTCATCTGATTGGACGCAATCACTGTTCAGTCAACTATTTTCTGTCAGACTTCTAAGAATTTTCTTCTTTTTATTTTTTTATTTTTTTTTATCAAAAGCTGTTGGGTAAAGTGATGCTTCCATTGCGGTAGATCAATCCAGCAATAATTTTCTCGGCCTATTAGTTACTGATAAGTCAGCTGATTATTTGTTTTCCCTTCCTTGTTTTCTGCATCAGCCAACATAGTTTGACACTTCGCGCTAAGAAGAGAAATGAAGGGTAGAGTAGTTGTAATGCGTCTTCCAGGGTTTTCCTGATAAATCACATGAAATCATTTGCAGGTGTTGTGACTAATATGAACCCAACATGCATATCTATACATCTCTGTCCCACTGGTTTATACATTAGTCATCAATCATTAAACCTACAGCAATATAAGGTTGTTCCTTAATGTTTACAGCAGGGTTGTTTTGCTGATGCAAGTCTAATGCCGCGTACACACGACAGGACTTAAGTCCGGCAGACTTTCGACGGAGTTCTGACGGACTTTCCGAATGAACGGACTTGGCCACACACAATCACACCAAAGTCAGACGGATTCGAACGTGATGACGTATGGCTGGACTAGAATAAGAAAGTTCATAGCCAGTAGCCAATAGCTGCCCTAGCGTCGGTTTTAGTCCATCAGACTAGCACACACACGAGCGGATTTCTGGGTCCGGCGGAGTTCTGTCGGAAAAATTTGAAACATGTTCCATTTCTAAAGTCTGTCAGACTTTTGCAAATCAAGTCCGCTGCAGCTCACACACGATCGAATAGTCTGCTGGAATCATTCTGTCAGACTTTTGATTTTGAAAAGTCTGGTCGTGTGTACGGGGCATTAAATGGCAGGTTACACTTGACTGGTAGACAGACAACCACACAAAGTTCTACCAGGCTTCTGATATGCTCCTGTGGAAGTGCATTGTATGCGTGTAGCGACAAATGTCCATACAAAATTTCCTGGGGGGGGGGTTGTTATGCAGAAATATAAAAATATTCTTAGTACTGTATACATAGCTCCCAACTGTCCCTGATTTGGAGCAATGTCCCTCTGTCCCTCATTTTGGTCTGATCTATATAGATGTATTAAAAAAAAAAAAAGCACTTTTTATCTATGAAAAAGTGTTTCCCCAGTGCTAAACCTTTCACCTCATTTCTAAATTGCTGCATTTGTAAATTCCAAAAGCCAATATAAAGAAAGAGTAGTGGTAAAGCACTTGTGCGTTTAACCAATCTTTTATTTTTTGTACAGTTCTCCTTTAACCGCTTACCGACCGCCTCACGCTGATATACGTCGGCAGAAGGGCTCGTACAGGCAAACTAACATACGTGTACGTTGCCCTTTAAGAGGCGGCCAGCGGGATACCCGCGATTGCCTCACGAAGAGGAAGAATGGGCATATGCTAAGGTAAACAAGCATCTCCCCGTTCTGCCTAGTGACAGTGTCACTGATCTCTGCTCCCTGTGATCATTTGTATAGCACTGATTGCTGTATAAATGATAGTGGTCCCAAAAATGTGTCAGAAATGTCCGATGTGTCCACCATGTCACAGTCATGATTAAAAATCGCTGATCGCCACCATTACTAGTAAAAAAAATTAAAAAATGAATTAATAAAAATGTCATAAAACGACCTCCTATTTTGTAAACTCTATAACTTTTGCGCAAACCAATCGACGCTTATTGCGATTTTTCTTTTTTTTTTTACCAAAATATGTAGAAGAATACATATCAGCCTAAACTGAGGGGGAAAAACCTTTTTTTTTTTTATATATTTTTGGGGGATGTTTATTCTAGCAAAATGTAAAAAATAATGCGTTTTTTTCAAAATTGTCGCTCTTTTTTGTTTATAGCGAAAAAAAAAAAAAAAAAACGCAGGGGTGATCAAATACCACCAAAAGAAAGCTCTATTTGCGGGGAAAAAAGGACGTTGCGCAATTGTCAGTTAAAACGACGCAGTGCCAAATCGCAAAAAGTGCTCTGGTCAGGAAGGAGGTAAATTCTTCCGGGGCTGAAGTGGTTAAGGGGGCGTGGCAAGGGGTGGGTCCTATGCCTGCATACTTTTGCTGATAGGTTTCCCTCATTCCCATCTCAAAAAGTTGGGGGGTATGCTGTATATTTAATATTCAGAAGTGAGCGGTGGGTAGGAGTGCGCAGCATTTTGCAGTGTAAATAGCGGGTGTTGTGTATAAGAGGGGGTATGGCTTAAAAGTGTTTGTAAAGTCAAAACTTTTTCTTTTTTTTTGGACAGAGTATTGGAAACAATTGGGGTTGTTATTGCTATCTGTGTCCCTGACCCGCTGTGTCCTGGACCATTGTCTCCAGAATAGTGATCGAAAATATTTAAGTTTCCACAGGAACAGTAGAGGAGACAACCCTCTAAGCCCTTGTACACACGGTCGGAGAATCCGTCGGAATGTGTCCTATCGGACCGTGTCGTCGGATAATCAGACTGTGTGTGGGATGCATCGGACTGATTCCGTCGGACCCAATTTTCCAACTTGTTGGAAATATTTTCCAACCAACTGGTTCGATCGGACATACTCCGATCATGTGTAGAGAATTTTGATCGGACCAAGTGCCACGCATGCTCAGATCAAATTCCTACATCAAAGCTATTGGCTACTAGCCTGAACGTAGTCCCATCGTAACGAAATTACGTCATTATGTTCTGAATGATCGGATTTTTCGACAACTTAGTCCGACCGTGTGTATGCAACAGTTTCGGACAAGATCCGAAGGACAAGATCCGACGGATTTGGTTGTCGAAATCTCCGACCGTGTGTACAGGGGTTAAGATGGGATAACCCAGCTTTTTGGAGAGATCGTCTCTCACTTCCTGCTGTGTCTTTGGGACAGAGATGCAGTAAGTTAAGGATAAACGCACCAATAATACATGGATAGCTATAGAAAAAAATAAATAATAATAATTGAAAAGGGTCTTAACCTTCCCTATTCTATTTAAAACTAATAATAATAATAAAAAAAACCTCTCTACTTTAACCACTTGCCGCCTGACCACAGTATACTTACTGTGAGTGGGTGGGAGCTACGGGCTAGGCAATGTACGGATACGTTGCCCAGAATTTGTGCCCTGCCGGGGGCCCCTGACGCAATTTCATGACCACTGTGTCCGGTGGATCACAGCACTCGGTACTTGGCCGCTCACCATCATGTGATCACTATGACCAGTTATAACAATCATGTGGTTACAATGTAAGCAAAGCTGTCATAAACTGCTTCCATTCATGATACTTTACTATTGTGATTCTGTGATTGGCCCACAGCTATCACATGGTACCTGGGCCAATCACAGCACCCTGTAATTGGTTGTAGTTAATCACAGCATCAAAAATAGTAAGCAAGTCATCATGAATGGAAGCCATTCATGACTGATAAAACTATTGTTTTTAACAGTGGTCCTCAAAAAAGAAATCCCTCTAAAAAAAAAATTAAAGAGAGATATATCCCTGATCACCCCCAGAGTAGTAGTATCACTGTGGTGACACTGAACTACTCTGATTACAGCATGTAAAAAATTGTTTAAAAAAAACAAACAAAACAAATGTTAAAAAAAATGTAATAGAAAATGCATTTTTTTTCTTTACATACTGTGACCAGTCCGGATGACCGCCACACCAGTCATATGATGACACTGGTGACAGTATGTAAAAAGAAAGTGAAAAAAAAATATTTTATTTAATATCTTAATTTTCCAAAAAACAGTGACATAAAATTACAACTTCAAAATATTTGCCATGCCTCTTACTAAACACTTTGGACTGTCTACTTTCCAAAAAGAGCCATTTGGGGGATATTTGCACTGTCCTGGCATTTTAGGGCCTCAATAAATACGATAGGCCATCAGAAAATCAGGAGTGATTGATTTTCAGATATATATATATATATATACACACACATACCATAATTTGTGGAAATTTAGCAGAATACATTCTGGCATAAATTTATGAGGAAAGATTTCCAAAATTTTATAACAAACTATGACATTTTTTTTTTTTTCCAAAAATGTGGGTATTTTTCTATTTATATAGCCATAAAAAAATAAACCCAGTGCTGCTTAAATACCACTAAAAGAAAGCTCGATTTGTGTGAAAAAATGATAGAAATGTAATTTCGGTACAGTGTACACAGTGCTGAACAGTAAAAAATGCCCTGGCCATGAAGGGAGTAGAACCTTCCAGAGGTCAAGTGGTTAAATACAACTGTAAATGTCTGGGTGGCCCATCCACTACCTGGTGAATATCAAGAAAATATCAGCTAAAAATAAAAGCTATTGTGCCAGCAGTTGGTCAAGGTAAGGTGATAATTTTTTTTTACTGACACGCTAAAAATACTGACATGTTTAAGACCCAACATAATTAGAGAGAGTGCCACATTAGGTTTTATTTTTTTTAAATAAACGGAGAGCGCCGGCCCTGTATTTAGGATTAAACTGGTAAAAATATCCAGGAGTTGTGAGAGCTGACACTGTACCTGTGCTATTCCAGGTGCGTCTGACCGGCTTTGCTATGAAAAGTTAAACATTGAAGGGACGGAGAAGGGGAATTGTGGGAAAGATGGAGATAAATGGATTCAATGCAGCAAACAGTAAGTACAAAAAAGATATTATCTGCGTGGCTTCTTTACTTTAGATTCCCTAATAATTCAGCAGTATGGTTGTGGGGGGTGTTCTTGTAGCATAGGGCTCACATAATGGCCTGTCTTTGTGCAGGTTTTGGCTTAGTAAGGGGAGACTAATAAGGTATTTTTCAGTAGTACAAATTTGAAGTTACTTTTGCAATAAGTTTTGCTTGCTGTTCATATTTTTTTTTATTTAAAAGTACACAACATCACACAATATACACATGACCTCATGTTAACGTTATGATTATTTTATTCCGTATACAATTTTGGAAATGCTCCACCTAGTGGTCATCTGTATACGACGGCATGCAGCTATTGCTGTTCCAATATCCTTGGGTAGTCTAAAGCTGGCCATATACTAGGAGATTTGTTTTTTAACAAATCATATGAAAATTATTATCGGTACAGTCAATGACATGGTACATTTAATGTATTTTTTTTTTTTGTTTACTTTTAACATATTTGATTTCATAGTTGAGTGAATGGACTTTCCCAGACAAAATTCACTAATACAAAACTCGTTTGTGTTGGGGAAAAAAAAAATCCATTCTGCTTGTTTGAATTTTCCCATAACTGGTTCAAAACAAATGTCCATTTTATCCCACTAAGTATTAGAATTTAGTTAGAATTTTTTTTTTATTAAAAACATTCTTTAGATTTTTTTTTTTTTTTATATAGTGTATGACCAGCTTTTATAGTGCGTCCATTGTTTTCAAAATTCTTTTACACTGCCGCACTGTGGTTTGGCCGTAGTGCAGCGTACCTGTGGTTTTCGTGTGGGTTACCCACGGTGTCCCATAGACTTCTATTATGTCTCATATTTTTGGAGACCATTCTGAAAGTAGACCAAAATTCCTGCATGCTGCATCTTCGGTGCCCTTTCAGAAAGCACACCAAAAAAAACACAGGGCACAATAGAGGTCAATGAAAAACTGGGTAACCCACAGGAAAACTGCGGGTACATTGAGCTGCAAACACCACAGCGCAGTAGTGTGAAACCGCTCTTAGAGTTCCCCCTCATCAAGTACAATATTTACAAACTAAACATAGACATCGTTTTTTATAACCTACACAGCAAACCGCAAAACCTATCGCTGCTTGTGTCTGTTCATAAGATTTCCTTTTCACTTCCTGTGCTGGGGCCAACGAAGGAGGAAGTGGAACAAATCTCCCAATGCAGACACAGACCGCATAGTAAAGACCTGATCATGCTATACACCAGGGATCCTCAAACTACGGCCCTCCAGCTGTTGTGAAACTACACATCCCATGAGGCATTGTAAAACTCTGACATTCACAGACATGACTAGGCATGATGGGAATTGTAGTTCCTGAACAACTGGAGGGCCATAGTTTGAAGACCCATGCTATACACCCTTCTCCACGGTCTAAAACAAAAACATAGTAAATAGGCTACAGTTTCCCAGTAATAAGGCTGTGGTAGTATATTGTGCAATAAGTGATAGCAACTATCGTCCTACTGCTGCAGTCAGAATCAGACATCACCTCTGATTGGCTGCTGTTGCTTATTACTCTTCATCTGTCATATTAAATGGCCCCTTGTCTATAAAACACCAGGTGACCCATCCATGTGTTTGTTTACTAGAGATGTGCTGTGCGGCTACCTCCTATGCTCCAATATCTCCGGAAGCCCAAAGATTGGAGAGCTGTACGGTGACATCACCAGTATGACCTTCTACTACCATAATCGATATCTGGACTGCAGGTAGGACACCGGCTCAGTGACAGCACTTTACATTAGGGAAGGATTTATGATTTGCTTTGGTTCCATGACAGTAAAGACTTGTCTAAAATAGAAGGGGTGTACCGCTGCGGCCATACTGAGCACACAAAACACACCTAAATGATGATATCTCAGGAAACAGAAGGGTGGGAAACGAGTCATCAAGTCCTAGTTTAGCTGGAGATGGGGCTCAGGAAGTAGAGTATAGGGTGAGATAGGGCTGCAGGAAGTCCCCTGCTAATATTATTCTCTATTACTCTGATGAGATTTATTTACCTTTGCAATTCTGTGACTAGTAAACCCCATAGGACGTATTGTATTAAAGTGCACCTGTAACAAAATGGGGCATTTTATAAGGAGACATATTAACTTATTAATTATATAAGCAAATCTTGACCTTTTTCTTGTGAAACCCAAACTTGGCCTTGCCACTACCATCTTCTGAGCCTTTTGCGTTGTTGTTTTTAGGGTTAGATGGCAATAGTGACCAATAGAGATGTGTGGGAGTGTCACCTGTACAGGGAAAGTAGTGGTTTCAATATACTGTCAGGTACCTCCTGGATTAAAAACTGGTACATATATAATTTGTCAGAACTGATATATTTTGTGATGCACATGTCACAACTTTTCTTCATAACCGACATCTGGGCCATTTTTCCCATAGATTAGTTATTTTGCCATAAATGGTGGCTAACACGTAAGAAATGTGTGGTGAGAGAATACGTTTCTGCATATTTCTGATTGACTGTTTAATTCTATTCTAATAATGCTGTGTTTTTGGTATTACAGAGGGGGTCAGGTGATGCTGCCAGATGGCTCAGGTCTGGGTTATATAGAGGATGGGACACCATGTGGACCCAACATGATGTGCCTAGATCGGAAGTGCCTACCGGCAACCATATTCAACTTCAGCACATGTCCAAGCAGTGGGAGCGGAGAGGTGTGCTCTGGCCATGGGGTAGGTGCTTAAGTGTCAATGAGTCATGGAGAACACAAATTGTGTAACCCACCATTAACATGACATGTTTTTTTTTTTTTTTTTTTAATACACTGTAATTTGAAGATTCCATTTTGGTAATCTAGAATGGTATTCATCAGAAGCCTATGTTATATTGGAAAAGTGCAGAATACAAACAGTAAATCAAACTGGCCTCTGCAGCCTTAGCATGCTGTGCTTAAAGTGAAACTGTACCCAATAATCTAACAGTTTCCCAAAAGGGAGCTCAAGCAGAAATGTTCAATAAATGTTAATAAATCTTGAATCAAACATACCAATGTTTTTATTTACATTTCGCATATTAACCACTTAACAACCGCCCATAGCCGATTAACGGCTTCAGGGCGGTTGTTTAACTCTGAGAGGCCGTTAATTAACGGCCTCCCAGAATTCTGCTTCCGCGTGCCCCCTGGGGCGCGCACACGAGAGCATCCGTGACCGCCAGGTCCAGTGGACCCGGCGCATCACGGATCACGGTAAACGGCTGCTCATCGTGGCCGTTTACCACGTGATCGCTCCGTCAAATGACGGAGTGATCAATTGTAAAGAAACCAGGTTCCTCCCTCCCTCTCTCTGTACCGATCGGTACAGCGGAGGGGAAAGAGATCGGTGTCAGCAGCGCTGTGGGCTGCATCTGCAGTACCCACATCGCTGCTCACCAAATTTAACCCCTCAATTCCCTGCCAATACTCTGCAATACCCCGCCAGTACTCTGCAATACCCCGCCAGTACTCTGCAATACCCCGCCAGTACTCTGCAATACCCCGCCAGTACTCTGCAATACCCAGCCATACACGGAGATACCTTGCAATACCCAGCCATAGACGCCCCCCCCCCCCCCCCCCCCCCCCGCATCGCTGCCCTCCGGTGCTTCTACCAACTCCACAATACAATCAAAGCCAGAATCTTTTTATTTATTTTTTAATTTTTATTTCAGGCTTCCCAGCTTAGAGGTGAGATGCGGGGTCTTATTGACCCCCAGATCTCACTGTAAAGAGGACCTGTCATCCCATATTCCTATTACAAGGGATGTTTACATTCCTTGTAATAGGAATAAAAGTGATCAAAAATTTATTTTTGGGGAAAAAATTTCAAACTAAAATAAATAAACTAAAATAAATAAAGTAAAATGAACAATAAAAAAAAAAAAAAAAAATTAAAGCGCCCTTGTCCCCATGTGCTCGCATGCAGAAGCGAACGCATACGTAAGCTCTGCCCACATATGAAAACGGTGTTCAAACCACACATGTGAGGTATCGCCGTGAACGTTAGAGCGAGAGCAATAATTCTAGCTCTAGACCTCCTCTGTAACTCAAAACATGTAACCAGTAAAAAAAATTTTTAAAGTGTAGCCTATGGGGATTTTTAAGTAGCGACGTTTGGCGCCATTCCACGGGCATGTGCAATTTTGAAGACTGACATCTTAGGTATCTATTTACTCAGCATAACTTCATCTTTCACTTTATGCAAACATTGGGCTAACTTTACAGTTTTTATTTATTTTTATTTTTTTTAAAGCACAAAACAGTTTTTTTCCCCCAAAAAAACGCATTCAAAAAATTGCTGCGCAAATACTGTGTGAGATAAAAATTTGACCACCATTGTATTCTCTAGGGTCTTTGCTAAAAAAAAATATATAATGTTTTGGGATTCTATGCAATTTTCTAGCAAATAAATGATGATTTTTACATGTAGGAGAGAAATGTCAGAATTGTCCTGGGTGCTCCAGAACGCCTGATGGCGCTCCCTGCATTTTGGGCCTCTGTATGTGGCCACACTGTGTAAAAGTCTCACACGTGTGGATTTACCGTACTCGGGAGTAATAGCAGAATGTGTTTTGGGGTGTAATTTGTGGTATGCATATGCTGTGTGTGAGAAATAAACTGATAATATGACAAATTTGTGGGAAAAAAAAAAAAAAAAATAAGGAAAAAAAATTTTGATTTTGCAAAGAACTGTGGGAAAAAATTACAACTTCAAAAAACTCATCATGCCTCTTACTAAATACCTTGGAATGTCTTCTTTCCAAAAAGGGGTCATTTGGGGGGTATTTGTACTTTTCTGGGATGTTGGGGTCTCAAGAATTAAAATAGGCCGTCAGTACTTCAGGTGTGATCAATTTTCAGATATTGGCACCATAGCTTGTGGACTCTATAACTTTCACAAAGACCAAATAATATCCACCAATTTGTACTTATTTTTACCAAAGATATGTAGTGGTATAAATTTTGGCCAAAATTTATGAAGAAAAAATTACTAATCTGCTAAATTTTATAACAGAAACGAAGAAAAATTCACTTTTTTACAGAATTTTCGGTCTTTTTTCTTTTATAGCACAAAAAATAAAAAACCGAGAGGTGATTAAATACCACCAAAAGAAAGCTCCATTTGTGTGAAAAAAAGGACAAAAATTTCATATAGGTCCAGTGTTGCATGACTGAGTAATTGTCATTCAAAATGTGAGAGCACCGAAAGCTGAAAATTGGTCTGTTATTAAGGGTGTTTAAGTGCCCAGTGGTCAAGTGGTTAAATGCATGTGCAGTGTATGCTACATTCAAGGCATGCTTCTGGCGATAACAGTTGCCAGTGTACCTCTGTCAGCTTCCAAACAAGCTCTTAAGGCCCTCAAATAGCTGATCACATGTGCAGCACCACAGCAACTGCAGATCTAAAAAAAAAAAAAAAAAAGTTAAGATGGCACCATCCTCAGCTGCAAAAGGATAGGAGGGTTTAGTTTAATGCTAACCCAAATAGGCTTCAAAAAAATCTCTTCCACTGTCGACTTCAGTTCACTCCTGGCTAGGCGCATTTCACACCTATACATTCTCTTATGATCCCTGTGCTTTGTTATTGGCAATTTAATCGTTTTTTTTTTTTTTTTCTGTTTGCAGGTTTGCAGTAATGAGGGGAAATGCATCTGTCATTTAGACTGGACTGGAAAGGACTGTAGTGTATTTGATCCTCTTCCTGTTCCTAAAGTCACCGGGCTGGTGGACAAATATAAGGGTACAGACTTGCCTCTATTTCCACATGACAAGCTGTTTGATCTGCTAATATTTTCTTCTCTTTATGCGCTCAGTTTTGGGTTTCTCTTTTTGGTTATAAATGGCATTATACATCAGTGTAGGCAAGTACTGTGACCGATTTGAATATCAGTTGTGCACAGATTGGCCCTGATCCTCCTCTTCTTAGGTCGCCAGCTGACACTCTCCACTCCTCCTCTTCTCGGTGGGCGACCATAGGAAGCTGCTTCCTATGGGGGCACACCTGCGTGTTCACTCCCAAGCCACGCTGTCTGTGTCCATAGGAACAGACAGTGTGGCTCGGCCCCGCCCCTGCTCACAGAATTTGATTGCTAGCAGCAGGAGCCACTGGCTCCGTGAACAGCGAAAGGGGAGAAAGCCGAGCACTGGCTTGAGAACAGATACGGGGTGAGGGAGCAATACTGATGCAGGCAATGCATTAAGGTAAAAAAAATTCCTGCCTTTACAACACACATTAAGCTTTCCAAACACTATTGGACATTTTTTTTTTTCTGTTTCAATATTTTTATTAAAGTTTCAAAAATCATAGCATGCCATGGTTTGCCCATGCAGGGGCATCTTCAGACAAGCATGTGAAAAAACAGCGTATTTACGTGTAATGTATAACTAAACAAAAAAACTGTTACCAAGACCATAGAGGACCAAGTTAGGTAATGGGTAGATATTACACGCTATAATACTCTACTCCTTGGAGAACAGCAATCTGTACTGATGGCCTTCATATCAAGAATGAAGGGAGAAAAGGAGCAAACTGAGAAAGAGAAGAAAATAGAGAGAAAGAAAAGAGAAAAGGAGGAGAGCGGCCCCAGGAGAAGGCATGCACCACAGACGTGGGACCCATGCAAGCAAGGTTTAAAGTCGACCATACCTAGTGTGAGGCAGGGATTGGAAAGAAAAAAATTCTCCACGGTTCCCAGATTTTCAAGATTTTTGCATGCAAGTCCCTCAATATACTGGACCATCAGAGCGGTCATTTTGACTTTCACCCCCTGGAAGGTAACAACAGGGGTCTTCCAGGCATGGGCGATGGTCCGCTTGGCAGAAATGAAAAGATATGAGGCCAATTTCTGCTAAGGTGCAAAGAGGCCTGGTACAGGGCAATGCAAGAGAGCCGGCCGGGCATCCTTTTGGACCATCACATGGAGTGAAGTCTGCAATAGGCCAAAGACTCTGTACCAGAAGCCGATCAAACGTGGGCAGGACCACCATATATGTAGGACATCCCCAAGCTGACCACAATGCCAAAAACATCCATCACTGCTTTCAGGATAAGCGCAGGCAAGCCTAGCCAGGACCCAGTACCACCGCAGGAGCACTTCATAAGCAGCCTCGAGGGTGGCAGTGTTGAATGAGCAATTTGCTAGTGTTGTCCAGGCTTTACTAAAGTCCTCCCCCTCAATACTCGATCCAAGATCTCGCTCCCATTGTATCACATATCAACCCTTTCCTAACGACGATCTACCATTAACAGAGGTGGAAAGCGTCGAGATGAGACCAGGGACACTAGTGGATTTTTGAACAAAACGTTCTTACAAAAATTCTCATCAATACATTCAAGGACATGACGAATGTTATTGGAACGTCCATGTTTAACATCTGATTTTGGATTAAATTGACTTTCCCAAACAAAAACAAAACAAAAAGTGACAAAACAAGACTGACTTCTGCATTATCCTGAATGGGAAACAATTGTGTGTGAATTGTACAGCTTTAGCTTAAAGCACATCTGTTGGGCGCAGTTAAAAATGAGTATAACACCCCCACTACACTACATAGCAGGCACCACCTGGGGCTATATGACAGTGGTTCCCAATCCTGTCCTCGAGTACCCCCAACAGGCCATGTTTGCAGGTTTTCCTTTATCTTGCACAGATGCTTTAAATCGGAGTCGATGACTTGGTATTTTGGACAGCTATTTTATCTAAGAGATATTCCCAAAACATGGCCTGTTTGGGGTACTTGAGGACAGGGTTGAGAACAACTGCTATATGACACCTTCAGCATTCTATTCTACCGGACTTTTCTTGAAGTTGGTATTTTACTTGGGCAATACAACCCCCCCATTTTCTCATGTGAACTAAGTGCATGGACTTGGCAATACAGTGAGTATAGAAAATAATCACCCCCACCTCTTTAAAATAAGCACATTTTGTTGCTTTGCAGTCTGAACTTATAACATCAATAAAATTCAAAAACAGAATCACTGGGCTGGTGATCACCCTCCTCTTGTGTCAGTATTTTGTTGAACCACCTTTTGCTTTAATTACAGCCTTTGGTCAGTTGGGATATGTATCTACTAAAGTTTCACATCTAGACTTTGCAATATTTGCCCACTCTTCTTTGCAGAACTCCTTAAGGTCAGTTAAATTTGATAGTGACCGTTTGTGGACTGCAGTCTTAAAGTCATTCCACAGAGTTTCAATGGGGTTTAAGTCTGGGCTCTGACTAAGCCATGCAAGAAAAGTCACCTTTTTTTTCTCCTTCAACCACTGTGTGGTCATTTTTGCAGTGTGCTTTGGGTCATTGTCATGTTGAAAGGTAAACCTTCCCATTGACAACTTTCTGGCAGAGGGCAGAAACACCCCCATAACAGGATATTACCACCTCCATGCTTTACTGTAGGAATGGTGTTATTTGGATGGTAACCTGTATTGGATTTCCAAAAGATGTTGAGACTAAATAATACAATTTTAGTCTCATCTGATGATAACCCCTTTTTCCATGTGGCTTCAGAATCTTCAAGGTATGTTTTGGTAAAGCTCAGGCGTGACTGCGTGTGGCTTTGCTTGAGGAGTGTCTTTTTTCTAACAACCCTATCACACAAGCCACATTTGTGCAGAATTTGTGATACTGATATCATATGCACACGATGACCACTCTGTCATAAATTCTTGCAACTACTTCAGAGTTGCTGTAGGCCTCTTGGTAGCTTCTCTGACCAGTTTCCTCCTGGATCTTTCTTCCAGTTTGGAGCGACGTCCTGATCCAGAGAGGGTCTGTGTTGTACCAAATACCTTCCAATTCTTAATAATGGACTTCACTGTGCTTCCAGGCATTGATAAGCCTTTGAAGCTTTTTTTTATCCATCTCCTGACTTGTACCTGTCCATAACTTTATCCCAGAGATCTTTTGACAGTACCTTGCTAACCATAATTGATTGCTTCATTTGCACTACCAGAAACTGAAATATTCCAGGAAAGTCATTTTTAGGAGGAGGGTGATCCTTTTTCCAACTCAGTAATTCTGTTTTTTATTTTTTATTTCTGACTTGTTGGTGTTATATCTTTCACTTGGATGTTATAAGTTGCACGGAGTAAATACAGCTGGATAAAACAAAAACTGTGTCTGTCTTTATTTCAGGCTGCACAGCAACAAAATGTTTAAGGGGGGGGGGGGGGTTTCTTTACTATACCCACTGTACATTGGTCAGACTAAGCACTTCATACTTTAGATAGTCTGGAGTAAATTTGCCTCATTCTAAATTTTAAAGCTTTGATGACAGGTGTGCTTTATCAAAGAATTTGGCGAGTTAACGCAGATGGTCCAGTGTGTTGAACGGAAAAAAAAACTGTCAGAACCACTGTACTAACTATCTGATGCTAGTACAGTGATCTCCCCTCCTGTGCCCCCTGCCAGAACACTCCGATGAGCACTCTCAGCCAGGGTGATTAACCTCTGTGCCTTTCATTGTGAGATAGAGAGAACTATTATTAGCCCCTGTGCATTACCTAAAAGTCCAAGTTCGTCTTTAACAGAAAAATAATAAATGCACATTTTTATTTTTTGTTGCAGGGAAAAAATATGTGCGTTTATTTTTCCCCGCAGGAGCCTGCAAAGCATTGCACCCACGATCAGTGCAAGTAATAGGCAGAGACTGAAGGGAGTTCAAGTGAAACCTGTTGGTTGTGTTATTACACTTTGTACATCAATGATAACCCTCATGACTTGTTTATGTTTACTGCAGGTCCAAGTGGCACAAACATCATCATTGGGTCCATTGCAGGAGCTGTGCTCATTGCTGCCATTGTACTGGGGGGAACGGGCTGGGGATTCAAGTAAGTGGCAGACTGATTTTACTATTTCTTGTAAGTTAAGGTTACAATCTGACCTAAATCACACCTGTCATAACTCTGAAGTGATTAAACGGGTAATGTAAGTGAAATGCAGTAACACAGATGTGATTGCACATACAGTACCTGCATGTCTTTTCTTCAGCACTTGGGGAGTTTCAGAACTGTGATTGATAACTTATGATTGTATCATTTTTTATTTGTATAGATAAAGAACAAATACACATTTTTGTAAATCCTTCACTTACTCTTTTAACCCACCACCCCAACATTTAAACATACATACCTTTTATTTATATAATGCACTACCATTCATTTTTCCCCTATCAAAAATAATATACCCTTTTATTTACTATACATAATTCCAAAAGGCAGAAAAGAAGAGAAGAGAGAAGAAAAATATATAATTTCCTGGAATCCACGAGAGAGAGCGCCCCATTATCCTTAATTCAACATGGCACCCTTCCCTCATCTGCTAATCCAGCATTCCCATATTTTTTTTAACATTTTGTCATTTCCCCCTTTATTATAAGCATCTTTCCTTTCTTATTGTTTTATTAACCTCATTCTCCCATTCTACGCGGATTGGTGGATTGGTGGATTTAACGCCAGCCACCTCCTTGCTATCAATTTCTGTGCAAGAAAAAGGCATCTAACTATTGCTGTTTGACTCCCCCACATATTATTATCCTGTTCCATACAACCCAGTAGGCATATCTTGGGGTCTAGGTCAAGAATTATCCAAATACCTTATTTTTCAAATAACTTCACTCCAGTTTTAAATTTTTTTGAAAGCCTGTGGCATGCAAAACAGGCTCAAAAACTTCACCCAGTGCATAAAAAATGTGCATACACATAGAGAGTGACACAAAAAAGTGCAGACGGGTACACAAACCCTCTAAAATCAGAGGGCCTTGTACTGAATCCCCCGGGGCGTTAGGCTCCTGCCAGGGACAAGGACACTTAAAACTTGGTCTTTCTGTCCGAAACCAGGCAGACCCCGTTCTTTGGAGGGTCTGCCAAAACAGACCCACCCAAATACTAGGTTAGGCTCCCCCGAAGGGAGACCCCAACCCTAAGAGAGAGGGCGAAAAAAAGCCAGAAGGCCATGTCCGCCCCCTCCCCCGACTTTCAGAACAGGCCCTGGGACCTGTGACCCTACTCATCACAGAAAACGTGAATAGTGACAAAACAAGACGTGACACACAATAAAATAAATAAAGTGGGGAAAGGATAGTGGAGAGGCGAGTGAAAAGAAGTAGCCATTGTGTAAAACAATGACCAGGCCCTCCGGCCAGGAATCAAAAATTCCTCTGGTCCCAGCCAAAAGGCCCGGCCCAAGAGGCAGGTGCTAAAAAAGGGTGCTATGGTGCAGTGACCGTGGTGCCCAAAATGAATGTGACCCTCACTCTCTCCAGTACCAATTTACCTTTGGGCATGTATTCTCTGCTTTTATAAGAAGTAGAGCCTCATATTCTTGTTGTATTTTAACCCAATCTTGAAACGCCCCAGGGGTTGGTCTTTCTATATACTGCCGTTCTGCTTCTATAACCTTATTCCCAATCATTTTTTTTTCTGCTCTCTATTCTGTCTTTTTACTCTTGCTACCTGTTGTATTAATATCCCTCTAAGAAATGCCTTGAGGGTGTCCCACACCTCCCCAGAGTGTGCTGTCCCAGCAATGTTCCTTAATGAATTCCTCTAGGGATGATGTCACTCCCTCTCCTCCCTCTATTATCTCTAGCCAGTATGGGATGATTTTCCATTCCCCTTTACAGAACTCCTCCCCTTGACTCAGTGACACAACCAGTGGAGAGTGGTCTGAGAGACACCTAGGCATATCATTTATATTCCTAACAAAATGCAAAATATTCTCACTGCTCAGAGCTAAATCAATCCTAAAGAGCGTGGAACAAGTTTTCGAAAAACAAGAATATTGCTGTTTAGTTGGATTCCTCATCCTCCAGATGTCCCCCAATCCTAATTCTCCTATAATTTTGTGAGAGCATGATCACCCCTTTTCCAACCTGATTTCCTGGTGGACATTTATCTGCCCTCCCATCCAGATGTTGAAATCTCCTACTGCTATTATTGGGACATCAGGTTTGTCAGATATAAATCTCATCAATTGATATAGTACCTCCACTTTAACCCCTTCTCACCGTGAGTACGCATACATGCGGCCTCAGCTTTAGAGGATTATACCAGGATGATAACCGCAGTGGCAGCAAGTATCATCCCGGCACTGTTTTTTTTAGAGCGGACGGTCGGCCTTCCAGGGATAGTAATTGATGTGCCTAAAAGCCACTTGTTTTTTTATCTCGGAGGAGCGGGAGGGGACATCCCCCCCCCCTTCCCGCCAGTCTTACCGGGCCTCCCGTCCCACCGGGAGACCCGATCCTCGATCCGCCATTTGCGGCGGCTAGAGACAGACTGGCATGAAGCTGGAAACGGCTTTGTTCCAGAATAGACATAAATAAATTATCAATGCCACCATTACCATTTATAACCACCATTGGCTATGGCAGGCCATAGACCGCACGTTTCTTTCCTGAAAGAAATGTGTACGTTTACCCCATAAAAACAGACAGTGGGGGGGGGGGGGGGTGGGACTCCCTATTATTCTCCAGGAGGGGTGGGTTCAGGTTTGGGGGAAGCTGTCCCCGCCAGAAGACCATGATGATTGCTAGCGGCTCTTCCAGCCGTTGGCGATAATCGCAGATAAATCTGGCAGGCTGGTTGTACCCAGGCTGATTCATTTGGCACATTCAGCCTGCCTACATGCAGTTCAAATATCAGGCGGTTCAGCAGGAATCCGGCGTGCAATGGTCTATGGCCGGCCTTGCATAGCACTGCATTTCTCACAAATAAAGTGGCTTACAGTATATTGTCTTTAAAAGTAAAAAAAAAAAAAAAAAAACAGGCTAAATTTGTCTAATAGCATGCACCGAATCCATTGTTACAGAGTGCAACAAATTGGCAATTAAAAGGACTTATCTGCCATTAGTCTCACTGCACTGCTAAACACCTCCCCAATTTATAAAGCTTTAAGTAGCTGAAACCCTCTCTACCATTTTGTAAGCTGTATAAAGGCCTCAAATTTTTCCTTGGCTCCAAGATCCACTATCTCCTTCCTGACTGCATTAGTGGGGCGGTATGGGCCCATGACAGATTACCACCAGCCATATTCGTTAAGCCTGTAGCATTTGGCTGCTATGCAATATCTGTAAAATCTGTTGATACAGTAATGTTCTGAGACGCTGAAATAGTAGATGACCCCGTCACACCTAAATTCCCACAGCACAGCCTGCCAGCACTGACCTGGTAACAGACAGGAAAGAGGCAAAAAAAAAAGTATTTGTAAATCCAATCAATAAGCTCTCCTATAAGCCTGAACATGTTCGTCATTTCAAAAATTATTTTTAAATGTGCTGCTTTATTAAAACACCTAGTGATGCTCCAATGCATACATCCTAGTTCTGCCACTTCCAGTTATAGAGGGGCAATGCTCAGTCCCTGTCTCCCAGTTGTTCTCTGTTGGGAGAGGCCCATGTGACATGGTGACCACACAGGAGAATACAGGTGGCTGTGCCAACACTTTACACAGGTATAGTCCACTGTTATCACTATCGGGAAACTCCCAATAACAAAGTGCTATGCATGTATCACCGCCATGCATATAGACCGGAAAAGGCTACAGGGAGAACAGCAGCGCTGAGGTGCATCAAAGTGTAAAACTGTGCTAAAATACTGTGTGCCCTATTATAAAAAATAATAAAATCATTTGATTTGGGTTTACATCTAATTTAACGGTGGCACACTTATTATGCAGAGAGCTGTACACTATGAAAGACTTTTTTTTAAATTTTTTTAATATATACAGTAGCTCACAAAAGTGAGTACACAAACTCACATTTTTGGAAATATTTTATTCTATCTTTTCATGTCACAACACTAAAAAAATGACACTTTGCTACAATATAGTAGTGAGTGTACAGCCTCAAAATAACTCAACACACAGCCATCAATGTCCAAACCGCTGGCAACAAAAGTGAGTACACCCCTAAGTGAAAATGTCCAAATTGGGCCCAATTAGCCATTTTCCCTCCCCGGTGTCATGTGACTTGTTAGTGTTACAAAGTCTCAGGTTTGAATGGGGAGCACGTGTGTTAAATTTGGTGTTATCTCACTCTCATACTGGTCACTGGAAGTTCAACATGGCACCTCAAGGCAAAGAACTCTGAGTATCTGAAAAAAATAATTGTTGCTCTACATAATGATGGCCTAGGCTAGAAGAAGATTGCAAGACCCTGAAACTGACCTACAGCACGGTGGCCAAGACCATGCAGCAGTTTACCAGAACAGGTTCCACTCAAAACAGGCCTCATTATGGTCGACCAAAGAAGATGAGTGCACATGCTCAGCATCATATCCAGAGGGAAATAGACGTATGAGTGCTGCCAGCATTGCTGCAGAGGTTGAAGGGGTGGGGGGGTCAGCCTGTCAGTGCTCAGATCATACGCTGCACACTGCATCAAATTGGTCTGCATGGCTGTTGTCCCAGAAGGAAACCTCTTCTAAAGATGATGCACAAGAAAGCCTGCAAGCAGTTTTCTGAAAACAAGCAGACTAAGGACATGGACTACTGGAACCATGTCCTGTGGTCTGATGAGACCAACATAAACTTATTTGGTTCAGATGGTGTCACGTGTGTGGCGGCAACCAGGTGAGGAGTACAAAGACAAGTGTGTATTGCCTACAGTCAAGCATGGTGGTGGGAGTGTCATGGTCTGGGCTGCACGAGTGCTGCCGAAACTGGAGAGCTACAGTTCATTGAATGAACCATGAATCTCAACATGTACTGTGACATACTGAAGCAGAGCATGATCCCCCTGGCCACAGAGCAGTATTCCAACATGATAGTGACCCCAAACACACCTCCAAGATGACCACTGCCTTGCTAAAGAAGCTGAGGGTGATGGACTGGCCAAGCATGTCTCCAGACCTAAACCCTATTGAGCATCTGTGGGGAATCCTAAAATGGAAGGTGGAAGAGCACAAGGTCTCTAACATCCACCAGCTCCGTGATGTTGTCATGGAGGAGTGGAAGAGGACTCCAGTGGCAACCTGTGAAGCTCTGGTGAACTCCATGTCCAAGAGAGTTAAAGCAATGCTGAAAATAATGGTGGCCACACCAAATATTGACACTTTTGCTCCAAGTTGGACATTTTCACTTAGGGGTGTACTTGCTTTTGTGAGATACTGTATGTAAGTGTATATAACACACTAATCAATGAGAAGCTGTGACTTTATACTGGTAGCCACACATCTGAGCACTTACTTGAATATAGTAAGGATGTACCTGTTCCCCTGAACAGACAGTTTGCTCTTATGTGTGGTTACCAGTATACAGCTGCAACCTTGTCATTTGTACAAGTGGCTGTAACAAACATCTGTCACTTCCAGACACAGAAATATTCATTTGTTTTTGGTGTATGGTGCTCTGCGCCTATGTGAATAAGCCCCATCCTTCACTTGTAGACAAACCCAGTACAGCCTCTACCTACTCTATCATATTGTTAAACCTGTGTTTTTTTTCTAAAGTGTTGTAGAATTTTGTTTTATATAGTGATCTTTCTAATGATGTTTAAAGGCTGCGATTTGTGGGATTTTAGAATCTAATGCATCCATTTTTCTCTTTTTACTTGGCAAGAAATATTCGGAGAGGAAGGTAAGAGACAAATTTTCTTTTACACAGGTCTCATCCTTTTACACCTATATTATACAGTATTAATAAGTGTACTGGTTAATAAATGTATTGAGAAGATGTCATTCTTTTTAATTTTATAGAACAGATATTTATAGTTTATTCCCCACACTGTCCAGGAAAATGGACAGTGGTGTGGACAAATTCTAAAGCTGATCATACAATGATAGTTCATCCTGCAGATTCCTCCAGCTACACGATACAATCATCTGCTCATTTTGACAGCCAGCCCTGCGGAATTAAAGGGCAGCAGCAACCTTAATGTTTGTTTCCCCTCTTTCCTAAGCGCGGCTATCTGTACATACAACTCCATATTAGTGCCTATGGTTTTAGAATGGGATGTCCAACAAGCCCATGAGTCAGAACATATTCTCTGCCGTTCGAATATGTGAATGCAGAAAATACAAGGTTATGGCTACTAGATGGAACTGAGGAGCATACTTAAAGTGGACTTTTCCCTAAATTTCCCACCACCATCTCCGCATGCTGATGTGAAATTGCCTTTTAATTTTTTATTTTTTTTGCTATACTTACCTTTTTTTTTCTCTTCCTGGTTTCCCTGAATGAAGTACCGTATTTTTCGGACTATAAGGCGCACGTAAAAGCCTAAATTTTCTCCCAAAAACGACCGTGCGCCTTATAATCCGGTGCGCCTTATATATGACCTGTTGACATCGCTGGAGTTCTTTGTTAACAGTATCTGTCAGATGGGCGCGCATGGAGTCACAGATCAAGTCTCTTGACGTTAACCTTCGGACTATAAGGCGCACGTAAAAGCCTAAATTTTCTCACAAAATCGACCGTGCGCCTTATAGTCCGATGCGCCTTATATATATGGAAATATCCATTTTATCAGCCGGTCGTTGCTAGTGCGCCTTATAATCCGGTGCGCCTTATAGTCCGAAAAATACGGTAATAATGTAGCCTGGGACACAAAGACAGTCACCATTGGCTTCAGAAAAATGCCATACCTAAACTGCAAGATTTCACAGTATTGTCATACGGCACATGTGCGAGATGAAGCACCTCATTTTGCACATGCGCTATATGTTACAGCCATTTGCTTTGTGGGATGGAGTGGGGGAGAAAGCTTCTCCCAGACATCTTGGGAAGGCTTTGGTAGTCGTGCCCATAAAGCAACATTCTACTCATCTACACATTCAAAATCTACAGTATAGCCCAAGAACATTCAACTTTGCCCCATTAGCACACAGGGGGAGAATTACTAAAACTGGAGCTCACAGAATTTAGTTGTAGGAGACAAAGTGGAGAGGGGGAGAGAAACACAACAACCATAGTGTAGCATGTATAGTGTCATTTTAAAAAAGGACGTAAAGTTTTTACTCTTATTTTATTTTTTTAATTGTACCTACAGGTAAACCTTATTTTAGATAAAACCTAAACAACTGGGGTATCTGGCGCTACCTTTTATCAAAAAATAATAATAATCAATAAATGCAAACACTTGAAAGGAGAGTATATTTTGGTGGGAAACCCTAAAAATGCCAGCAAATCCAATAATACACCAACTTATTCTAAGAGCTATCCTGTCTCTCAAGTAATAATCTTATATATCCAGTTACCACCACATGAAGATATTGACTCCTTGTCAAAGGAAATACAATACAATACTTTAGAACCCACTAGCTCTAATTCTGTACAAATTTAGACAAACCGGTAACCTCTGCTAAAATTGCATAGATTGACCTTTTGCGATTCGGACACAAAAATATAGTAAGTGTGACCTTATCTAGTATATTTTTTTAACATCCGTGTTGAAAGAATATGTAATTTACCAAAAAAATATATATATAAATTGAGAAGGAGATCTAAATAACAAAAGTGATACTCAATGCGACCATAACCTTAAAGTCGCATGAGTATTAATAATGTGACTTATCCAACACATCATCAGTTAAATTTGTAAACGAGTCTAAATTTGAAAGTGCAGATATCTAAAAAAGTGTATAAAGTGCAATTAAATACAAGTAAAACAATTGAAATTCAAATT
Source organism: Lithobates pipiens (assembly GCF_037356315.1). NCBI lineage: Eukaryota > Metazoa > Chordata > Amphibia > Anura > Ranidae > Lithobates > Lithobates pipiens. Next base: position 183,549,639 of record NW_027507789.1, on the reverse strand, counting down.
AGAATTCTAAAGTGCAAAAACTGTAAACATATATCACAACAAATATTCCTAAAAAATACCCAACTAAGTGAATCACAAAAATGAATAATAAAAAATGAATAATGAAAGTAGAAATAGATAAAAACACAAAAAATGAAAAATGAAAAATAAAAAAATAAAAAATAAAAACGCAAGTAAAAAACACAAAGCAAAAAAACAAGCAAAAAACTGGTTAATTATAAAAAAGAAGAAAAGAAAAAAACAAAAAAAAACAAAAACCCCCCCAAAAAAAGTTATATAGTGTCCACTGTCAAAAATCTTCAATTGTGCAAGTCCAACAGTAAATGTTCATAAGGTGACTTTGGTGCTTGTTGTAAAATCTTCAAAGTGACTTCCGTGCTCCCCCACAAGGTGCCCCACTCACCAGCAATATTGCTCACTCTTATTGGAGCAATTTACACCACTCAGGGTTGTTCCTGTCCCCTTTGGGCTAGATAGCCATTAGCGTTTATTTAATTGTGTTTTTGTTTTTATATTTCTTATATATATTATTTTGTTTTTTTGGGGTTGATATATAAGAAATGGATCAATAACCCACGGAGTCTATGTTAAGTGGAAGTTTTTTGGACTGTGTTCCATATTGATTACCATTCTTTTTTATAGACCCTTTTCCAAGATCATATGAATTTTGTTTTTGTTTTTGTGGAAATAAACGTTTTTGAAATATTTTATCAGTATCTCCTTTAAAATAATTATTTTTAAACATATTACACTATGGAGACTATAATTTTTTTCTTATGAGGGCAAAAATAGAATTTTTTCTTCTGGATACGAATGACCATACAGCATATGGGCCAAGGAGCTGGATTTCCTCAAAGTTGGTTTAAAGGCGAAGTACCCCTGTAGGGGTGCATTCTTCTGGTGAGTGGGGCACCTTGTGGGGGAGCACGGAAGTCACTTTGAAGATTTTACAACAAGCACTAAAGTCACCTTATGAACATTTACTGTTGGACTTGCACAATTGAAGATTTTTGACAGTGGACACTATATAACTTTTTTTGGGGGGGGTTTTGTTTTTTTTGGTTTTTTCTTTTCTTCTTTTTTATAATTAACCCGTTTTTTGCTTGTTTTTTTGCTTTGTGTTTTTTACTTGCGTTTTTATTTTTTATTTTTATTTATTTTTAATTTTTAATTTTTTGTGGTTTTATCTATTTCTACTTTCATTATTAATTTTTTATTATTCATTTTTGTGATTCACTTAGTTGGGTATTTTTTAGGAATATTTGTTGTGATATATGTTTACAGTTTTTGCACTTTAGAATTCTAATTTGAATTTCAATTGTTTTACTTGTATTTAATTGCACTTTATACACTTTTTTAGATATCTGCACTTTCAAATTTAGACTCGTTTACAAATTTAACTGATGATGTGTTGGATAAGTCACATTATTAATACTCATGCGACTTTAAGGTTATGGTCGCATTGAGTATCACTTTTGTTATTTAGATCTCCTTCTCATAATTTATATATATATTTTTTTGGTAAATTACATATTCTTTCAACACGGATGTTAAAAAAATATACTAGATAAGGTCACACTTACTATATTTTTGTGTCCGAATCGCGAAAGGTCAATCTATGCGATTTTAGCAGAGGTTACCGGTTTGTCTAAATTTGTACAGAATTAGAGCTAGTGGGTTCTAAAGTATTGTATTGTATTTCCTTTGACAAGGAGTCAATATCTTCATGTGGTGGTAACTGGATATATAAGATTTTTACTTGAGAGACAGGATAGCTCTTAGAATAAGTTGGTGTATTATTGGATTTGCTGGCATTTTTAGGGCTTCCCACCAAAATATACTCTCCTTTCAAGTGTTTGTAAATATTGATTATTATTATTTTTTGATAAAAGGTAGCGCCAGATACCCCAGTTGTTTAGGTTTTATTTATTGTTGTGGAAACCCCATGTGGGGATTTTCTTTGTTTGGGGGGGGCTGTAATCTAAAAATATATATATATATATATATATATATATATATATATATATATATATATATATATATATATATAATTTTTTTTTTTTTGAGTTCAAAGTCTGGTTTTGTCTATCCTACACCCAGAACGCATTAGCGCGGTTTCCCCAATATTTATAAACCTTATTTTAGGCTTACCTGTAAGTACTGTGGATATCTCCTAAAATCTTCTAAACTTACACAGTTTAGGAGATATTCAGAGTGCATGCAGGCAATGGTGTCATTGGTGCATGCGCTCTTAAGGTCCCGCTTACTATGCCGGACCTTCAGAGCCCTTGCCATGAACCGCGGCCCGCACAGGAGTGACCTCATTGCGGCCCCAGCCACTCACAATGCCAGAGCCCGCAAACCCAGAAGAAACGCGGGAAGATGTCAGCTGTCTTAGTGTGCGGGTGCCACTGGAGGTCTTTGTTCTAATGGTCCTTTCACACGGGCTTTCCACCCTGCTGAATGGGGGATCAATCCACTGCTCCCCGCTGAGTAGGCAGATGACAGGTCCATCTCTGCTCACTGTGCTGAGGCGGACCTGTCAGAGCCCCGCTCTCCTCTACGGAGAGATGAGATGAAAACTGACCGCCTGTCTGGTTTCATCTGATCCGTCAGATGGATGGAAAATATGGTTACCATCTGTCTGGATTTCACAGACCGGATCGGATAGCAGTGGGTGTCTGTGGACATGTAGCTCCATATAGAGGTAAATGGCGTGTCCGATCAGGTCCACCAGACAGGCGGACCTGATCGGACAGCCTGTATGAAAGGGGCCTAACGTAAGTATTTCATAATGAGCTAGTATGCGATGCATACTTGCTCATTATGCCTTTGCCTTACAGGTTTATTTTTTTTTTCTGGGTTTACAACCTCTTTACTAGAAAATATTAAAAAAGCACTCACAAAGATAAAACAGAGCTCAGCATGACAGTTAGATGGGCTCTGGGACAGGGATCACATGCAACCAGGATGACTTGCCTTGCTTTGGCCACTGGCCTCAACCCGAAGAAGCAAGGTTGCTTTAAAACTCATTCTGGTTCCAGCTTTTTCCTACATAAGGTAGCTTCATACCCAGGGCCCTGTGTTCCATTCATGGCTTTGGCTTTCCAGTGACAGTGGTTCCCTGACAAGGCAGCCTGGTTGCATGTTTGATCTCTGTCCCAGAAGCCACCTGTCATGCTGAGCTATATTTTATTGTGTGAGTGTTGTGGGTTTTTTTTTTCTATTAAAATTACACTTTACATGCTACACTATGGGGTTGATTTACTAAGGGCAAATAGGCTGTGCAAAGTGCAGTTGCTCCAGAGCTTAGTAAATGAACAGAAGTTCTGTTGTCTTCCATCGTCCAATCATGTGCAGGCAAAAGTGGTGTTTTTTTTTTTCCTTGCATGTGATTGGGTGTTCTTTGCAAAGTGAAGCTTTACCTCATTTACCAATCTCTGGGGCAATTGCACTTTGCAAGGTGGAAAGTTTATTTGCCTTTAGTAAATCAACCCCTATGGTTGTTGCGTGTCTCCCCCCTCCCCACTTTTTGTCTCCTACAACTAAATTCTGTGTGCTCCAGTTTTAGTAAATCTCCCCGTGTACTAATGGGGCAAAGCCCCACTTTGTCTCCTGCAGCCACACAGCACAACAATGCTGGAATAAAGCAGCACTTCCAGCTGCAAGAGATGTGGGGAAGGCATCCTGGGTGCCCACGCTAGCATGCCCGTCATGACAGTTGCCAGAGCTCAATGCTGGAACTTGCTCTGGCACTGGCCTCAGCACAGATTCCTTGGGACGAAAGTACCAGGATAGTCTCATGTGGCCCCCTATTGGCCCTGGGCAGTGCCCGAGTGCCCTAATGGTCAGTCCGCCCCTGGTCGTTCTCAAAATCTTGTGGAACTTTTACGCGTTCACTCTTCAAGGTTATTAAAAGTACTTTTACTTATATCCGTTTATATTTTTTTTATCCTCCAAACCTCAATTAGAAGTCAATACGTGTCTTTCTTGCTTTGTCTTTAGGTCTGGAGGTGGATAGCCAACTGCCTGGGACCTCTGGCACACCCTCTTCTGGCCATTTCCCAATATTCTCTATCATTCCCATGACACCTCTAGGCCTTGAAAGACAAGATGGCGATCTGTTGGAATGCAGGAAGAATGAACGGGTTGCAGCAGGGAAACTACAATGACTATTTATGGGATCTCTCTCCCTGTCTTCCAGAACTGGAACATAAACTGTCTTTCCTGAAGGACAGTGAAGAACTGCTAGTGGGCTTCATACGGCAGAAGCCTCAATGAACTTATCAGTCTTAAAGGCTGGAGCAATGTAATCCTAGAAAGGACTGACCCCTAATTACATGTCACTGCCATTAGTCCACTTTGATATTGGGGAGAAATTACCCCTGTAAAGGAAAAGTAAAAACTATTTACTAAAATGGGATCAACAACTACCCAAATTATGTATCCCTCACCGCTATACAAGGGATATTTTACTGCCCAGCACTTAAGTACAACGTTTACACAAGGCCACAGCAAACCAGTCAGTCACTAATTTTATATTTTAAAGCTAGCCACAAACAAGACATTAAATGGTCAATTCCACAAAATGTATCAAAAAAGTATGTAATGGAGTCACCAGGATTAAAAGTCAAAGCCAGCCCAATTTAGATTTGTCACGTTTAGGTGGAATCGCTCTTTAAATGTCCCATAAACTCCAGATGTGGCACTTTCTCCACACTATTTTGGCTTCACCCCCTTACTTAAGGTAAAGTTACATTAAAGAGGTCTCTTGGGGTTGGATTCCTTACATATCTATTTTACCCAAAGGAGGAGCACAACATGGCTCTATGGCTTTCCAATGGCTGTGAATTTAGAACGGATAGTGCTGGTGGGAATAGCTCACCAATGGAGTCTTCTCTGAGATTTACTTTTTTATAACGGGTCTGACTAAAGAAAAACAGAGGCCGCCCCGTTCACTATCAGTTGCTGGGCCGTTACACTGACCCTCTGACTTCAGTACTTCAATTTTCCTGGTTTGCATACTTGTTGCAGGTCACTGAGCCACAGAGAAGTCAACAGTCCTTATCTGCATGCTTGCTACAAAATCAAAGTACTGAAGCAAAAGGTTCAGCTTGACATCCAGGTAACTAGCATTTACACATTGAAGAGCCAACAATGGCATCTTTCACTTAATTAAGCAGAGAGAAATGTGAAAATGGCCTGGTACTATATTACATGCTTTTTGGTAAAAAAAATGTTTGCACAAAGTTGACCAATGCTAGTGTCTGATTGGTTGCTGTGGCTGCAGTATTCATTTAGCTTGCATTTTAGTGAATGAGCTGTAGAGTGGTGGCAGCCTTTGTGGAATTATTCTATACCAATAAGAGCACAGCTAATCTGTTTATTAGCATAGTAGTTAATGCATAGGGCTTTGTGAGGTCCTGGACACTGGTATGGATAGCATATACCTTCTGAACAACCATTTTTTTTATAAAATATGTTCATCTACAGCCTTATAAATCCAAAAAAAGTTGCAACTCCCAGTCAAGGAGCTGTAAGCAGAGCCACACAAAGCATTCTGCATAATGGGACCACCCACACACAGTGTACATACAGGAAAAACCACAAAGCACTCTCCCTAGCATGCAGATACCCCTTTACAAAATCTCAGAAGCCTCCATAGAGTAGGCTTGTAGTTAAAGTGCCACTGTTTCAGAGAGTTAAAGCAAAAGCCAACATGCACTCCGCCATAAACATCAATGTAGTCTTTCTACCTCAAAAAAACAAAATTACCCATAAAAAAGGGTGAGAGTCAGTGTTTGAAGCATCCTGAACATGACCTTCTCTTCCTACCAAGAGTAGATATACTTTTCTAAAAGTCTTAACCTAGGTTAGGGACACCGATATGCCTATTTTTTTTTCCACAATATTGTTCCAAAATGGCTTCCACCACTAGCAGCAGGGGAAAACACTTTATGCATCACTGCCATTGAATCATCATCATGGTCCTGGAAGGGACTGTTCCTAAAGTCAACATTGCCACTGGGGCACTTTAAGGCTCCTGCAATCTGACCACATAATCAAACTGCCACGTTTATACGCTCTTCGGGAACCCTCTGTGTACAAACAGCTAGGAAGTCTTGGTTTCTACTCAAGGCACGCGCCCCAGCACTGACCATGTGGTGCCACCAATCTGATCTACCTACCGCTTAGAGAATCTTGACTTGCAATCAGAGTGTTATAAACACTTATTGCAAATTAGCACTAAACTATTAACACACACTAATTGCACTAAGAAATGGGGAGGGGGAGAGGAAATCAACAGTTCTTTACCTAGTACTCCAACCTATATGGCACACAAATTTATTATCAACAGCCTGTAGGCAAGTTAACAAATACTCATTTTCAATTTTATCTTCTTTTTTTTTTTTTAAATCCCCTTCTAAATATTATGCATGTTGGCAAGTGAAAGTCTATCGCATTGCTGTCATGTGTGCCAGAAAGCACTGCTTCCAATCAAGAACTCTGAGTGACAGCAGGCTCTTGCTGAGATTGTGATCATTGGCTCTTCATGTGCCCAACAACAAACACAAATCAGCAGCGTACAGGACTGTTGGCAGCAGCGTAGTGTATTACATAACCATCTGCTGCTGTCCTATGTATCATTCCTTGTCTATAGTGTGCTTGTTGAGGGGGAGCAGCAACTCCATATGCAGACATTGTTTTGCCTTTAAAAAAAAAAAAAAAAAAAACTAACTAAGTGTTCCAGACATATGTATAGGATGCGTTTTCGACATGAAATCGTACACATTTTTTTCAAAAACTGAATTATGGGCTTTTTCCAAATGTAATGGCTTTGCCATTACTATTGAGGTTTTATTATTTAGTACACAATTCTATGCCATCTGACTACAAATTAAAGCGGCTACAGGATGAAGATACCGGGAGGGAACACCCACCAAACGCCACAACTAGATCTCGTAATAAATCCCGGGATTGTTCAATCATTTTTAACAAAATGACACAATACTACATCATCATCATCATCCACTCCTCTGATCTGAATGTAATGCCCACCGATATTTGTGAGAAACGGATGCACTGAAAATGGCTAGACAGGTTGTTGCTGCATGGATGTACATGTGTTTATTGCTCCCATGTTTCTATGTTATTATTGAAGGATTTGGTTAATCATAGTGTCATGGCTGCCCTTTAGTTCTTTCGGTCAAACTGAGATCTGAAAATGCCCAAAACCAAGCCTAACAAACTGCCCCTCTAGTCTCTAGCATTTCAACCAACACCGGAATAGAATCTTTTTTGTTTCCCCCAAAGCAACATATCATCCCTTTTTTTTTTTTTACAAGTAACTCACTGCCAGAGCAGTCATGATTGTAAGATGCTGCACAGAACACAGACCGGCCAACGTTAGGAGGATAAAATAACCCGGGACAGCACAATACAGCAAGAAAAACAGAAGACTGGGTGGAGCCTTGACCATCTCTGTAAAAATTTAACTCGGAAAACGAGGAATGAGGCAAAAAAAAAAGGGGGTACAGACCACACAGAACGCATATTTTTGCCTATGGTAACGAGTTGCATCACCCATGTGCATACGCCATCTACTCTGTGCTCTGGTTTGTTCACGTGATACAACCGTTACCAGGATCGTTCAGCTTTGTTACATAATATATTATGGAAAGAATAGCAGGATGTAGACTCCCAATACTGTAGCAGGAGGGACACTCCAAGATCAGAGATGCAGAGGGAGAATCTTTGGCAAGTATCTGCCCATCAGAGGCCCTAAAACAGGGATATGCAATTAGTGGACCTCCAGCTGTTGCAGAACTACAAGTCCCATGAGGCATAGCAAGACTCTGACAGCCACAAGCCTGACACCCAGAGGCATGATTGTAGTTTCGCAACAGCTGGAGGTCCGCTAATTGCATATCCCTGTCCTAAAATATAGAAGGCTGCTGGCTGACCAGTGTCCAAACAAACATGAAATAACAGTTTAGAATGGACAGCCCTTTAAAATGTGCAATAGATCGTGAACCGAGGTCTGTGCAGGGAGAGGAGACTAAATGCCAAGACACACATGTAAGTTTGGAGAAAAACTGCAAGCTCTGGGACATAGTTCTCATTGTTCCATGGCTATATACAGACTTCAAGCCATCACATCCGTGTCCAGTGGGTATTTGGATTCTGGATAGAGAGAACGGGCGACCAAGACTTCCTTCCAAAGTAAACACTGAATGTCTTCTCTTCCATTATGGGTTTAGGAGAGTTTGATTAGTGAACTTGTTTCAAACTGACTTCAAAACAGCTTTTAAACTGTAATCCTACAGAATGGTTATACAGACAGGGTTAGGGTCCTAATAAATGGATTTTTTTTTTATTATTATGAAAACTAATAAATTGAATGTCCTCACAGTGACAGGTCTTTGAGAGTACATTGTTTCTTGATTTTGCATTTGATCTTGTATTATATTGGGAAATAGTTTTTTTTTTTTTTAAAACACTACTACAACCTAGTGTGGTGAAGATTATTATCTGAGAACTAAACCAAAAATATAATATTGCAGCTTACTGGCCTTTGAAGTGGTGGCTGCATTGGTTTTTCTTTTTTTCAAGCCCAAAACATTTAACACAAGTACAGGAAATACATGTTGATCTTGCCAGAAATACAGCATCCTTGTCACTTCCTGTGAGCTGCATAGAATATCTTCCTTCTTGGCCATCTTCTGTAATCTATCAATTGTCTGACCCCCATGTAATGGAGATGAAGAGGCAGGTTTGTAACCCATATCAGAAGCACAGCCACAATTGACCACCATGGCTCTCTCCATACATACATTGGAGGAGGGACATAGCTAAGAAGCTTGACAAAACAAAGACTGGAGCCATCACAACAAGGACTGGTAAGCTGCAATATATTAAATTTTTGGGTTTGGGTTACATACACTTTAAACCTATTAAAGCCAAGATGCCTAGCCCAAATTTAGCAGCGATACTGAGACATGCATGATGCATTGGGTAACTAGACTATAAACCTATGACTAATTTCCAAAGCTAGTTTCTACATACTTTTATGGCATATATGTCTTATTTGGTGTACGCTTCGATTGAAAATATAGAATTTTAAACATTTTAATACTGCAATTGTATCCGACAATCACATTAATAAACAAAGACACAGTGCCAACTCCAATTTGTATATGATCAATATGTCATAATTTATATAGTTAGTACAAGATTAGGAACCACTCTGATTGCCTCCCGGTTGTTAGTAGGGACCCATATGGTCATTGACAATGTAGTATGACAAAGGGAGGATACAGATTCATATACCTTCAGCATGGGAAATTTTTTTTTACAGCTTGCAGGTGGGAAAGTGTGAAATAAAGGAAAAAGAGGGGTAGGATTCTTACAAGACTCATGTTTCTGCAGGAAACAAAAGGACACACGGGGTTATTTACGAAAGGCAAATCCACTTTGCACTGAAAGTGCACTTGGAAGTGCAGTCGCTCTAAATCTAAGGGGTGGATGACCAGAAAAGTGTTCCTCTTTGGGACTTTAAATGGGAAAAAGACTACTTAGGGTATTAATGTGTATGTGGATTTATTTGGAGTAAACTATATGTAGGAAAAGATTCAGTGAATGATACAGGTATAAAACGTACATAAACATGAATATACAAAAAAAAAAAAAAACAGTACACAGGATGCAGCATACATCAAAGAAATGCAATACAATATGAAAGAATCACAATCATTAACTCCACTAAACATGCGAGTTACATGTACGGGGAAAAAAGACCCAACGCGTTTCGAGTAATCATTCTTCAGGGGTACCGATTGGAAACAGCACGATATAAGTGTGTTTGTAAATAAGGGCATACTTCTTGAGCCAATGAGGAAAAATACATTCATAAAGAAATATATACAGCATAAAAAAATATACCTCAACAAAGTATTACATTGTATACAGTTAAAGGGGTATGAACATCAGTACTGACCATAGAGTATTGCTGGGGAGCATAGTAGTTTGAGGTATATATTTTTTCTGCTGTATATATTTCTTTATGAATATATTTCTCCTCATTGACTTGCTCATGAAGTATGCCCTTATTTACAGACACACTTATATCGTGCTGTTTCCAATCAGTACCCCGGAAGAAGAGTGATTACCCGAAACGCGTCGGTTCTTTTTTCCCATACATGTAACTCACATGTTTAGCGGAGTTGATGATTGTGATTCTTTCATATTGTATTGCATTTCTTTGATATATGCTGCATCCTGTCTACTGTTATTTTTTTGTATATTCATGTCTATGTACGTTTTATACCTGTATCATTCACTGAATCTTTTCCTACATGGTTTACTCCAAATAAATCCACGTACGCATTAATACCCTAAGTAGTCTTTTTCCCATTTAAAGTCCCAAAAGAGGAACACTTTTCTGGTCATCCATATCTAATAGGGATGCAGGAGAATTTAACTTTCTAGACCCTCTGGACACCACCCCCTTTTCAATTAAATCTAAGGGGTAGATATGAAATGAGTGGACACTGTGCTGATTTTATTATCCAATCAAGTGCGTTTTTTTTTTCCCCTTGCATGTCCCCATCGGATCTACAGCAACTTTACTTCCACGTGCACTTGCAGTGCAAAGTGGATTTTCCTTCAGTAAATAACCCCCACGAAGTACATTTAGATTCACTCATGGATTACCACCGTTAAGCTGCTTACAATATAGGGCAGATCCAAGCAGCCACCAGAAAAGGGTAACTCAGTTGAGCTCCAAATTCCTACTAAGTGCTCCCTCAGATGCTGGAGTCAAAAGGTTGTACTTGATAAAAGGGTAACCTGTACATAAGGGACACATTCTCTTCACTGTTCATTCAATAGAAACTTCAGCATCTGATGAGTAAATGCTATGGTACTAGTTACTGCCAATGGCTCCTCTAAGAATCTACCTCAGGCAAAAAAAAAAAAAAAAATCAGCTGAGCTGGAGCAGCTAATTTAAAAAGACAAAGTACTTAATGGGAAGAGAGGAAACTGAGCAAGTTTCAAAGCTCATATTCAAAATAGTGCTAAATATATAAAAATATATACGCAGAAACTAAAAGTATTTGGATACCGGACCATTACACCTATAAGGCCAAAAGGTACATGGACAGCCCCCTACAGCTCAGTTGTTTCTGGGTAGTGTTGATGCTACAGCATCCAAAGCCATTGTACACAACGGTGTGCTTCCATCCTTGTGGAAGTAGTTTGAGGCTCTTTTCTGTTCCACCATCTCCACAAAGACTTGGTTTGATGAATTTCATGCAGAGGATTTCACATTGCCTGTACAGAGCCATGACCCAAACCCTACTTCAATGATAAGCTTACCTTTCATAACATGTTACACCCATATTCACTCTGTGAATTGAAAACTATAAGGTCCGGCAGCCATTGTGGTTGTTGGCCTGTGGTTTTCAATGAACTACCATGGCACTGAGCGCCACGGTAGTTTATTTCCTTCTACCTGTCAGCATGCATCAGCTTGCCTATCGGAGGGAAGAAGAAGCAGATACACTGACAGGTCTGCAAGAGACCTGCATGGCATCGGTGATCTGCTGATCGCTGGTGCAATACTTTACAGGCTCCTGCAACAAAAAATAATAAAATGCACTTTTTTTTTTTTTTACCTGCAAAAAAATGTGCATTTATTATTTTTTCTGAAAAGGTAAACTTATCCTTTAACATTTTAGCATGAATTGGAACATCAACTGCGAGCTAGGATGGCCAAAATTCCCTCAGACACACTCCAAAATTAGTATAAAGCATTTCCAGATGTAATCATCACAAGGGAAGGGGTGTCTACTTCATATTAATGTTCATGGCTTTGGAATGGGATATCCAACAAGCTTATATAATGTAGGTGTGACAATAAGGTGTCCACAAACATTCAGTCATACAATGTAGGTTGATCTCACTAGAAGCTGCAGCTTTGACCTGATTCCAAAGCCAAAATGGATGGTGCGAGTTTGCACTGGGAAGGGGAAAGAAGGATAAAGAAGGAGAACTGCTCTAGCAAAGTCTTGCCATGGCTTCCAAGAAGAAAAATGTGCAGATGATGTACATGTAGATGTGCAGACATGTAAAGCATGCGGACTGTCACCTGAAACTGAAATATCACTTTTAGGTGACAAATTCTTAGAAACAGAAAACGTGTGCAAAAATATGTTAGGGGGTTAGCAAAGGCTGAATACACAACCTTTCTATTGAAGTTTTATTTCCACCAAGATTGTTTTACCCAAAGTCCAGTCAGGGAAACACTAAAGTGGAGGATAGGAAAAGAGATTGTGCTATGTCATTGCAACTAGAAGGTGTGACATTTACCAAATTACTAGCGTTTTCCTGTGTGACTTTGTAAAAGAAAAAACAGGAAAGCATGTTCTATTTCTAAGGCCAAAGCTAGGAAACACCTCTCTAAGTGAGCAGCACGCTTTATTTAAAGTCTGTCATTTTACCACAGGGGGGCGCCAGTGTCATAGCCAGAGATCCCCAACTTCTGTATGCCAGATTCCCACAGCACAGGTGGACAACCACACCAGCCGATCCTTCAATACAACTTGCAGCACCCATAATAAACTCAGAATTTGATTTACAAAAGTCAAGATTATTATGGGCTACTGTACATCATTTGCAATTACACAAACATATAAAACTAGTTGGTCATGTTTAATCCTGAATGCAATTGTATACATTATGCTACAGCTACCTGACGTCATGCTTTCAAAAAAAGTTTGCAATACTGAAGTGTACCTAAGAACCCCATACACACTATTAGATTTTCTGCAGATTATTGTCTTCAGGTTTACCAAAACCATGTAGTGCAAGGGTCTGCCTGATTGCATACAAATTGAAACTCTTAAGGTTTGACCTCATATTATATGTTTTTTGTAAATCTGAAGAAAATCTAATAGTGTGTATGGGGTCTAAGAGCTGCTTGTAGTTATGTCAAAAATAGCTATTAAAAAAACAAGTACCAGACTGTCTAGAGTCTAGGTCAATGCTTCAAAACTGCAGTCCTTAACCGGTTCCCGACCGGCTCCTGCACATCTACATCGGCAGAATGGCACGGCTGGGCAAAGTAACATACCCATATGTTACTTTGAATTCCCCGCCCTGCCAAGAGCTCCATGGTTGCGGGTCCCGTGGACTCGATCACCGTGGGGATACCCATGATCATGTCACGGAGCTCAAGAACAGGGAGATGCTGAGGTAAACAGCATCTCCCTGTTCTGCCTAATGACAGGACGCTGATAGTCTGATCCCTGTCATCAGGAGCAGTGATCAGTGTGATGTCACACACAGCCACGCCCCCATACAGTTAGAAACACGCCCCTAGGAACACTTAACACCTACACTGCCACCTGGTGGTTAACCCCCTTCACTGCCAGTGACATTTTTACAGTAATCAATGCAACTTTATAGCATTGATAGCTGCATTAAAGCCAATGGTCCCAAAAATGTGTCAAAATTGTCAGATGTGTCCACCAAAATGTTGCAGTCATAGAAATTTCGCAATTATTTTGTTTATAGCGCAAAAAATAAAAACCACAGAGGCGATCAAATACCACCAAAAGAAAAAAGGAGCCACATCACACAATTGTCAGTTTAAGCGACGCAGTGCCGAATCGCAAAAAACGATTTGGTCGGGAAGGAGGTAAATCCTTCCGGAGCTGAAGTGGTTAAGAGTACACCTGTCATTTAAGGAAACCAAAATCGCCATTGTTTACACAATGCTAGTACCCAACAGTGCTTACACATACCTTCAGGAGTCCTCAAGGGACCCTTTCAAGGGAAAGTGTTGACCAGGGGTGTCAAACTCAATTTCACAGTGGGCCGCATCAGTATTGTGGTTGCCCTCAAAGGGACAGTTATATATTTAAGACTATGTATCTACTTAAATACATATAGGAGTATGCAACATACAAAGTTTAGAGTTCACAAGTGCGCTACATACAGACTGCAGAGTTCAGAGGTGAACTGTGTACAGAGCGCAGCATTCAGGAGTGTGCTGTGTACAGAGTGGCTGTGGGGGTACATGTTACACACTACCAGAAAATGTTGAAGCTTGCAGATTAGAGCATCCCATAGCACTCAGCACACTCCTGAACGCTGCGCTCTGTACATAGGCTCTTCATGACCAGGCTATTTACTGTAACACTGCACTACTTACGGTCATGCACTGCTGTACCCAAACAAAATGTATATACATTTTTCACACAAATAGAGATATCTTTTGGTGGTACTTGATCACCACTGGGTTTTTTTTCATTTTTTGTGATAAAAAAAAAATTAAAAAAAAATGTACACTCCACTATAAAGCATTTCCAATAAAAAAAAAAAGTCTTCATAAATTGTGGCCAAAATGTATTCTGCTACATGGCTTTAGGGTTCAAAAAAAAAAACAATAAGTATATAACGATTGGTTTGCGTGAAAGTTATAGCAATGAACAAAATAGGAGCTGCGCTCTAAATACATAAAGTGACAATAGTGCACATGAGTGACAATGTGTGCCAAAATTAACACAGTGACACTAATAAAAAAAAAAGTGTATAACAAGTCCCAAAATGGGTGTGTGATAAAGGAAGCAAATGAGTCCTCCAATTAAGATGTATGGGAACACCCAATGTAAAATACTCCCCCTGTGACTGTATTATTCACATTAGACAAAGTGTGAATCCGCCACCACCTGAAGTGCATGCTTACCAGCTTGCACAAGCTAGCACGTTTGTGGCTAAAACCCAGCCAGGGCCTTTACCTATAAGGATCACAACCATATGGCACATCGATCCGCTAACGCTTCTACACACCACTATCAAGTGGGTACTCTCGTGTAGTCACAGTAACACTGGCAATCCAAGGTCTTCACTCGACATTAGTGTTCATACAGCCCAAAAGGAAGGAAAGGATCGCCACAGGGAAAAACTGAGTGGTGTTTTTTATATAAATAAATAGTACCACTTCCAATAAAACGAAAGCCTACTGGCAACAATACAAACGCCCGTCCTGTCGGGACATTGAACAGCGCAGTGATGTCACTCCTCCCGACGCATTTTTTGTCACAAGTCTGAAGTTGTCCTGGGACATCAGACTTGTGACGAAGTGCATACGCTCATGACACCATGCACCAACTTTAAAAAATACAGGTAAGAATCACAGAGAAAAAAAAAAAAAAAAAGCTTTTACATGCTACAGAAATCTTTTCCATTTTTTTTTTTTTTTTTAATTCACTCGCTTGATGCCCTTAAACTTGCTAGAAAATGTGACTTGTCATTTTCCAAGTACAGCACCCTCCTGCATCTGGATGTCCACATTTAGTGTCCCCAACTGTGCACCCAGGTGTTTCAGGACTGATGTCCGAGAAAACTCTTCCAGGTCCAGCACAGGTCCTGGCTGAGTAAGTCTGCCTGCCAATTGTTCAACCAGGGGATGAATATGGCAAACAAGGCTGTTCTGTCCAGGACAGAATTTGCTCTATTCTTTTTGCCGCAGTGAGGCTTTTGGTCTCTCCCTGATGGTTGATGTACGCCACTGCCTTCACATTCTCTGAATCTGGAGTGAATGATCTCATACTAGGTCAATCAAATGCTGCAGACACAAACATCTTGGCAGTTAGGCGATTTGGCTATCGAGAGAGGAGATTCCGATGACAATCAAGTTCCCTGCACCAACACAGTGCCTCCTACCGGCATCTGTTGTCAGGATCTTCCAAAGCATAGGGTGGAATTCTTATTCTTCTGATGTGTGAACCAGACTGAAGCCACCAGGACAGGGACAGCCTGGTCCTTGGCAACAAGTGAAGCTTTCTGTCCAGTGACAGGATTGACTTGTCCCATGATGACAGAATGTCACGTTGCCCACCATTAGACCCAGAACTTTTGTGCAGCGAAGACTCGGACAGCTCCTGGACTGCAGCGCTCAAACCTGAGGCTGGAGTTTTTCCTGAGGAAGGAATACCTTGGCCTAGGGAGTGCTCCAGAACATTGGAGGTGAGAAAGCAGGGAACGAAAGCTTGTAACTCTTGGACACCACCTCCTGCACCCAAGCATCAGAAATGCAATTCTGGAACATAAAGGGCTTTCTCCAACCTGTTGCCACAAAGTTAAAAGTGTACCATTTTCGAAGATATTTTTTGTTTGGTGTATCATTAACAATACTCCTTACTGGAAACACCTAAACGCAATCGTTTTGCAATATAGCATAGTTTTAAAATTTGCGTTAAAGTGGGAGTAAACTGCCATGCATGACTTACCTATAGGTACAGTAAATATCTACTAAATGTGCACCATATATGAGAGATCTACTTTTGATGCAGTTGGAGACGTCACCTGTGGTATGTATGCTGTATGCGAGTCCTGTGCCCGCATGCGCAGGAGTGACGTCAACGTGGCTCTGACCACTCACACAGCCAAAGTCCGCAGAACCCGATAGGAAGACAGGGTGAAGATGGAAGTGCCTTCAGCGGTGACAGTGCACCGCTGGAGTGCTTCGTTCTAAGGTAAGTTTCACAGTATGGGATGCATACTAGCACATTATAGCACTGCTTTGCAGGATTTAAAAAGAAGAAAAAAAAACAAAAAATTTGATTTTTATACACAGCTTACCTGTAAAATCCTTTTCTTGAGAGTACATCACGGGACACAGGAGCTCATTACATAGACTGGTTAACCCCAATTAAGGAGAATTCCTCCCCTATATAACCCCTCCCATATGGGAGGCACCTCAGTTTTGTTGCAAAGCAATATGAAACCACGTAAAACCCAAGAGGGGCGGGAGTTCTGTGTCCTGTGATGTACTCTCAAGAAAAGGATTTTACAGGTAAGCTGTATATAAAAATACCATTTTCTTGATCATACATCACGGGACACAGGAGCTCATTACATAGTGGGATGTCCCAAAGCAATGCTCAGATTGAGGGGAGGGAGACACAGATCATAACTATAGACCGCCAGGGAGCGGAGGACCTAAACTGCAGCCTGCAGTACACTGCGCCCGAAGGCGATATCCTCTTGCCCTCTGACATCCACCTGATAGAATCTGGTGAATGTGTGGACTGATGACCAAGTTGCAGCCTTACAGATCTGAGCCAGGGAGGCCTGGTGATGCACTGCCCAAGAAGCACTTACAGCCCAATAGAGTGCGCTTTCACTTGAAAAGGAGGGATTTTCCCTTTAACACTATAGGCTTGAGAAATAACCTGTCTAATCCACCTTGAGGCCGGGTTCACACCGCTGCGAACGGGAGATCCGGACGTAATTCGCACCGCACTGCAGTGCAAATCACGTCGGATCTCCGTAGCGATGCGAGTTCAGCCATACAGATAGTATGGCTGAATTCGCATCGCTCCCCCAGCAAACTCGCACAGGACCCTTTTTTTGGTCCGCAGCAGAACCGGATCGCATGGGCGTTCACACCATGCGATCCGATTCCTGTGCGAGTCGGCAGATCGCACTGCGATATGTGATCGGATCTGGGGGTGTCATTAACATATCATTGACACTCCCAGCCGTTCGCATAGGGCAGTGTGAACTGCCGGCGGGAGTCGTGCGATGCGGGAAAACGCCGCGGATTTGCGGCGTTCCCGCATCGCAGCGGTGTGAACCCGGCCTGAGAGAGTGGATTTTGATGCCGCCTGGCTCTTCCTAGGGCCCTGTCAGCAAAATAAATAAGCAATCAGTTTTCCTTATCTGAGCAGTTGCTTGAAGATATATACCGATTGCTCAAACCACATCCAAAGTGTGCAAAGATTCTTCTTCTGCGGACTGTGGGTCCGGAAAAAGGATGGTAGGATTACATCTTGATTCAAATGGAATCCCGAAACCACCTTAGGTAGAAAGGACCTGTTGGGACTCATGACCACCCGTTCCTTATGAATAATTAGATACGGTTCCTTGCTGGAAAGAGCTGCTAGCTCTGATACTCTTCTAGCCGTGGATATGGCTACCAAGAAAACCAATTTTTTAGTCAGGAGAACTAATGAAGCCAGATGCAAAGGTTCAAAAGGTTGGCCCTGCAAAGCCGAGAGAACCAAATTCAGATCCCATGGGCATACCGGAGGTTTGACCGGCGGTCTTATCTGCATGGCCCCCTGGATGAAAGCCCGCACCAGGGAATGCGATGCAAGTGGCTTCTGAAAAAACACTGACAAGGCCGAAATCTGCACCTTGATAGTGCTTATGGCCAAATTCATTTCTAGGCCTGACTGGAGAAAGGCCAAGATCCTGCTAATGACATACTTTCTAGGATGCCATTCCCTGAGTTCACACCAGGAAACATATGCCCTCCAGATTTTGTAATAATTAAGCCTGGAGGCCGGCTTTCTGGCATTGACCAGAGTAGAAAGGACTGGCCCCGAAAGGCCACGGTCTCTCAGAATGTGGGTCTCAGCAGCCAAACCGTCAAATTCAGACTGTGTAAAGCAGGATGGTAAATTGGACCCTTTGAGAGCAGATCTAGCCGGAGAGGGAGGATCCATGGCCTGCCTACTGCCAACTTCTTGATCTCTGCGTACCATCGTCGCCTGGGCCAAGCCGGGGCTACCAAAAGGACCGATTTTGTCTCCCTCTTGACTCTTCCCAGGAACCGCGACATAAGTGGGCACGGGGGGGAAGGCATAAATCAGATTGTACTGATCCCAGAGAACTGTCAGAGCATCTGACCCCTGAGCAAGTGCATCTCTTGTCCTTGACACAAAATTGTCCAGTTTCCTGTTGAACCTGGACGCAAACAGATCTACGTCTGGAGTACCCCACCTGTGACATATGTTCCGAAACACGTTGGGGTGCAGAGCCCATTCTCCTGGGCACAACTGCTGGCGGCTCAGAAAATCCGCCTGCCAATTTTCCACTCCTGGAGTGAAGACTGCAGAAAGACACGGAACATGCTTTTCTGCCCAGACAAGTATGTGATTCACCTCTTTTTGTGCAACCAGACTCCTGGTACCACCTTGGTGATTGATATAGGCCACTGCTGTGGTATTGTCGGACTGAACCCGAACAGGGAGACCCCGTAGTCTGTAAGACCACTTTATGAGAGCCATATAAACTGCCCGTATCTCCAAGACATTTATGGGCAATAGCTTCTCGATCGCAGACCATTTCCCCTGCGAGCACATCTCCTCCAACACTGCTCCCCAGCCTGTCAGGCTGGCATCTGTCGTGATAATCTTCCATGGAAGAGGAAGAAAAGTTTTGCCCTTCCGCAAATTCTTGGTTTGTAACCACCAGACGAGACTCTTGCGTGTCCCTGGGGATAGACACATAGGAAGACCCAAGGATTGGGGCTTCCTGTTTCAAGCCGCAAGGATGCATCTCTGCAGAGGCCTTGAGTGGAACTGGGCGAATGGGACGGCCTCGAAGGAGGCGACCATTTTCCCTAACAGTCTCATGCACAATCGAATGGGGGAAGATCTCCTGCCCAGAATTAGGCGCACCAGATCCCCAATGGCCAAGGCTTTTGACCTTGGAAGAAACACCTTGCCCTGAGCGGTGTCAATGATCATACCCAGGTATTCCAACCTGGTGGCAGGCTGTAGGGACAACTTTTCTAGGTTTATAATACAACCTAGGCATTCCAGGTGTTCTAGCGTTCTGGTAACGCTGTGGTTCAGGAACGCTACTGTTTTCTCCATGAGAAGCAAATCGTCTAGATAAGCCATGACGGCTATACCCCGAGCTCTTAGGTTTGCCAAGAGAGGGTCCAGAATCTTTGTGAAGACTCGAGGGGCCGTAGCAAGCCCGAAACGGCAAGGCCACAAATTGAAAATAGCGCCGCTCTACCGCGAACCTTAGATATTTTTGGTGTGCAGGAAAAATTGGCACATGGAGATATGCATCCTTGATATCTATTGATGCCATAAACTCTTCCCCTTGCAGGGAGGAGACCGCAATGACTGCATTCGGAAGGACCAGATGCGTAAGAACCGGTTCAGATCCTTCAGAACCAGGATAGGTCTGACACTTCCATTTGGCTTCGGAACGGTGAAGAGATTCGAGTAAAACCCTGAACCCTGTTCATTTGGGTCCACTTCTACTATCACCCCCTGGGATAGTAAGTGATCTAAGGCCAGAAATAGCGGTTTTTGCCTTACTGGATCCCTAGGGATCCTTGACCTTAGAAAGCGAGAAGGTGGAATCTCCTGAAACTCTAGCCTGTAGCCCAGAGATACCGAAAAGATCACCCACTTGTCCCGGATCTCTTACCGCCAGGCTCCTGCAAACTGCAGGAGCCTTCCCCCCCACTCGGCCGAGCGGGGGTGCCCCTTCACAAGGAAGCTTTTGGGCTCTGCTTGGCAGGCTTTCGCCCCCAAGTCTTTTTCTGCCCCTGGGCCCGGCCCTGAGCCTTTCCTGTAGAGGAGGGTTGAGAAGACCGTCGCCACTGCTTAGAGCTTGATGCTCCGGGAGAGAGAGCATGCCTAAATGATGGACGTTTGCTCCTTTTGACTGGAAGGAGAGTAGATTTACCCCCTGAAATTTTTTGGACGAATTTGTCTAATTTTTCTCCAAACAAACGTTCCCCTTTAAACGGGAACCCAATCAAATGCTTCTTGCATGACAGCTCTGTGGAAATTCTGACGTGCAAAATTACTATGCATGCTCGGAAACAATTAGACGCATGCTCGGAAGCATTGAACTTCATTTTCTTGGCTCATCATAGTGTTGTACGTCACTGCATTCTTGACGTTTGTAATTTCAGTGAACTTTTGCGTGAACGTGTGTATGCAAGGCAATCTTGAGCGGAATCCCGTCGGAAAAGCTGTCATATCTTTTTCCGACGAGAAATCCGATCGTGTGTATGCGGCATTAGAGTCATTCCTAAAGGTATCAGAGGTCCATATGTTTTGTGACCTAAAATCTCAACCTCATTCTCGCAATACCCAAAGCCTGATAATTTAGTAGTAGAGAGGATGGGGACTGATTCTATATATATATTTGAGGTAGACTTTACATTTGCAGAGTGGCGGCAACACGTACTTCCTGCATTAAAAGCAAAGGCATTCAACGGATTCTCACAATAAGATAATCAGTTGATTTCTACCCTGCTGTGAAGATTTTTTTTTTTTTTTTTTTTTTATAAGAGATTATCCGTTACAAAGTCATACTGTAAACTTTAAGAAAAGACCTACCCTGAGTGATTAAAAAAAAATTTGCTATGATACATGTGGGGATCAAGGGTCGATTCACATACAACAAAACCCTCTGGCACCTGCTGTTCTTTTCATACAAGCTGGGAATCCACCTTCCATGCTGGGAGATCCAAAGTCATTTGCCGTTGGAATTTGTTTTACTCTGTAATTACATATCAGGCTATGGTAACAAGGGTTCAGTGGAGCGAGAAGATGGATAGGAACCGACAGTGAAGAGGGGAACAGGATAGCTGCAGGGGGGGAGGAACATCAGTGGCTCAGACTGAATGCTGGTGGCTAATGCAGACGTTAGCCTGAGCTCTTGTCGTAGTGGGTGGTCAGTGTAGGCAGCCAAACCAGCCACCCCTCTGGAACAGAGCACAGGCGGCGATCATAGAGTAAGTGGGGCGTGAACAAGGTCTGATCAGCCAACTCCTGGAAAATGCTCTTTTTCTTTAACTCCAGCCTGTGCACTTATTAACCTTTTCATTATGCACACACAACTAAATGCCATCACATAAGAGAGAAACATTTTGCTTCTGGCAGAGTACAACTAATGAAGACCGGGTACAAAACTACATGCTAACACCAAAGCACACGTTTTAAACACTCAAAACAAGAGAGCGGAACTAACAAAGAAAACCCGACAAGATGGTATACAGCTCAGACGTACAGACAAATGCACACAGGCGTAAATAGTTCAGTATTGCCCCTTTCTCCTTAAGCCCTGGTTCACATCAATGTGATTTGTCATGCAATTTGACAGTTCAAAATTGCACAAGTCGCACCCCATTTGCAGCAACTGAAGTCAAAACAACTTTGAAAAAGCTTCCTGCGCTACTTTTCTGTTATTTCATTGTGACTTGCATTGACGTTTGTTAAATTAAGCGGTAAGCTGCAATGAAATCGCACATCAAATCGCACTGAACGGAGGCTGTGAAATTGCACTGAAGTAGTGCCATTCCAAAGCTGCACTGGTGTGAACCAGGGATTATACGAACTTCTGAATAGCACTATAACAAGGTTTCTAATTTATCTGCAGCATTGTTGGAAGTGATATTTTCCAACACACAGGCACCATGTCCAGTAATCTATATGGAAGCACCCTGCCACCTGTATTTTTGCTGCCACCATGTAGTAATAGGCTAACCATTAAAGTTACATAAATGTACATAACTCACATTTAAGTATGAGGAGTCTTCAAAAAGTATCCACACTTTTTTATATTTGGAGTTAAAGCGGAGTTCCAATAAAAACAATAAAAAAATGAAAAGTCAGCAGCTACAAATACTGCAGCTGCTGACTTTTAATAATCAGACACTTACCTGTCCCAGGGTCCAGAGCGATGCGGGGGAACGAAGCCCCGATAGTCTTCCCCTCCTCTCTGTGGATCCAGCATTGTCACTGCGTCACTGCACATGCACGAGCGGCGCTGCATGCTGTGACTGGCCGGGCAATCATCTGGGACCTGTGACATGTTCCAGATGTGTGCCGAGATGGAGGGGGAAAGGTGATCTCACTTCCGGCACTGGGGGGCCCCCGGGAGGAAGTGGGAGCTGGAACCCTCTAAAAATAGGGTTTCCGCTCCCCCCCCGAAAAAAAAAATTACATGCTAATGTAATTTGACATATGCTGTGGTATGTCAGGGGGCCACCTTCCCTTAAAGCGGAAGTTCCATTTTTGGGTGGAACTCTGCTTTAAAAAAGAAAAAAAAAAGAAAAAAACTTTAAGGACCCTCGTAATAAAGTTTACTTACTGTTATGACCATTCTAGTTATTTTATTATTTATTATTTTTATTTTCTAGTTATTTAGGTATTTTGTCACACTGTATGGGGTACCTCCATACCACAATATAACTTGCATAGACCAGTCTGAACCACTTCCTTGATCATATAACTCACAGGGCACTGTGCATCAGTGTATAAGATTTGATTTATGTCATGCCACTAAAACTGTTGAATACTTACAAAGCCATCGACAACTCTGCCCCCAGCTTACTAACCTAGTCTCAAAATATCAACCCAATCGTTCTCCTCATTCTTCTCAAGACCTCCTGCTCTCTAGCTCCCTCATCACCCCCTCCCATGCTCACCGGCGGGACATTTTCAGAGCCTCTCCAATCCTATGGAATTCCTTACTCCAATCTGTCCGATTATCTCCTCCTCTATTATCTTTTAGACAATCCCTAAAAACCCTTCTCTTTAGAGAAGCCTGTCCTACCCACACCAGCAACTGCATTTTCATTTTCTCCATCAGCTCACCCCCCACAGCTATTACCTTTTTTTTTTTTCCACTTGACCCTCCCTCCTAGATTGTAAGCTCTAACAAGTAGGGCCCTCTGATCCCTCCTGTACTGAATTGTATTGTAACTGTACTGTCTGCCCCATGTTGTAAAACGCTGCACAAACTGTTGGTGCTATATAATAATAAAATGATCAGGTGGGGTTTGGAGACTGGAGTCCTGCTTTAGGAGACCGTCAGAAACTGGAGACGTGTTACATGAAACTGCTAGAGATCTCTGCTATTACAACCCCATTACAAATCAAAGCTATCACAGATGACTGCTTGGGTCTGGGGGCCTCACTAAACAAAAGGGCCACTGATTGGGCACCAAGGCCCTAGACAAAACAAGCACTTGACCCGTGCATAGGGAAGGGTTTGGAGGGTGGGAATAGGGTGCACTGTGTATGGCTAGGAGTGGGGCTTTAATAACACTGAAAATGACAATTACATGTTCTAGGGAATATATGATATTTTAGTTATTTTGTTTACCCAGAGAGTTTAACCTTTCAGCCAGCCTATTTTTCATGGAGTCCTTTGTTTCCATAATGAACATGTGCATTTATACAAAGCCCAGGCTGAACTCACCAATATTACTCCAAGCTGCTGTTGGTCTATGCTTCACATATTAATCTTCACCGTCTGAGTTGCCTTTCAGCTGGTTACCATATAAGGAGAAAGGAGCACATTTTTCTTCCGCAAAGGTCTCTGCTTTGGTTGAAGCCTAAGAGAAAATGCGAGGCAGAAGTTAAATGCGACTAACAGAAAAAAAATAAAAAAATAATATTTGAATAAAAAAATAAATCCTAAACTTCACACTTGAAGCTCTTATGTACAAACATTGATCCTAATATATTATTCAGTGTCATTTGCTTTAAGAACACAAGTATTTAGGATCACAGAGGTTTATTACGTTTTCTTCCACAAGTCCTCCATTTATATGCAGCATAGAAGCCTAGATGTCTTATACATTTTGTACAAAATAAATGACATCAAGGGAACAGAGAAAAGCTGGATCTCTGCTGGTA
The DNA here is from genome assembly GCF_037356315.1 of Lithobates pipiens. Classification (NCBI taxonomy): domain Eukaryota; kingdom Metazoa; phylum Chordata; class Amphibia; order Anura; family Ranidae; genus Lithobates; species Lithobates pipiens. Next base: position 183,525,162 of record NW_027507789.1, on the reverse strand, counting down.
TGGCAACTTCATGAATACTCTGGTCACAGACTGCTGTAGTCATTGCATGGATTGCACATCAATGTGGTCATTTCAAAATCAAACACCTCTGGGCATTTATTTTTCAAGAAAACCTACACCTGTATACTCAACTCCAGGCAGGTAGCTAAAATCTGAGTTGACATATAAATATTATATACATATTAAAAATAAATAAAATTGTCTTATGTACTTAACTGACAATCTGAAGCAGCCAGTGTTGTGATCCAGGCACTCCTGTCAGACAGCATAGCTCTCCTTTGCAGTCTGCCACCTGGATGGTGAAGGACCAGCAGCACACTGTTGAAGTCACCCTCCTGCTCTTTACTCCTGTCAGCACATGTGCATTGCAGCAGAACTGGAATGGTTCCTCATTTCTGTACCTCCCTTCCATAGTTTGTATGCTTCAGAGGAACATAGAAAGAAATATTCTTAGTTTTTTCAATATAAAAAAAACAAAAAAAAAACACATTTAAAAGATTTTTATTTTTTATTTTTTTACACACACGTACATATCTACACATAAACTGTACATGCACACATACACTTAAAAAAGTTGTAAAAAAAAAATAAATAAAAAAAAATGGAAGATCCTGTTTCTTTAAAGCATATTAAACCGCATAGTGCTTGTGCGAAGTCATTTGTCCCTTTGTATACTGTAAAATACCTGTTTGATCCTGCCTGTTCCTGTGTCCCCCTATGTAAACTGACCATGGTAATCATGGCTGCTGATCTATAATAATTGCGTGATTGGTTCACTGATTTTTCCAAAACTCTGCACCAAGATACAGGTCAGATTTTAGGCACCACTTGTAAGAGAAATGCCAGGGTAATGAGATACTACTCAAGGGTTAAATCAGTTATACTGCGGCAGGTTGGCTCTGCTACTCAAAATCACGTAGCTGTACGTGATCTCGCGAGGTCAGAATAGCGGGAGCGCACGTCCACCACGAGCTCTGTGAATCCGACTGCCCGTCCCATGGATTTGATGTCTGCAGGGATACCCATGATCGTCTCACAGAGAGGAAGAACGGGGAAATGCTGATGTAAACAAGCATTTCCCCATTCTGCCTAGTGACACTGACGACAGCTCCCTGTAATCGGGAACGGTGATCAATGTCGTGTCACACATAGCCCATCCCCCCCCACAGTTAGAATCACTCCCTAGAACACACTTAACCCCTACAGCTCCA